>NC_012862.1:1550993-1863824 GCF_000026945.1 Candida dubliniensis CD36 | reverse complement strand
GATCTGCTCTAACTAGCTCTATATGTTAGCTAGTAGACGTGCTCTCACCAATAACTTACTATGAAAACATGTACCATAGTCATTGTCAGTGATTTCACGTTTTATCATACAAATCTTCTCGTTAGACTACTTGAGTAGCACAGTTTATATAGTTCACAATCAAGACACTAGTCGTTGATCCTTGCTCTATAACCCTTTGTTGTTTATCCTGCCACCTTGTTTTCTGACACCTTAATAACTCGGTGAAAAAGAGCGATTCAAACACAATATTCTAAAAATCCCATCATAATTGACCTAGCTAGCTATCTCCCAACTTTAATCTTCCCATCTCTCCTGGCTCAGCCTCTGCACTCCTTCAAAGTTATACTCAAATTCGGTATCACTCATAGTTGTTTGTTGTTTACAGATCTACAAAAATCCGGAACCCAGGTCATAGCAAATAACTTTATTTTTATAAACTTCTCCTCTTTTCCCCGTTTTTACTTGCACAAATCATAAAACTTTTAGAAACCAACCTTCCATTGACTCTTCTTGTTAATTGTTTTGTTTTTCTTCTTCTCTGATATCACTTCTAATCTTCATTGTTCCTTGTTCAGTGATACTTTGTTTAATTTTGTTAACAGATTTTAACCCAACCCTCAACTTCAAGTAACTTTTCTCTCAGATTTTTTGTCAAGTTGACGCCAAATCTTTTTTCTCGCCCCGGATTTATTCCTCATTATTTTTTTCGGTTTACCTCCGAAGATTACAAAAAAAGTCGCATTTTTCTTTGAAGATTACAAAAAATCCCCATACATTTTTGAAGATTACAAACAAATGTCGTTTTTGAGCTCAAGATTACAAAAAAAAATCACCAAAAACCACCATTTTTTGACTTTAACAGGCTATAACTCGGTCAATACAACACTAATCATCTCTTTCTTTAAACCAGAGTATAGCGCCATCAATGCTCTATAATCAGCAATTTCAACCTTTTTAAAAACCGCGCTCCCCATTACACCCTTGTTATAAACACCTCCGCAATTCCAAAATATTACTATTTTCGCTCATATCTCTACACACACAACTCCGATCACTCTCAAACCAGGTGCATTGTACTCACAATCCCCAAAACCACATACACACCCTTTTACAGCCCGTAAGAAGTGCTAAATTTTGTTCTGGTAAAACTTTGTAATCTTGGTTTGCTTTTTTGAAAATAGTTTGTAATCTTGAAATCACGTTTCCATATGTGCGTAATCTTCAAATCACGTTTCCATGTACAGTTCAAGTTCAATTTCCCATTTTACTACAACAATTTCTACTGGGTCCCCGAGCAGTTTGACTTCCGTAAAATACACCACTTTACAAATCAACTATAACCTGGCCCGGCTTGACTTCCGTAAAATACACTACAAAGTCTACCCCTTGTACACTCTCCTCCTCTATAGATTTGCAGTAAATATATTCCTATTCTATGTGATTACTACTACACTTGCTAGCCTCTCGGTTCACTGCAATTTCACCTATCCTTGTTCGCTTGACGCTCTATTAAATCCTATGACCACCTAAATCACTTGACCTCGGTTCACTTCCCCGGCTAGCTATCCGTGAGTCTCCAAGTTCGACTGACTAGTTGCATTTCTTGACCTCACAGATCGATCATTCAGCGTATATCACTCATTCTCTCTTTCCCATCAACTTGTCTTCTTCATTCATCGTCCACCCATTCCCTGACTTGCCCTGCTAGCCATCCGTGGTTTTCGTCCAATTTGCCTGCCTGTCTTCTGCCCCGCCCATGTTATTCCTCTGATTTTCTAACCCTTCTCACTCTCTTGATTTTTGTCTTGAAATAGATTCCATGAATTTCATCTTCATGACGTGCTTTCACTGATCCACTTCAATAACTTGTCTATCCATACGTATGTACATTTCTGATCCTTTCCTACTTCCACCTGTAATAGCTTGTCTGTCCATTCACTCACAGTACTTCTCAATCCCTTATTTTTTTGAATTTGATCTGCACCCATCTTCCACCCAAATCATTTCTTGCCCTGCGCTTGTCCATCCGTGATTTTCCACTGTCTGACTCCCATGTCCTGACTGTTGATTGACATTTCCAATTTTCTTGAGTTTGTTTCCCTACTTGACAAGTTTCAATTAGACAACTTGCTTGAATTTGCTCCTCTCTCCATTCCTGGTGTAGCTTGCACCCACTGATTTGATATCTCTTTCAAATTGTCTTTTCCAGCTGAAATGACTTTTTCATGAATTCGTAATTTATCCCCTGGGTGCACAGCTTCCGGTTCAAGTAGTAGTCGTATCTTCGTACTTCATTTCATCTGATTGAATAACTGATTGATTGAATATTTTGTTGTTGTCAATTTGTTGTTCAAGAAGAAAAGTGATGTTCTTTGCCAACTATTTTTTTGACCAACTAATTTTTTTTTGTGACGCGTGTCTCCCACACCCCAGATTTCATAGCTATCACAGTCAACACACTCTAACACCTTTAATTAAACTTCCAAACAATAAGCTCACTACTCTGACAATGACTCTGAATTGATAAGCTCTCTGTTAAACCTTTGAAACTCTACCTCACCGCAAGTTGATGTTATTTTTTGAGCTAGTTTTCTTGTAAAATTACCTCAAAAAATTAAGACTCTACTCCCAAAACTTTAAAAAACAATGCAGACTCACTTTAGCTACCTCCTACAGTCCATATTTAAGCTTATATATTGTTTTTTAAGTTTTTTGTGTGCACAAAGTGTTGCCAGAACTCCCGTTCTCGTCTTTTTTTTCCTCAACTTTTCAGTCAATTCAACCTAAAATTTTAAATCTTAAACTTCCCAAAACAATGCAAACTTAATTTACAGGGCCCCTACTATCCCTATCAAGGCTTAGTTTACGTCTACCACTTACTACTGTTGTTCCACTGTCCCTTGATGTCAGGGCCTGGTTCTTTTTTTGCTCAGTTTTTTTTTCAAATCTTCTCTAAAAAACCCACTCCTGCCACTGCCATAATTCAGCCTAGGCTGTTAGACATACGTGATTTACATCAAGACCCTGCCAATCTACAGACCCCATCTAAGTCTACACTGAGCACCTCGTGTCTTTCCCCACATTAATTTTTTGCACTACTTTTTTTTTTTGCCACGTTGAGAAAAAAAAGAAAAAATTTTCATCACTTTTCTTTCCACCAACAACAACAAGATCTTCAATCAATTATGCTGTTCTAGTTCTGACTATCAGAAGTTCAGATTTCCCAGATGTTCAGTTTGCCAGATTTCCCAGATCTTCCAAGTGCTTAGATTTTTGAATTTCCAGAATTGAACTCCAGCTGAACCTGCCACAGTTCTTTCAGGGTGTTTATTGTTAGTTGTTCAATTTTGCAATGTATTCTGTTTTGCCAGATTTGCAAGATTTCCCAGTTTTTCCAACTCATTCCACAATTGTACTGCCATTGAATTGAGATTCACCACTATTCATTTGCTGTTGCACCAACTGTCTAGGTCAGCTATTCATTTGTTCACTTCACCAACTGACAGTTCATTTTGCCATTGACTATTGACTCAGCCAGAATTTACAACTGAAATGACAACAGCTTACACACGGCCATTCAAAAATGAATTTGCAATGATTTCCAGAACTGCCATTGACTACTGAAACTACACTCTGTTGTTATGTTAATTCGACAACTAGAAAACACAACGAAATACATGTCTGGGCATTTGCAATAGCTTACACAATTCATGTTGCAATGCCCATTCAATCTGTCCATCACGACCATGATTTCTACAACTGCCTGACAAACAACAGCATTGACAACGGCACACACACAGCAGCTTATACAATTTATGTTGAATTTCCCACTGCCATTGAGTTACTACGTGTTGTTGAACCACCAAATCCAACAGATTTGCCAACTTTCATACATACCAGCTTGCATTAGAATATTTCACACTGCCATAAACCACTGATACTACATGTTGTTCAACCAGCTTTCACAACGAGATACAAACTGGGCATTCACTATACCTTATACAATAGAACTGACAATTAACTTACACAACGGGCATTCGCATTTCAAACTGCCATTAGATTGCCAAATGCTGTTCACATAGCATCACCTGCCGCACTACGTCTCCTTTTATAATGTCACATATATTAATATACAACGACAAAAAAAAAAAAAAAATAATTCCTTATCCACCTCTTGATACACTGCCACCATAACATGTTGATGTAGATTGACAGCCTCTGCTCGCATTAGTGCCCGCATCCAATGATTAAACACTTTAACTTGACCTTTACTGTACCAACGATCAAATATCATAAAATAGTTTTTTCCCCTATACAATTATCATGATCTTTGTTAATACATCCACATTTTTTACATAACATATCTCTCCCACGAGGTGCCATGAAATATGTTTCAGCAGCGTGTTCTTTCCAATTCTGCCCATCAGGTGCCATACTTTCATTTGCTCCAAGCGATTTCATAAACCATTCTTCAGGTTCATATTTCCCAATTTTTTTCAACACTTTGCAATACAACTTATCCAACACTTGCACCTGAATAGACAAACGATACTGACTTGTTACAATGCAAGAGTTTACTATCATATTCATTGATCATTGTATCTAAATCATTCTTGACCACCCATTCCAATTGCAACCCACCAAGCCCTTGTTGAACAATCTCACAAACATCATCACCACTCATTTGACCAAAAATAACTCGACACGCCAAGCTAACAATCTGTCGTCTTTCGCACCATGTCGGAGAACAACCTTCATTGCACATAAAGCACCACTTGCACACACCTTCAACACGAACCACTGGGCTATTATCCAAAGTAGTTAAATAGAATCCAAACCATTTATAAAGTGTGTCGATTTTAATAAATTTATATCTTTCATTAATTTCACCCAACTTGAACTTGGCTCTGTCCATCATACTCTCCTCCACCTGCACCTCTTCCCACACACTTCCACTGTCACATTTCTCATCTGCTCAACAATAGTTTTAGTACAATCTGCCGGTTGCCCACAACAATTGCGATGATCACCCCACTCCAAACCATAAAATTCGCACATTTGTTTCTTGAAACATTCGCTCACTACAAGTTTTCCGTTAGATACTTCATCATCAGCCGAGAGAAATAAAACATACAGCGGTTTCCCACGCAACCGGCCAATGACCTGAATTGCCTCCGGAACAGTCGCTAATGTTTCATAAAAAATTATCAGCTTGATACCAGAAATATCCAAACCAACTGAAGCGGCTTTTGTAGCAAGAATCAAACGTGTCTTTGATATATCCTGGTGTGCTTTCTTGATATCTTTCGTTTCTGACAGAATAACAACAGCATCATCAAACTCTTGACTAATCTCTTTAAGCGTCTCAAGATTGCAAAAGTACACAAATATAATACCATCACTATTGCTCACCAAAAATTGTTTGACAACACCAATCAAATAACCAACTCTCTTCTTGTCCTCTCCAATAAATTCCCTTTCAACATAAACATTTTGATTAGGTTCAGTTTTCACAGTATTGTACACCTTCGGTGCCAACAAATTTTTCTCCATCTCTGTTGCAAAATTCCGAGGCAACGTCGCACTCTCAAATGAATGCAAAATCCGGTAGTGCACTCGGTTCAACCGGCGAAATTCTTTTTCTTCAATCAACACCTGCGCCTCATCGGTAGAGCTGACACTGTTGACCATATTTCTGAGAAAAATTCAAAAAAAAATCACTGACATTCAGCTTTGTTAAACTCTCAACTGTCCCCACAACCAAATCAATACTGCCATCAAACGAGTTAAGATTTCTAACACCAATCACATTAACATACTCTGCCATTCGCTTTTCAAACTCAACTGCAACAACATTATACGGCAACACCAAAAAACTCACTCTTCTTTTGCCACCTTCCCTTCGTTTCATTATTTTATTAGCAAGTATAGGAACCAAAAAGAGATACGTCTTCCCAAATCCAGTAGGTGCAACAATAGCTCTGCTGTTTGCACCAGACCAACATATCTCCAATATCAACTTTTCCTGATCAAAATCCTTCTGCTGGTAGCCACAATCAATTTTTGCTTGTTCAATGTCTTCAAGCTGCAAGCTACTGCAAAGACGCAAAGGAGGTTTAACTGGTTTCAGAATTAACAGCTTTGATGTATTTTGATCAACGTCAATACCGATATATTTTTGGTACAACGCAAAAAAATTGTCTCATTATCATCAGAATCGTTGTACTATGATAGGTATCCCAACCACCAGTGTTACCATACGAGTTGTAAGCACTCATCCAGTGATGCCCTTGGGCCTTTTCGATAACTTCAGTTACCAGTGACATTTGAATATAATTACGCACCATGTACGAAATACCTTGTCTAAGGTACCGCATTTTAATCACGTACTTGACCTCCTCGTGATTTATCTTAGCCACCATCTTATAGAACTTCATCCTGCAAAGTTACAAGATCAACCCGTGGCTTCGTCATCACAGCCTGATGAAACCGACATTTACAATATTGAATTTAGTGACGACGACGACCAACAAGTTCCCTCAACATTGCCTTCGTCTGTCCCAAGTCAACCTCCAGCAAAAAAATTGAAACCCACCCATGGGTTCAACATCACACCAGAATCAACAACCTTGCTGCGTGTCTATAAAATCACAAAGATTGTTCCAAAAGAGATTTCTCAAATTCTTATCAGAGAAAAAAACACCATTGTCGGGTACCGACATGTGACTGTTTATTTGTCAGACGACTACAACCATGGCTCGGTTACTTTGAATCCACAAGACGTTGAAAAGATGCTTGAAAAACATCGTGGCGAAACCTGGCAAACCAAATTGAACGACTTAATCAACAAAATCGCCCCTATTGAATTAGTTGTAAAGAAAACCGGCGAGTGCTGGTATTGGTCGTTTCCTAATCCGGAAAAAATGTTATAGATTGAATATATATTGGTTTTGTGTCTAGATAAAAAACCTTTAAGGGTCTTTCAGTGTTAATACTGATAACCAGCAAATACAACGGTATTACATTGGATATAATGAGTTTGTTCGTTCTTCTACACTAATATAAAACTATGTAAATGTAATTAGAACAAATATAAAGAATATCACCAAACAGTACTCCCAACAATCTCTAAGAAACTTTTTTGGGCCAACTTTCTTGTCAAAAATAAACTTAAAATTGCTGCCACCAACTGTATAAGATGCACCTATTCATGTGCCACTATCTACAATACAACAAAAGATGTAGCTTTTAAGAATATGTGCTCTCTAAATATGTGGTGGTTAAAAATCTGTGGTCAAAGAAAACCAGTGGTCAAACAAAATCAGTGCTCAAAGAAAAGTGCTACCAAAGATGTGCTCAAAAAATCAGTGCTCAAACAAAATCAGTGGTCATAAAAAAAACCTGTGGTCAAAAAATGTGTGGTCAAAAAATGTGTGGTCAAAAAATGTGTGGTCAAAAATCAGTGCTCAAAGAAAATGTGTGGTCAAAGAAAACCTGTGGTCAGAAATCAGTGCTCAAAAAACCTGTGGTCAAAGAATATGTGCGGTCAAAGAAAGTGCTACCAAAGATGTGCTCAAAGAAAATGTGCGGTCAAACCTGCGGTCAAAAAATCAGTGCCCTTAAAATCTGCGCTCTTTGGCGCTACCCAAAATGTGGTCAATCAGAGAAAAAAAATGTGGTCAAAACTCGGCGCTACCTAAAAACGTGTGGTCAAAGAAAATCATAAATAACTTGCGGAACAGAAAAGGTACAATCACTCTTCCGTTTTCAACCACAAATTCATTGACCTGGCTAGCACTCTACCAACTATCAGTTTACCACCTCTTGTTCTGCCCTTCCTGTACTCTTCCAAAAATGACAAAAAATCGCTGTTTTCCAAAAAGTTCTGATTTTTCGGGTCGTGCGCGCAAGAAAATCATTTTTTCTCCGGTCCCTGAATTTTTAACCTTTTTCTGAACAACAACAACTCAGTGTATATTAAAGTTATAAACCTAAAAACTATATAGTTTATCTCCCTGGGTCATGTAGATTCATATGGTACCCTTATTTTTGCGCTACCGCCTAAATTGGGCAAATTATAAGTGCTAACAAACATGTGGTCAAGAAATGTGGTCAAGAAAAAAACATGCGGTCAAGCTAACAAACTTTGTTAGCACATGTGGTCAAAAATGCACGGGTAGCGGTAGATGGTGAAAGAAAAATGTGTGGTCAAAAAGTCAGTGCTCAAAGAGAATGTGTGGTCGAAAAACCTGTGGGCAAAAAATGTGCGGTCAAAGAAAACCTGTTGTCAAAGAAAATCAGTGCTCAAAAAATCAGTGCTCAAAGAATACGTGCGGTCAAATCTGCGGTCAAACAATCAGTGCCCTTAAAATCTGCGCTCTTTGGCGCTACCCAAAATGTGGTCAACCAGAGAAAAAAAATGTGGTCAAAACTCGGCGCTACCCAAAAACGTGTGGTCAAAGAAAATCATTAATAACTTGCCACACAAAAAGGGTATAACAATGGTTCATTTTCCAACCACAAATTCATTGACCTAGCTAACTGTCTATCAACTCTCAGCTTACCGCCTCCCCTGGTTGTCCATCCACGTCTTTCCAAAAACAACCAAAAATCGCTGTTTTTCAAAAATTTCTGATTTTTCGGGTCGTGCGCGCAAAAAAATCATTTTTTCTCCTGCCCCTAAATTTTTAACCTTTTTCTGATCAACAACAACTCAGTGTATATTAAAGTCATAAACCTAAAATCTATATAGTTTATCTCCCTGGATTCTGTAGATCCCTATGGTACCCTTATTTTTGCGCTACCACCAAAATTGGGCAAATTATAAGTGCTAACAAACATGTGGTCAAGAAATGTGGTCAAGAAAAAAACATGTGGTCAAGCTAACAAAGTTTGTTAGCACATGTGGTCAAAAATGTGGAAACGAAGTTATTTCAACTTGTTGAACTATCAATTTCAATTTATCGAAAGTATTAGGCTCAGATTTTATTTACCAAAGGTCTTGTTGTAAAACAGGATCTGCAATATTTTATGTGCAGTCCTTTTGAATTCAACTCAGGGAGTTCGACGAATCCTTTATAATTGCTAATTTATTATTCTCTATTATATACTACTTCTCTTTGGAAGACAATTCATATTTTATTACTTTCAATTATTACATACTGATAATTAGCTTCGAATCTATAGAAAGTTAGAGCAACATATATTGTCCGTCGTAATATCTAATTAATAAAACCTAGGAATACTTCAGTCTCTTCAGGTAACCAATTTTTTTTAAAAAAAAAAAAAAAAACCCAACAAAAAAAACCACAAAAAAAATTTTTTTTTAACAAATTTCCATTCTAACAAACAAAAAAAAAAACGAAAAAAAACTCAACAAATTTGATTGAACGCTTTTCAAAGACAAGTTCCTAGCCAATCAAAATCATTTTCACCTTTTGATCGACAACTAGTTCAAATAAAATGATTATTGATTGACAATATTAGTTATCAATCAAACAAAAAAAAACATACAACCACACCTTCGCAATAATTTTTTTTTCGCAACCTGCAGCTATTATAAAACACACAAAAACAACACAAAACCCACAAAACCTCACACAAAAAAATAAAAATAATTTTTCCCACCCCAAATAATTTTCCTTTGTATTAATTTTTATTACCACAAATTTTATATACCGTTTACGGAACACCTGTTTAAATTCCTTTTTGCAACTTTATCTATCAGTTATTTTTAATTATGAGTCAAACAAATAAATCTGGACCAAAGAGTCCATCCCCATCTTCATCTGATACGTCCACTTCAGCTACTACCGATACCTCCGCTAATGCTACTAATTTGGCCTTTCAAGCAAGTGTGGAAGCGAGTGTCAACAAACAGTTACAGGCCTTCCAAGAACAGATGATGGAAATGTTCAATCAATTTGCTAGTCGATATGAACAGCAAACAGCACAGGGTATCAATCAAACCCGTGAACAGGAAGCGCGTGACTTTCAAAAATTCAATTCTGCTGCTATGAAGTTGGAGTCTCATGTCCAGGACGTTGAACAAGAAACTCCCGAATTGGAAAAGGAAGTCGGAGCCTTTGAAGAAGCTTATAACAAGCGTGTCCGTTTTGAAGACGAACGTTTTCAACACGCTTCGGATATTATGGCCCAAGCTCAGGACAAGGAATTGGATCTCCAAGAGCAGATTACTGCTTTAAGGGACCAAATGGCAGAGTTAAGTACTAATCAACTGGCTACTCTGGCCAATGTTCCTAAACCAGTCTTCGTTACTACTGATGACATTGCAATTCAGATTAAACGTATTTTTCCCCAAGCCGATTTAACCAACAACGATTGGAATCAACCAACAAACGAATTCCCACCTTTTATGGATTTCAAAATCTTGCTTTGCTGGATTGTTGAAATGATTCCCTGTAGCATGTCCGTTTTGATTGCAACGGAAGCAATGGTTGCCGTGTTTACAAGACCATCTTGTATGGAATAAAGTAGGGGAATTGGTGCAATATTTGGCAGTGGATACCAAATCTAATTTGTGATGTTTCCAAAAGTATCTGCTCTTTTTTGGAACCTTGTTTCCGGACCATCCAATCATAAAATAAGACGTAGCATACTTGCCAGCCTTAAGAGGTTGTTTTGTAAATTCATCTGCATTGTTCACTTCACTTTTCAAAATGCTAAATTCGATATTCTCTTCTGTAGTGGTAATATTTGCTGCCAGCTTGAGTGCTGGCATCCATTCGTCCCTCTTGTTATCAAAAAAGGCATGTATTAATTTTTCAACTTTCCACTCCTCGGCTGGGTGGAGAAAACAGTAGATGCCGATGTTGTCGTGATGGTTGTTTTTAACAACCACCTTGTATTTGTTTTTACCCACTTGGACTTCTGGGTATTTTTCTAAATGGCTTTCAATTGCCATTTGTGAATCTAACTCTGGAAACTTATCTGAAAATTCTTCTCCAATTTGTGAGTAGATAATTCTGTATGTACCATCTGGCATAAATCTTACTCTGAATAAGTCATTTTCTGCTGCGTAAAGTAATGCCTTCTCCATGTCGGAGTTGGCTCCTTGTTCTCTAATAGTATTTGGGATGGTTTTTTTCAAGTGGACCTTGATGGCCTCTTGTTGTTCAAAGTAACCTCCATCCGAGTCTCTTTCATCGACCACATTGGTGTGGTCACCAGTATACTTGTCTGTCACCATGTCGGAGACACATTCTCTAATAAACGCCTTACTGGCGCCATCTAATCTGTTGAGCATCGCAGGCCATTGGCTTGCTCCAATGCTCTTAACATAGTTAACCATATTTTCCAACTCCTCCAACTCACGGTCGGTATCTTCATTGGGCTCCATTTCTATTTCTTTTTTGCTTTGGCCAACTGGTGGCCACACGTGCCCGTCTTGGTACTCCCCTTCTTCGGTGGTGGCGGTGGCAGCTTTTCCGCCAACTTCTTTGCCATGGTCAGCGGCTTGGTTATCATAATTAAAAACGAAACTTAAACTCTCTGAATGCAATAATATGAAGACACTAGTGTTTTATAAACGGGCCTCCAAGGTGTACTTGTATGTAAAAACTGAACGCAAAGGACTCACTTGCTTTCGATGGTATATTGCCAATATTTGTAATAACATCCTCCATTATTGAAAATGATAAATTTGGAATAACAATAATAAGTTGTCTTGGTAGTTTCTCTTTGAAAGGTGTTTGCCCATGACTGGGCCCCCTTCTGGTGAAGAGTAGTTGTTGTTGTTGTTGGTCTTTTTTTTTTTGGTTGTTCGTTTTTTCTTTTTGTATTGCTTGGTAAGTACACACACCAATCGGCATACCGTACAGATGCCCCAGCTTATTGAAAATTGGGGGTGCTTGTCACCCCCTCAGGATGTTGTACGGATGAAGACTGGTACGGATGCAACACAGCTACGGCTGTCTAACTTGTACGGATGCAACAGAGTTATGGATGTCTAACTTGTACGGATGCAATCCAGGTGTAGAGAGAACTTGAACGGATGCAATTCAGGGTTGAGAAAACCTTTAGAGTAGTCAGTTTGAGTATATTTGTTGTAGCTTCACATGCCAACCAAAAACGCTATTGTAATTTCTAGATTGATATACGAGCCAGATATAGTTGTTTATTCTCTAGGTTTATAGACAGGCCAAGTAGAGCTGTTTGTTTTGAGTTAGAGAATAATCAACTACAATTGTTCGTTTTTAAGATTCATACATGAATCAAATACAGTTGATTGTTTGTTGTTTCCTCGCAAATAGACTTGTTTGTTTTTAATCGATTACAGTAGATTTCATTTAACTTCTAATCAATTGATCTGTTCCATATTTGTTAAGATCAAAACTTATTTTTGAGCAATTTATCTGTGTATTTTCGATCCTGTTTCTCACAAGATATCCCCAAAATGAACAGTATCCCCATTCGATGAGTAAACTCCTTATCCTTTGCTCGTAACTTAACCGTTGCACTTCTCGATCAACATAATGGCAGCTCTACCAGTACTGGCTTCTCCTGCTCTAAGATCACCCTTATCATCACCTCATCGTGACTAACCTCCATCATATTTATTGCCATCCTTCACAAGCTTGTATTTTAAACTCAACCTCAAAACTTAACTGGATAGCCACATACCTGCCCTTTATTTCCATCTTCGCAAGAACGGCCTTAGGAATATAAGTTTTGACATGCCCCGTTGAGCGTATTCGCCTCAACACTCTCCATATCGATCAGGTGCAAGCCTTGCGTCACATCTCCCATCTCCACAAATGTGTAAAACTATCCTCAAACTTAATAGGGCTGCCAATGTAAACGTGCTGACCAATCAAACTCCCAACGCAAACTCTATTCACATTAAACGTATAACCCGAGTATATCGTAATCCCACTTGCTTACTGATACTCTGGGTGATATCCAGCAAGTGCCCAATCTGGGTAGTGGACGCGAAAAACGACTCCTCAACATGATCTGGCACTAGTGACTTTCCCATTCCAACATGTGTGCTTTCTATTCCAGTTGTTTTCGATAAATTGTTTTGAAATGATGAAATTTTTTTTGGGGGTCAATCTTAGGTCGTGCACCATTTCAAAAAAGTATGTCTAATCCAAATCAAGTTATTCTTCCTGGGGGTGCTTGTCACCCCCTAATTGCGGATGATAGTTTGTACAGATGCTAGATGTTCTACAAATGATTGCTTGTACCGATGCAATGTCATTTACGTATGTATTTTAGTTCTACCAAGGGCTAGTTTTCGATCTATCCGTAGAGTAGTTTGTGTGTTTTTGGTGTAGCTTATTGTCCAAATATGAACAAAAGTTAAGCATCAACCGAACCAAATACCAGAAATAGCATCAACTCTGATCTATCTAGAAACCGTCTACTGGTTATTATACACTACATTGACTCTGTTCTAACATTATACTCTTAGCTAGACCCATATACTGTTAGTGTGAGTTTATGGGTTCAAGATCCGGCACAAAAAAATACAATACTCAAGTCCTTTTTTGTCGTCACTTACTGACATAGGTGTCCAATTCCAACATTCACAAAGACTCGCCTATTGGTGCTGATAGAAAGAAAGAGTCTTTCTTTTTTATTTTTTTTTCCTATACTGGGCGGAACACGTCTATCGTGTAGTGTGCGTGCCCTTGTCCAGGCACATGGTACCTTGCAAAATATTTCTTTTCACCACCGTGGGCTGGTGGCTGCTACACAAAAATGGCGCACAACCTACTCCGCCAGCACCACCACCATTTCCTTCTAAAAATACTTTTGCGTGCACCATCCAAAATCTAAGAAACACGTAATTTTTTTTTTTCGTGTCCATTTCTCGTCCAACATATTAATCCGTCAACACTCCCAAAAAAAAAAAAATTTCAATACTTTTTCTTCCTCTTTTTCTTCAACAACAACAACACATCATCATGAAAGGATTAATTTTAGTCGGCGGTTACGGTACCAGATTGAGACCATTAACCTTAACTTTACCTAAACCATTGGTCGAGTTCGGTAACAGACCAATGATCTTACACCAAATCGAAGCATTGGCTGCTGCTGGTGTCACCGATATTGTCTTGGCCGTTAATTACCGTCCAGAAGTCATGGTTTCCACATTAAAGAAATACGAAGAGGAATACGGCGTTAACATCACCTTCTCCGTTGAAGAAGAACCTTTGGGCACTGCTGGTCCATTGAAATTGGCTGAAGAAGTTTTGAAAAAAGACGACTCCCCATTCTTTGTTTTGAACTCCGATGTCATCTGTGACTACCCATTCAAGGAATTGGCCGACTTCCACAAAGCCCACGGTGCTGCCGGTACTATTGTTGCTACAAAGGTCGACGAGCCATCGAAATACGGGGTCATTGTCCACGACAGAGACACTCCAAACTTGATAGATAGATTTGTTGAAAAACCAGTCGAGTTTGTTGGTAACAGAATTAATGCCGGTTTATACATCTTGAACCCATCAGTTATCGACTTGATTGAAATGAAACCAACCTCCATCGAAAAAGAAACTTTCCCAATCTTGGTCGAACAAAAACAATTGTACTCCTTCGACTTGGAAGGATACTGGATGGACGTCGGTCAACCAAAAGATTTCCTTTCTGGTACCTGCTTGTACTTGACCTCCTTGTCAAAGAAACACCCAGAGAAATTGTGCAAAGAGAAATACGTCCATGGCGGTAACGTCTTGATCGACCCAACTGCCAAGATCCACCCATCAGCTTTAATCGGTCCAAACGTCACAATTGGGCCAAACGTCGTTGTCGGTGAAGGTGCTAGAATTCAAAGATCCGTATTGTTGGCCAACTCCCAAGTCAAGGACCACGCATGGGTCAAATCTACCATTGTCGGTTGGAACTCAAGAATTGGAAAGTGGGCCAGAACCGAAGGTGTGACCGTCTTGGGTGACGACGTCGAAGTCAAAAACGAAATCTACGTCAACGGCGCCAAGGTCTTGCCACACAAGTCAATCTCCTCTAACGTCGAAAAAGAGTCTATCATTATGTAGAGACATTTTTATAAATTAATAAATCCTTCTATACAACTATCGCGTAGAGATGGAGATAAGGGTTTGGCACCCGAAAGGTACTGCAACATCAATTGTCTTGCAACAAGCGGACACGTAACCTCCCCCATCTTATACTCTTTCTTCTTGGGGTTGACATAACTCAATGCCAACTTCCCCCCATCAAGCATCTCTAAATACAACAAATGGTTTTTTGGAACTGTCCCTTTTCTAGTAAATGCCTCTCTCAATTCATCGAGCCCATTACCCAACTCCTCCTTCATTTCCTTACTCTTGGGATGGGCCAAGATCGATTTAATCAACCCATCTTTCAAATGATTAAAGTCGGTATTTCTCACGGGTGCCAAACGGACCAAAAATTTGATATCATTATCCAACAACTTCTCAATAGCCTGGGCTGACTCTTCTGGATCCTTAAGCTTGTCTGCCATGCCCACCAACAACGTACTGGCTTTGGGAATATCCTTCTTGGCAATGTATACACCAACTCCATAAACCTTAAACGCGATAAACGTGACAGACCTGACTCCATGACCTAATAGCTCAAAATCATTATGAAAAAACCCTTTCTTAATCTCTGTGGGAAACGGATTAAGCGACGAGTCAACAACAACCTGCTTCACCTCCAGAAAAATACGCGGATAAAACAATGGCGTAGCTGCAACTGCAGAAACAATAAACGCTGGTCGACAATAACGTAAATACTTGAACATGCTTACAGAAGAAAGAAAAGTTTTAAAAGTGTTGATGATTTTTTTTTTTTTTTCCCTATATATTCGCAATCTCCTGACTTCTACCTCGTATAGTTAAACCCGCAGCCAATTGCGCCTTATAGATCGACTCCCATTTCCCCCAAACTTGTTCAACCGAACCAATCTCATGGTTGAGCCAGTTCAGTTCAGAAAGCTTACCCGCAAGATACCCCACAAGCGCATCACCAGCACCAGTAACATTATCCACCTCGATATTCTCATTCTCTTTGGGGATCGGGAAATACTCAACAACTGCACCCACTCCCCTGCCCCGACTGTAAACTATACTCTTTGGCCGATACGGAGACGTCGTAGGAATAGACCTATAGTCTTCCACTGTGGTGCACAAACTGACTAACAACACCCCATCCTTGCCAAGTTTGACTAGTATATTCTGGAAAAACGGCAACAACTGGAAACACTGCTGATAAACACCCTTGTCGTACCACCTCTTATCCAACCTATCCCTAATCTGATCAACCTGCATGGCATCCAACACCCCAAACCACTCATCATCAAACTTGTCTCGCATTGACTCGTGAATCGAGGACAACTCTGCAACTGTCGGCGTAATCAACTTGACCCTATTGTTGGGGAAAACTCCCACCTCCATCTTCCCAATACGTCTCGCTTTGACATGCGACGTGGGCTCAATAATGTTATACTCATTGTTTGGAAGTGCTTTCGACACCGTTTCTGACGATAAATTACAATCATACACCGCCACACCAGCCTTGTCGTTTACCTCCATCTCCTCTGCTATCTCCATATCAGCACACGCAACAATCAACTCCCCACTACTATCATGCATGCTCACATACTGCGCCGTTCTCCCCCTGCCAATACCCAACCCAGGCACTTGTTCCTGGATGGTTCTCCCTCCCACATCATCCCCCACCTTTGAGACAAACTTGGTATTCCCATTTACATACCCACTGGCTTTGGCAATATTATACCCAACACCACCAATAGAACTCCTAACCGTGCCAATATTCGAGTCCCCCATCTTGCTTCCAGGACCAAGTTTAGCCATCGTGTCAAGTGCAACTGACCCCACCACCAAAACAGAAGGAACTACCATCCTTACCATCTCCTTGGCAATTTCTGCTGCAGCACTCGCATTGTTCTTTACCAAACTAATATTACTCTCCACGGACTTGCCTTGAGTTGATGTAGCAATCTCGCTCAACAAAAACGGCGTCAACTGCTTGCCCAGAACTCCCAATTCCTTCGCCTTCTGGTTAGCCCGTTCTATTATATCCCCAACCACCTTACTATCCATGGCAGTTTCCTTTGGCGGCGGAATACAAAACACACTCCCCGACCCTACCATCGCCTGGTAATGTCCAATCTGTGCTGCCTCAGCAAACGACTCAAACCCATATGGCGATATCACTCCCGACTCACGACAATAAAACCCCGGCACCTGTACGTTATCCAACTTCTCGGGATTATATGTCCCTACAAAAACACCTTGTGTCTCCAAATACTCCATCGTCAACCCAATATCCAATATCGATTTCGGACCAGCACACACAACACTAACGGGTGTCTTCCCCAATTCCATCAAGTCAGCAGAAACGTCCATACTAAACTGGCCATCACGGTGCACACCACCAAGCCCACCTGTCGCAAATACCTTTATCCCAGCAAGATGAGACAAAATCATTGTCAGAGCAACTGTCGTACCCCCATTCAACTTGTTGGCCATCACATATCCAATATCTCGCCTAGATACCTTGACTGCGTTGCTTAACCCCTCAAAATCGTTAATCCCAACATGTGGCACGCCTTCAATAAATGCACACGTTGCAGGAACAACACCTTTATCTCGTAACACCTGCTCAACACTTTTGGCCATTTCTATGTTTTGCGGATACGGCAAGCCATGGGTAATGATTGTAGACTCTAAAGCAACAACCGGCCTTTGCTCTTTGAGTGCTTTTGTGACCTCTTGTGATATACGGAGAATCGATCGTTTAATCATTGATAAGCCAAAAAAAAAAAAAAAAACACCACCAAAAAAAAAATTTTCTCTTCATCATGACTCTTGATAAACTCTTAGATACTACACATTCCGCAAACACATACCACCCCCTCCTCAAATCAATAGAGACTACTTCTAGCTATGAGTTGGTTCTTGCACTATCCTTACACGCTGACCCAAACCTCCCATGGTGTTCACTTGAAAATGCCAACCTCGTCAAATCCATAATGTCTAACTTCGACTACCAACCATATATCCCACAATTGATCCGCCACTTCAAGTCATCACTGAAAAGGATCCAACGTACAGCCTTGAACAAGCACATCCTGCTTGGGGAGGAAAATCTTGGGGTTATTTCCCAGGCATGGTTCTTGGTGGACTACGCGTACACCCAGGAAATATGCATACTAGCTATGTTGCTAGTAGTTGATGTTCTCACCACGTACTCCGTGCCAGGCAAGATCCAGGGATTCAAATTGCTTTCCCACTTGCCGGAATTGCACCACCCATTGCTCCCGCAAGTAAGATCTGCTGCATCTAAATGTCTTGTTCATGTTCCACCAATAACCCCCATTGCCCACTCCCTTCCATTGCTAGAAGAAGCCTACCATTGGGTGTACAAGCTTAACCAGACAACCCCCGATTACATCCAGACCATCGCCACAATCTTATCCACCATCAACACCCCGGCCAGACCGTTCCTCTTGCAACAACTATCCAAATATACCCGCCGCGTATCCACTGACGTGTTTATCAGCACATCAAAGATCTTCTACGCCCTTAACAATATCCTCGTCAGTCTCGACATCACCCCTGAAGAAGTGGCCTTGGCCTTAACTATCCAGAACGATATCATCAACCTCAACCACAAGTTCGTCCTTACCTACGCTTACGACTTTATCGGTGCCTGGTCAATCCTACTGAGACGCCACCCTGGCAAGTTTGCGGACCAGTTGAAACGCAACATCTCTAGTCTACAGAAACTCGCAAATAATAACGATATCGATACCCTATGTACATATATAGCAATCTAACGGCCTTGCAACGCCTCAACAACCTTGATATTTGTATCTAAAAACCGGTTCAAACAATTCTTAAGACACGCCTCCTCTTGTCCGTCTAACGTAGCACTGGTGATTGGCTTATCCTTGTTGCACTTTTTGAAACACATATCTGTAAAGTTATGGATCGACAGCTGCACCTTCGACTTGGACTGTTCAGACTCAACAAACTGCATAATCTCTTTCCTAGAAGCCTCATCAAGGCTCTGAATGGCCGTGGTAGATAAACTCGACATGGTTGAAGAAAAGAAACCGAAAAAAAAAAAAAAAATTTTTTTCTTTTGTTTACTTTTTTTTTTTTTTTTTTTCTTTAACCATGATGTCTTTACGTGAACGATTGGAGTCTCTCGACGACTTGCCAAACACATACACACAGGTACTCCAAAAGGATATCGCTCGTGTTGAAGGGTTCATAAAGGAATGCGACAAAGCAATATCGATGCTAGATGAATCGGCCTCCGTTGAAGCCCAAATCATTGCTCTCTACCACACACTTGGTGCTATCCCCTACATCCCTGACAAAAACGATACCATCACAACAGCAGCAACTACAGTTGTTTTGGAAAAGTTGGTAAACCAATACAAAACCCAACCCACATCCCCTACAGATTACCTGGAAATGATAACTTCCCTAAAGGCTTTGAGATCGGAAAAACTTAACCACATCTCTGACTTACAGTTGAAACTCGCGGGCGAGTTTGCTTCTCCACTACACGCAAAACTCGCCGAAGCCAGTTCCCTCCACGACTTGCTCAGCTCTTATATAGCAAAAATAAATAGCAAATAAAAAATTCTTTCTTTTTTTTTTTTTTCGTTGTTTTTCTTTCACTAATGACCAAACGTGATCGTACCATATACAGCTGTGATACATGTCGGTCACGTAAGATCAAATGCAACCGACAAACCCCCTGTGCTGCATGCTACAAGTCCAAAAGAGACTGTGTCTACACCATCTCACGCCAACGAGATGCCCAAATCAACAACCGAAAGCTCGACAAAAAGACCCACCACCAGATATCTGCCATTGAGAAAAAGATCTCCCAGCTAGAAGGGAAAAAGGAGCTCTTACAAGTAGAAACCATCAACTTCAACAAGTCATTCACCGACGGAACACCACTATTGGAATTGCAACGATTATTCCCCTACCTAATCTTGTCGAAACGAGATCCCGGTTGCTTACTAGTTAGGTACCATTGTAACCACTTGCTAGAGAGAGACCCCCACTATTTCGAGTATTCCCAACTCCTTGCAAACTTGCCATTGGCGAAAAAGCGCCTTCTCACTGCCAAGGCAAAGACACTACTTGGCGATGCCTACATCCCCAACCTCCAAGAAGGGTATACAGTCAACCAACTAAAACAAATCATTGGCCAAAACCCAAACTTTAGGTTTTCGGGAAACTTTGCTGACCCATTGACATCCTTCTTCAGCTTAATCCCCCCAGCATGGGCCAACAAAGTGTTGGTAGATACATTTTTCCACCACATCTACCCGCTAATCCCCATCATCGACGAAGCAGAGTTTACCGCTTCTATTAACAGAGTATTGGGCCCACAAATCGACGGACACTATATAAACTCGTTCCCCAGCATCGCTTCGGTCGACGATTTGCCATTCTTGGCGTTGTTCATGCTCGTCTTGCGAATGGCCTACATGTACACCCCCGATAAAAGCGGGTGCCCGGTTTCCTACGACACCCTACGTGCAGCAGAAACAATAATGAAGGAATTCGATATCACCAAAACCCACTCCTTAACTGCACTCCAGGCCGAGGTCATGCTTAGATTCTACAAAATCGTGGCACCAGAACTGTACACGCAAAGCAACTACGTCCAAGTAAGTGTTGGCGTGCTTATCCAAAACTGTTACTCCCTCGCATTACACCGGGACCCTGAATACATTGGAGAGCACGACCTAAAGCAACAGCAATTGCGACGGAAAATATGGCACATCTTACAAAGAATGGAGGTCATCGATAGCGCCATCTTCCAAACCGTCTTGTCGTCAAACCCACAAGCGTGTGATACAAAACTCCCCCAAATCGTCAACCAACCGCTTATCGAACAGAGTATAGTGAAAAACATCTGGCTCAGCAACGACTTGCTCTTATTGTTGCGCAAACTCGTCGAGATCAACTCAAAAACATCAGAAGACACACCCTTGGAAACCGTGCTAGACCTACTTGCTAAGGTGGAGAGTAATCTCCAGCAGTTTCTTGCTTCCAGCACTAGCGTGTTACATAACGATTTGGTCATTTTCCCAGTAAACTTTTTATTGGTGTACATGTACTACTCCCTCTACTTATACAAAGGAGCCACCCCAGAAGGAGATGCCTACCTCCTCAAATCAACCAAAATCCTCTTTGTCGACCTCACCAGAACAAAATCAACCTCCCTATTCCTAGCATACTTTAACCTCAACTACATCCATCTCGTCCTAATGATTACAAACTTTTTAAGAATGAGAGTAGACTGCATAATCCACAAGCAACTAACCACCCACAATACCTCCCTCCAGGAGTTGCAGCGCTGTCGCTACTACCTAAAGACAATCTACTTTGCCCACGTAAAAGAGTTGGCCTACTATTCGTCGCTGCACAAGTACGCCTGGCAGTTGCGCAAAGTCTACTTGACATTGGCCAAAATCATGGAACGCCCTTCCGACGTCTTTCTTTCCAACCATCCCGACCTTGTCAAGCACGCTTCAGTCGACATCCCCGTAAAGGAACTAAACAAAATGCTTGAACTGTATATAAACTTTAAAGGGTTCACACCAACGCCATTGTTCAACCCCACCGAAAAAGAACTAATCGACGAGATGCAACACGAAAATCTATGGAACGCTATGGAGAAAATAGAGTATAGTGAAAAAGTCTATAGCGGCTGGATCGACGCCATCAAAAACGTACCTTCCAACTGGGACTGGGATTACTGGGATTTCCTCAAAATCTCGTAAACCCTTTGGCGTACCATATCTTCCACGCCACAAGCACAAATATACAACTAATAATCATTGCCCCAGCAGTCGTGTAGAAATAATGCAGCAAACAATCAGAACACGAATCGGCATTCCGCCCATAAAACATCGAGAAAATGACCGACCCAAGAGCGGGCGCAACCATAAATGACCCCCACGTAGACCCCATAATGTCAATGCCCCAGATCGAGGCAACAATCGTAGGATATATCGTAAACATACCGCCATACGAAACACCGTTGAGGATGGCTGACGATTGTGAAAACTGTCCCACTACCCCAACCATTATCACCACCACCAATATCCATACTCGACAAACATATTCGGACACATAGTCCGATAACACTCCCAATAACAACCGCGCCCCCGTCGATGATGCAGCCATAATACTGACTTGGTTCGGCAAATCTGCGCCATTGGTATGCTTCAAAATCGACCCCAAATTGTTCTGATAACTCTCCATCGGGCCAATGTTAAGGATCAACGACACAAGCAAAATCCATGCTGACGGGTCCTTAAGAAACTCTATAAATCTCCGGTGGTGGTTGGGCGGTTCGAGGGATCTCGTTGGTGTGAGTTCAAGCAATGCCGTCTCCTCGTCTGGCGTCGTTGCCACATTAAACAACAACTCCAGCTCAACTATAACAATAGAACTAGAGACAAAACTGGCAATACCCACCACCAAATAAAGCCACGCAAAAAACAGGAAAACCACCTGCAAATCCAAATTTTCGTGGTGGTGGAAATACGGCAACTTCAAGATTTGTGCCCCAAGCAACGCAGAAAGACCATAACAGGTTATAGGCAAAGAAATCGCCAACCCTTTATGGTCAGGGTAGATACGTGCACACGTAATCAAGCTCGAAAAGTATAACGACGATGTGGCTAGCCCAATAAGACAAAAACAAACGCAGAACCCCACCACCGACTCGCTCTTTGAACTCACCAAATAACTATTGACAAAGTAGCTGGGACAGAAAAACCAAATCAGAAACAACGACAACAACGCCGGGCCATACGAATCAGCCAAGTACCCCAATACAGGCAAACAAAAGTACATCCCCAACGCCGATAACGACGCTATCAAGTTAATCTGCAAATACGACAAACCCAAAACATCATGGAACGATGACGTGTACAATGAAAACAACAATATCGACCCTGCCACAAGACAAGACAAGAGCGAAATCAAAAACGCCAATACCTTAAGGTTGTCTAAGGCGATATGAGTTGATAAATAAGACTTGATGGTATGAGAAACATGGTGTAGGTGTTTATGCATAATGGTGTAGGAAGAAAGAGTGTTGAACTTTTTTTTGTGGGGCGCTCATAAATTTTTTTTTTTTTTCTTTTTTCTACATAATCTATTTTGGTACATGCTTCAAATACTTTTCAACTTCACCTTTCGATCCCAACACAATCGAACTCTTGTCGTGTATACCCTTTGGCAAGATATCCAAGATTCTCTCACCCTTGATGGTGACAGCAGAACCTCCTGCTTGCTCCATCAACAAAGCCATGGGGAAACATTCATACAACACTCTCAACTTTAATGTAGGATAAGCAAAAATACCACCATACAAAAGGGTACGATGGACATCAGCAACCATCAGCCCAATGTATCTCAAACTATACCCTTCCTTCTTGATATCCTTCAAATAGTCTTGGACATACTCTGGGAACTTGTTCGAGTACCCCTCATTCAACGAATAGATATTCTTGTGGTCGGGCAATTTCAAATTAGGATGAGTTAAGATAAACTCACCCAATTGCGTGTCCAACGTAAAGAGATTAACCCCGTGGCCAGTAGTTAATGCCAAATGTGCAGAGGCACCATACATAGTATACCCAGCAGCAACCATTTCCTTACCAGGACGCAAAACATCACTGATCCCACCTGAAGAACCCTCTTGCAATTTGTACACACCAAAAATAGTACCAACAGAAACACCAGCATCAATATTGGACGACCCGTCAATTGGATCAGTACACACAGCATAGGTCCCACCGCCTGGAAACACGATAAGGTCTTCCTGCTCTTCCGAAACCAAAACCTTGACATTGTTTGAAGATCTCATGGCATTGATAAAGATTTCGTCACCAATAACATCCAACTTCTTTTGCACATCACCAGTAGAGTTGGCCGAGCCAGAAACACCAATAAGATTAACCAATTCGGCTCTTCTAATATTATGGGCAATAAACTTGAATGCAAATTGAAGCGCATTCAACAACAACGACAACTCACCAGTAGCGGTTGGTGCAACAGTTTGCTGCTCTTGTAATATAAAACGTGTTAACGTAATGATGTCGGTATCGACATTCATTTGCTTAGAAACGGAATCAACGGGACCACTCATTGTATACTTTTTTACAGAAAGAAAGAAAGAGGGAAGAAAAAAAAAAAATGTCAAGATTTCAACGTACCCCAGAATGTTTTTTTTATACTTCTTCAGGTGCGCTCCTGGTCTGGCCGACTGTCGGATGAAAGGAAAAAATTCTCCGGGATATATATTTCACTACCTATTTCTGTCTCTGCTGGTACACAGACCGGTTGATCTCAAATAACAAATCCAAAGTACCATTATTTCCATGACGGTTTCTAATAACCTCTTTAGGACCATTCTTGCCACTCGGCTTGCTTGTCCATTGGTTAGGCGACTCCAACGACCGATACACTTTATACTTTTCGCCTTCTTTGTCTTCCCTTGCGTGGTTGAGGTAGGTGGTGTAGTTGGTGTGTAGATAGTCCAACACTTCACGAGAATTAAACTCAGCAGCTTCCTTCTTTCTCTCCGGTGATGCAGATGCACCACTCAATTTAGCAGCCCAGTCTGATGCCATGATTGGTGAACCACTCTTTGGTTGAAGAAATTTGTTTTTTTTTTTTTTTTCAAGCAAAAATTATAATTGCTCGCTGAGCACATATTTTGGCAGCTTGTCCCACACACTTCCTGATTGGGAAGTCTACATTTTTTTATTGACGTGTTCGGTTGTGAAATTTTCCAACACCGAACCAAAAAACAACAAGGCATTTTTTTTTTTTCTTTCTTTCTTACACTTCCTCTTTTCTCCATCAACAAACTATGAGTGGATTTCGAGTTTTAGATTTGGTGAAACCTTTCAGTCCCTTCTTACCAGAAGTCATTGCGCCTGAACGTAAAGTTCAATTCCAACAGCGTGTGATGTGGACCATCATAACTTTGTTGATTTTCTTAGTGATGTCGGAAATCCCATTGTACGGTATCGCATCTAGTGATTCGAGTGATCCATTGTTCTGGTTGAGAATGATGTTGGCTTCCAATAGAGGTACTTTGATGGAGTTGGGGATCTCCCCAATTGTTTCCTCGGGAATGTTGTTCCAGTTGTTGCAAGGTACAAAAATCATCCATGTTGATATGCAAAACAAAAACGATAGAGAAACCTTCCAAACCGCTCAGAAATTATTGGCTATTTTGTTGGCCGTGGGTCAAGCCACCGTCTATGTGTTGACAGGAATGTACGGTCCACCAAGCTCGTTGGGGGTGGGCGTGTGCTTGTTGTTGATCTTGCAATTGGTTTTTGCAAGTACCATTGTCATCTTGTTGGACGAATTGTTGCAAAAAGGTTATGGTTTGGGAAGCGGTGTTTCATTGTTCACTGCCACCAACACCTGTGAACAAGTGTTTTGGAAAGCATTTGCTCCAACAACCTCAACTTCCGCCAAGGGAACCGAATTCGACGGTGCGGTTGTGGCCATGTTCCACTTGTTGGGATCAAGAAAGGATAAAAAGAGAGCTTTGATCGAATCCTTCTACAGACAAAACTTGCCAAACATGTTCCAATTATTAGCTACCTTGTTGGTGTTTTTCGCCGTTGTGTACTTGCAAGGATTCAGAATCGAATTGCCAATGAAATCAACTAGACAAAGAGGTCCATACGGGCTGTACCCGATCAGATTGTTTTACACCTCCAACATTCCCATCATGTTGGAAAGTGCATTGGCTTCTAACATCTTTATCATCTCCCAGTTGTTATTCATGAGATGGCCAAATAACTTGTTTGTCAAATTGTTAGGTACATGGGACGCCAGACCCGGGTCGTCTCAATTATACGCCAACGGCGGTTTGGCCTACTACATCCAACCTCCATTCAACTTTACTGACGCCTTGTTGGACCCCATCAAGACCACTATCTATATTGCTTTTGTTTTAGGGTCTTGTGCTGTTTTCTCCACCACCTGGATCGAAATCAGCGGTACCTCGCCAAGAGATATTGCTAAACAATTCAAAGAACAAGGGTTGGTCATTGCCGGACACAGAGACACTTCGGCTTACAAGGAATTAAAGAAAATCATTCCTATTGCTGCTGCTTTTGGTGGTGCTACTATCGGTGCATTGTCGGTTATTTGCGATTTGATGGGTACCCTTGGTTCTGGTACTTCTATTCTTTTGGCTGTAACTACCATTTACGGGTACTACGAGTTGGCAGTAAAAGAAGGTGGTTTCAACAAGTCAATTGTTAGTGGATTTTCCGATGGCATTTGAGTAAAGCTTTCTCGTTTGTATATAAAAACGTGTAGAAAAAAAAAAGATACCAAAAAAAAAAAAATTTTTTGCTTATACTCATCACCCATGATACCTACAATTATAGAAACCTCTGAAACCGAATCGTTTTCGGAAAAGTGCTACATCCCAGAAGAGACCACTTCTCTTGATGACTTGTTTGCAGACTTGAAGAAGGAAACATGTTCTGCACCTGCTGTGGAAGACTACAGATCCATCGAAAAATCCATTCAAAACTTGCCCAAAATAAATGCCAGCTTGGAATCAAAACTAGATAAAAAGCCTATCCGAATCCATGACCCGGTAGGAGCAAAACCCGCTCAGACGTCCGACAATGGATGGTTTAATATGAAACAGCCAGAAATGACACCTGAAATTAAAAGGGATCTACAAATAATAAAACAAAGAAGTGCGTTGGACCCCAAGAGGCACTATAAAAAGGATAAATGGCAAATCCCTAAATTCTTCCAGATGGGAACAATCATTGAAGGCAATACCGAATTCTACTCATCAAGATTAAAAAGAAAAGAACGTGGTAAAACTATGGTTGAAGAGTTGCTACATGATGACAACACCAAGAAATACTTCAAGAGAAAGTACCACGAAATACAACAATCCAAAACCAGTGGCCGTAAAGGTTTTTATAAAAAAGTGAAAAATGCTAGGAAGAAATATTAACTACTACAAACCAGCTCGCAGAAATACATCCAGTCGTACCTGCTCCCACAATACTTTTTTGTCCTCTTTGGACAACTTGACTTTCTTACCGGGCTGCTGCTCCATTTTCAAAACGGCTTTCAAATGCTCCATTTTTAACTTGTACTCGTGTGCGGTGGTGGCCGCAGCAGCGAGATTGATTAAATAGTTTCGAATAGCAATCTCTTTAAATTTGAATTTTAAAAATGAATGTTCCGGGGTTATTGACGATGGACCTGCACCATTATTGATTTGTAACAACCGGCTTTGTTTCACAGAAATTTCAGCAACGGATTTTTTAAAATTCACGTCCAAGTCATGCTCTTTGTATAGATTGGATGAAAGTAACGTATAGATAAGCTCCTTGTCGGAAATATGCGGTTGTATGAGTATAATGTGACATATCCCTGCCAAGTCGCCTACCAACTGCGGCAATGCATTCTGATTATATGGTATATCCGTAGATGTGATCTGCGGTAACTGCGTCAATATCAACTTGCATCTAGTGACATTCAAGTTCCAATCTATCAAGGATTCAGGGACATTCTGGTACTGCAAGTCTGACCCAAGCGATATCTTGTACATCTCCTCAACATCGATATTTTGATTACCTTTCTCTAATGCAACTGTCCTATAATGATTTTCATGCAATACAATATCATTGACCAACTGCTCCACCGTCGTAGAAACAGGTTCCAGATCCTCTGGTATCGTGGCTGTAGAACTTGAATAAATAGACGGGGCCGATCTCACCGAGCGCTTGCCCCCAGTAATGGATGAAAATATTGATGACGACGATGACATGGACCTATGCAGCAGAACATGGTGCCGGTTATTGAGAAACTGCAGCGGCGCTGAACGTATTGATGATGCAGTGTTGGACGTCACAACCGGTAACTGTTTATATATAGCGTTTCTCGCATTATCCTTAAACACCGCAGGCGTCGAGGTCTTTTGAGTCGGATTGTTTGTAAATGGCGAACCAAACATGGTAGTTGTTGTCTTCTAACCAACAGTGTGACCAATCTCCAAAAAAAAAATTTTTTTTGTCTTTGGGGTTTGTCTTTTGTGAGAAAAAAAAAAAAAAAAAAAAAAAAAATCTGTAGTTGTGCTTACTACCACCACTGAAGTAGATTGAACTTTATTTGGCCTATTCTCACAAGGATAAATAGTAAATGGCCATTTATATTACTTTTTTTTCCCGGGTCTCTCCACTTTTTTAATTGCTTTTGTGTGTGTGATCTTCGGAAAAACTTTAGTGGGGGTGTCGTGGGGGCGCACCCAACATGGTCATTACAGAACTTACTTGTCCCCCATTTGCTCAAACGTCTCTATTTGAACTCTGTTATTCCGGTGGTCACGCACTCAACACAGTTTATCCGAACCAACTAGTAGGAGGCCAAGACCTTGCTTAATTTTTGGCTACAAATTTTGCAAATATCATTCAAAAATACTCCATCATAACATTAAACACATATAATAGACCATACTCCCATATTTCTTCTACACTTCTTTCTGGGCTAACGTTTCTGGGTGTTTTTTGGTGTAACCTCTTTGGTCGTGCGCCGCCCAATATTTTCTACCCAATTCCCAGAAATATTTTTTTGCTCTGGATTTTGTTTTGATCATCATCACCAACCACCAACACTCTAGACAATGGCGATAGAAGAAGAAATATCCGAAGATTTAGGCTTTAAATTAGAACATGGCATCCCACTTTTTGATCCATTGGATTTGCAAAAGTTAGCCGCAAAACACTTGAAATTGTTGGCTATACACGATGATTTGATGGTGGCATCAAATAGTGATTGCTTAAAGGTTATATCATTAAAGGATTTAAACGAGATAACCACTATTGAGGGAGATTTTAGTATTACCCAATTGCATTTTGTTGGAAACGAATTGTTTGTTCTCGACGACTCGAAAGTAAAGTCGTTGACGGTAGACCAGCTCAAAACTAAAGACTACACTTTTCGTACCATCAGAGAAGGTTTTGTTGATATACTCCCATCATCGTCGGGAATATTGGCATTGAACGCCGACAACGAGTTATACCTCAACTCAGATAAGATAGCTTCCAATGTCTCAGCATTCTGCTGGACATCGTCGCTGTACATTTATGCTTCAAAAGATAAGCCTTACGAAATAAACAACAAAAAAATCAACGTCAAAGATGCTGACAAACTTTGTATTGTTGAAATGTTCCCAATAAATGAAAAGTACTTATTTGTTGCTTACGATAAGGTAGATGCCGAATTGGATGACCATGATGTTAGGTCGTTTATTTTGGAAGAGACGGATAAATACTATATTGCCCACGACGCTGATATCGCCCCTGCATTTGCGTCTGTGGCTAGGGCTGTAACATATTACCATGCACAACTATTGGATTGGTATAAATCAGATACGTTTTCCCTCATCACCTCGTCAGTAGCCATAGATTTAGGAATGTTGGACACCACCAAGGAACAAACTCCAAAGATAATTGCCCAGTCTGAAGACATAAACCGTGCCCAATTCCCCATTGATGAAGAATCAGGAGAAGATTGCTCGCCAGTTGGGTTTGGCTTGTCTTTTAACGAACTTACATCAAAAGTTCTTGAACCGTGTCCTGGTGCTGACGAGGCTACTGGGGTTTTGCCTAGAGTATACACCTTGCTTCACACAGGTAACTTAATTTCTTGGTGGGTGTTCCATAAATCAGCAATCCTAAACAATGAATTGTCATTGGAGAATGCAATCAAGGCGGCATCCAAAAAGCAGCCAAGTGAAGTTGCCCAAACGACAAACAATCCCTTTGGTAACACCCCATCTAGTGTTTTTAGTGCAAGTAAATCAGCATTTGGCCAGGCTGGGTTTGGTAGTTCTGGTTCAGGGAAAGCAAATCCTGCGTTTGGAACTACAGGATTTGGTCAAACAGGATTCGCAAAACCTACAGGATTTACCCAATCAACCGGAAGCCCTTTTTCTGGCTTTGCCACTGGTGGGTCAGCATTTGCGAAACTTGGATCGGATGGTACTTCAATTTTTGGTGGCACCTCATCTGTTTCCAGCAACGACTTAAAAAAGGAAAGTACCTCCTCGAACAAGGAAATTACAGAACTTGCCGACGAAAGTGAAATATCATTGCCGGAACTGGAAGAAAGTGACTACAGCGATGAAGAGGAACAGATAGAAAACATAAATGACACACAAGACAATGCAGCAACTATCCCTTCAGAAAGCACATCTCAAGTGGTACAACCACAAGACAAGGAGATTGTCCAACCCTCTCTCAAACCAGTACAGTTTTCTGTCTTTAATGGTTTCACCAGCCCTACCAAGCCATCTTCTAACGAAATCGAAAGCAAGATTATTAACATAATTGAGAATACAGAAGGTAACTTACAAGTAATGAATACCAATATAAAACAATTGGGAGAGTTTATTGCCCAGCACGAAAAAATCGACAAGGGCATAGATAGTCTCAAATTTGCCGAGGCAAGAGTCCCACTCCGTGATACAATCGAGACTTTACAACGAGAATTAGTAGACTCAACTAACCTATCAACAAAAATCCAAAAAAGTTTTGGTGAAAAGGTCAAACTTGATCGTCTTTACAGTCAATTGGCATTGGCAGCAGATAAAAACTCTGCCAACAAAGATGTCCTTAAATCTCGACCTTTGGATTTTAAAAATGACTTGATGCAAACAAAATTGCGTGAAAAATTGAACAACGTGAGAAGCTTAGAAAAGAAAGTGTTGGCGTTGTTGATGCCAATAAAGGCAAGAAATTCCATGGACGATCAAACAATCGATAACATTGAAAGAATTGTATTTCAAATCAACGAACAGATTTTGGATCACTCAGTAAGTGTTGATGATTTGGCAACACGAATGGGAGAGCTAGACATTGAAAGCAACAAGAAGGTTGACGTGTTGTCCAGCTGCTCAAAGTTAAAGTTGAGAAAGAAATTAAGACAAATGTAGTATTGTAGCAGTACACGACTTGTTTTCTCGATCTATTTTTTTTTTTTTTTTTTTTCGTGAAACGTATCTTTTCCTTTTGTAAAAGTCTTTTATTTGCCATACAACACTCCTCCTCTATCAATGGGTGACGTTATTGGTACAAAAGTTGCTATTCCTGGAGCATCAGGGGCTGGTATAATTAGATATGTTGGTCAAATCCAAGGAAAAATAGGTACATTTGCCGGAGTCGAACTTTTGGGGACATTGGCAACCACGCGAGGGAAAAATTCAGGGTCAGTAGACGGCATCCAGTATTTTCAAGTGGAAATACCCAAGAGCGGGCTTTTTCTTCCCTACGAAAGATTGAAATCTGTGAATCCCATTTTGGCAAATACCGGATTATCTTCCAAAGCGCCATTGACACCTGCAAATAATAGAACATACCAGAATGTCAGGAATAGCATGATTAACGAAAACCTTGCAAAGTCTGAAGATCTTACCATAAAGTATGAATCAGAAATAGCCGAGTTACAAAGAGCGCTAAGAGAAAAGGAGAAGCGGTTGGAAAATTTTAACAACCAGCGAGAGGAATGGCGTGCTGCAATGGACGAACTAGTGGCCGTACAACAAGAAGGGATTCAAGTGTACGAAGATAGAATAGAAGAATTGGAAAACGAAAACAAAGTTCAGCAGGAAAAGCTCGATAATGCCAATGCTTCGGTTACGGCGGCAAACTCCAAAATCAAGGAACTCGAACAAACCATAGAAAACTTGTTGAGTGAAAAAGTAAATGATGTCCAAATCAGTGATACCCGTAAAGAAATTGAAAAGTTGAAACATGAACTAGAATCAAGACCGCGATTAGCAGACCTCGAGGAGTTGCAAAATTCGTTGGACGAGCTAGAGTCTATATATCAAGAACGATTGAATGAAAAGGATGCTATTATTACCAAGCTTCAGGTGGAAAGGGATCATCTATCCCATGAATTATATAGCACGCCCGTGGTTCAACAGAGCACAGCCGACGATTCGCCCCAGGAATTACCTATTTATAAAGCCGCAAAACCAACTGACCCTAGCCAAGGCAAAAATGATTGGTGCGGATTGTGTGAAAGAGATGGCCATAGCAGTATTAATTGTCCATATGAAAATGATATATTTTAACATGCTCTAGCACATGAAATACACATGCTTTCGTAAATTCCACATGCAGATGCAACGTCTTCCCCCTGAAAAATACTATATAACTACGTCTCTTCCTCCATTATTTTTTTGGGTTTTTTTTTTTTTTTTTTTTTTGTCTCTACACGCATATGACAAAATTCGATATCAAACTTCACAACGGCAGACGGACTTTCTCCACCCTCAGCAGCCTTTCTGAAACAGAGGTGTTTGGCTTGCAATGGGATAGAGTTATTATTCTTATTCACGGATTCCCAGATGTCAACACAACCTTTAACAAAGCCTGGCCATATTTGGAAAATGCGTTCCCCAAGGAAAAAGTTTTATTGTTAGCACCCAAATTGCGGGGATACGAGAAATCAAGCATTGGGCCCGAAAGCGAATATGCGTTGCCATACCTTGCTGAAGACGTCAAGGCCTGGATTGAAGAGATTAACCCTGGTAACAAAAACCCAGTCCATTTGCTTGGTCACGATTGGGGTGCAATGGTGAGTTTCAAAACAGCAAACTTGTACCCACATTTGGTCACTTCTATTGTTACGTTAGCTATCCCGTACCTTGCCAATCTCCACTTGTGGGATTTGTTGTGGTATGCGCCAGAGCAGTTTTATTTGTCTTCATACTTTTTGACAATGCAGATTGCTAGCATCTACCGTCCAAAGTTGACTGAATCAAACGAGTACCTCAAATACCTTTGGAAGTACTGGTCACCTTCTTATAACGCATCAAGACAAGAGATTGACGAAATCAGAAACGCTTTTAGGAAGGACAGTGTTGTTGATGCCGTGACTTCCTATTATAGACACCTTTTTAGACCATTCTCGTTAGTTAAGTCCAGATGGCCCGTCCATTTTGACAAAGTGCCAACTTTGATCTTGGTTGGAAAAGAAGACGGGTGCATGTCACCCAGAATCGCCGAATTAGAAAAGGAAAAGTTGAAAAACAATCCTAAAGCTGAGGTCAAGATTCTTCCAAATGCTGGTCATTTCTTACAAAGAGAACAGCCAGAGATTGTCGCTAAACTTAGTATTGATTTTTTCGAAAAATATTCTAAATAACCCTGCCTTTATTCTGCTTCTCCGTTGGCATAAACCATATTGTCGTCATCAATGGTGGTTGTCACATCTCTCGCAACGTTTTTCTCTCTCATCTCATTTTGCAATTTCAAAAGCTGTAATTTCCCTTGAATTGCAATCAAATGCGACATAAGCTTGACTCCCAGCTCGAGCTGGCATTTTGCTTCTTTGACCGGAGCTATATCTTGTTTGGCAATATGTTTGCCGTGAATCAAATATATCCATTTAAACCAAAGTGCAAGGTTTGTATTTGTTGTGTCTTTGCTCACGGCGTCACTTATAACTGGAAATAACTCCATGCCAATCTCTTTTGCAACTTCTTTTATAACAGCAGAATCGCAAACAGATTGACAGAGACTAACAATTTCGCCGTGGTCAGTTATATCGTTTAATTTCTTTAATAAACTTGCGGCATCGGTTTTGTACACTTTTGGTTTGGATACCTTGATATGAGACCTAGTACCATTCATGAGTAGCTCGTCATGGGGAATCACAATCTCCTCATCAGACCATTCTATCTTCTTGAATAAAAGTTCATTCTTCCCTGACCAAAACACCACAAGTGAATCATCAACAGGTAACACCCCTTCTAATGCAGTCTCCCCTGATATCGAGTTCTCAAGTTTGCCGTCATTGTAAAAATTCAAACTATCACTGATGGCTACGATGTAATCTTTATCTCTATAATGTAATAATTGTATATGATGGGCATCGCTAGCAAGTTTTTGAACTTTTTTCTTGACTATATATACATTGTTTTGTTCTGTCAACACCACTGCGCTTTTACTCTGCAAAATAGATCTTATTTCTTCAACTACTTCAATCTCATCCTCACAGATAAATTTCCCTTTGGCAAATTTGCCAAGTTGCAAACTAGTCGATCCAAATGCTATTTTCTTCGATATGCTAACAGCATTAAATGGGGGAGCCTTGATTCTATCCTTGACATCCCCATCAAGACTAATCTTCAATATACTGTTTTTAGCTGCTGCCCATATATTATCATCATATTTTACAAGTTTATTTATATGATCATCAATTTTGAATCGATTAATTTCTGCACTCTCCGACAAAATAACAAAAACACTCCCCTTTAACAAAACAACTAACAAATTCTGATTTTCACTTTCTTTGCTGCCTCCATTAGGAGTTCTTTTCTTTCTCGTGGTTGGCGATGCCCAAATAAAGTCTATTATATCTTCCAATATGATTGATGCAACAACTTCCGAATCCCCACTCTCGTCAACATTGTAAACCCTTATTTCATCCTTGCCATTTCTATCTATTAGAGTGGCGACCTTACTTCCATTCAAAGCGTACTTCATGTGGAGAGAAACAATGCTAAGAAGAGAATAAGGTCTACATTAAAAAAATTTTCCAAGTTTTTTGATTTTTTTTTTTTTTTTTTTTTTTTTTTTCGCACTCACGATGAGAAAAAGGAGATGTGCAATTGTATATTATACACGACTATTCTGCTCTACCAATTGTTGTACTTGTAACTTGCACAACTCTTTTAAATCAACTACATCTGCTTTGAGTTCTTCAACCTGTTCGGACTTTTCCCCTATTAGTTCTAGCATTCTTTGCTCTTGTGTTTCTTTATCTTTGATGATAGATTTCAACGAGTCAAGTTCTGTATGCAACGACTTTACTTCATCAGTTAGTTTTAAACTCTCCAACAACTCCTGTTCAACTCTCTCCTTCTCTGCTGATATTTTAGAATATTCATCTTTAAGTGTGTTAAGCTCGATTTCTAAACGCCTAATACTGGAACTCATTTTATTAACCAACTGGATATTATTGCTATGCGACGAAGCCGGCACCCCTCCTCCAACTGGTGGTGCAAGTTGGCCACTAAACGAATATTGCTCACGATCATAGATCTCATCGCCAATCTCAGTAAACGAGCTCAGCGAGATGTTTCTATCGAGAAAGGCAGAAAAGTCTCTATTCATTGCAGGCGTGGTTGAAGACTCACCCAATTTGATTTCATTATCCCAACTAAACCCTGAACTGACCGAGTTGTCTCGATTCAAGTTTAATCGCTCCGGTCTCTTCTCCTCTTTTATCTTTTCATTCAAACTTTGAATCTTTGAATTGAGTGCTGCTCGTTCTTGATTATAGATGCCTTTGAATTTTTCAAACTTTTCATTAATCTCAAGGATTTCGTTTTCCTTCAACTCGACATTCAACTGAAGTTCAGCCTTTTCTTGTTGCAATTTGATTTTGTCCTGTTCGAGTTTCTCTAATTCCTTTGTTTGTAAATGCATCGAGCTGTTCACCTTGGCCAAGTCTTGCGTCAATTTGATTTTGGACTTTTTCAAGGATTCCACTGAAGACGATAAATTATCGATTTTGAGGGATAAATTGGATTCAATAGCCTTCCAATTCTCTTGTGACGATAGGTACTGCTTTTGAAGTATACGGTGTGCTTCAGAGAGTTTACTAAATTCATCAAAATCAACTTTCCCATCTTCATTGACATTTTCAGAAACAGTTTCGTTTGATTCATTTTCTAACCTGAGCGTCTCGATCTTCTCTTCAAGACGCGAAATCTCCTGCGCAAAACTCTGTTTCGATGCAGACATTTGTGATTTCAATTCCTTTATAGTAGCATTTTTGGATTCAATCTCAAGTTTATGTTGTCGCTTGAGCATGTTTAATTCTATCTTGACTTCATTGGACTCCTTAAGTAAATCCTTCTTTGCCATCACTGCTTCTTCATGAGAAACTGCTAATTCGTTATACTTTGTTTCCCAAGCTTGTGACTTTTCTAAACTAGCCTTTGTTGCAGCTAACTCGTTGACCACCTCTTCGTACTTGCTCACAACTTCGTCTATTGTTTTAAATTTATGTGTTTTTAAAAAATCAGCCAACTCTTCTAATTTCATAGACGACTCCTCACTTTTCACGCTGTAATCACGGATATTTTCCTCTAAATCCTGGTTTGCAAGCTTGAGCTTTTTAATGGACTCGTTTAACTTCAACTCTTTTAATGATAGAGCTTCACCTTCTTTGCGAAGTTGTTCAATGGTTTCATCCTTAGAGGCTATTTTCGCAAGCAAGTCATTTCGTTCCTTATCAAAATTTGATTTGTGGTGTAACTTTTTTGTCAATTCGGAATTCTCCATCTTTAATCTGTCGATTTCCTTTTGTAAATCTAAATCGGGTTTCTCATTGCTTGTGGTACGTGACAATGAGGTGGGGGTGGAAGACAGGTCCGAAGAAGCTTTCTTTTTTCCTTTTGCTGCTTGGGCCAATCTTTCTTGAAGTGTAAGTCTCTTTTTAGGTTTAGTAGATGATTGATCATTTGTCGGTATACTTTCTGGTGTAGTTTCTCGTGACGATTCTGATATAGGTACTTTAGTTGGCTCCAGTATAGAAACATTCAGCAATGAGTCAACATCTTCAATATGTTTATCATTGCCTTCTATATTCTCGGCACCACTATCTTCTACCATATTTAGTGATTTCAATAGAACAACAAATAGAAAAAACTGCCCAAAAAAAAAAAAAAAAAATTTTGGTGAGCATATAAACAAGTCCAAATCCACCACGAAATCAAAAAAAAGTTGTCCATGCAGGATCGGCCTTACAATGACTAAAATCAGTAATGCGTATGTTGTACAAATTAATTTTCTAAAATATATCTATATGAATACAAACAGAGAATCTTTCGGGTTCTCATTTCGTTTAGATGCCTTGTTGGTTTGATTTGTTATCGTCAATTTGGTTTCTTGAATCAACTTCATTGATTCCTAAAAGTGACTGTTGAGGTGCAGGAAAATATTGAGGAACCGCCTGTTGTTGATAATAGCCCATATTGCCCATCACCATTCTTTGTTGAGGCGTTGTAGAAGCCGATACAGGATTCTGAATTTGCGGTTGTTGTTGAAGTTGATGCAGAAGCGATGCAGCACCAGTGCCAGCAGGTGTGAGTGAAGACGCGTTTGGCGCTACTCCTAGTGTACCACTAGCCGTTGTAGAAGTGTTTCCTGTAATGGGTTGTTGGTAACCTTGATAGTACAAATAGTTGTTGCTATTGTTGTTTTGTTGTTGCTGTTGTTGCTGTTGTTGTTGTTGCTGCGGTATTTGCTGTGAATTGAACGAATCGCCTTGCGAAGATGTTGTCGAAGTGGTTGATCGCAAATGAGGAGCATATCCATACCAATAATTACCAGCAGTATAATCATTACTAGGTTGCACGTATTGGGAGACTTCTGTTGGTTTGTTTTCTTCTTTTGATTGGAGCGAATGTTGAAAATCAGCTTTTGATTTTCTATGGCCGTGCTTTTTCGTAACAATATGAGTATTCAAATGGTTCAAAGAACCATAACTCTTTTGACAGCCAGGAAACGAACAAGGATATTTTCTCTCAATCTGATTGAATCGTCTTCTAAACCTTCTTCCACGTTTCTGCTCAGCAGGAAACGGGTTCAGATTCGATTGTGGTTGTATCTGCACCTGCACTTGTACTTGCTGTGATTGCTGTGATGGTTGTTGCATTTGTACTTGCTGTGATTGCTGTTGGTCAAAGTCAGTATGGGAAGTTAACGCTTGTGGGTGGAATTGGGCCATTCCATTGGCAAATGAATACTGCTGTTGGATTGGATATTGCGACGGTGAAGCATAATTGGCTTGTTGCATGATAACCTGTCTTTGATATGGATCGTACAATTGAGCTTGAGGTTGGTAATTGGCATACGAATAGTCTGTTTGAAACTGCGGCTGAGTTTGAACTTGTGGAGACCCCTGTTGAGCATAAAGCGGAGTTTGCTGTTGTTGTTGCTGCTGCTGCTGTTGTTGTTGCTGTGGCTCAGACTTGACACCTAAAGGTGGTAACGTAAATTTGCTATCCTGAGACTTTTTCGTAGTCAGATTCAAAGTAGCGTTTCTTGAATCTTTTGGTTGTTCTAGGACTTCTTGTTCAGGTTTATCACTCGACATGTTTCACTCATATACTTTATCTAAGCTGCAAAAAATGTTTCTCTCTTAGTTATATACTAACAATCAATACCCAAAAATAAATATCAATTATTGAAAATATAAAATTAGTTAAAGATTAGGTAATCCAAGCCAGCTTTATTTATACAATTGAATGCTTGAATAAGATTTTTTTTTGCAAATTTGAATTTTAAACTTTAGATTCTCTCAAATGAAACTGTAATCTTTGTTTGTATAAGAATACTCTTTATGTAACCTTTTTCCTAAATAAACAATATGTAAACAAAAAGACCTTGGAAGGGGAACTGGGGGGCTTGAAACGAATGCAAACCTATTGGGAGTAAAACCACAATATTGAATTGAAAGAAAGTATTTGGCACGATAATAGAACTATCGAACAACTATAATTATGTTCAAAGATAGCTTAGAAAGCTTTTATCTTTAGAAACAAAAATAAACAAACTAAAAAAAAAAAAAATTAAAAAAAGGAAATGCCAACCGGTATACCCAGAAGTATAAATCAGCCCAAATAATGAATGGAAATTGAAGTTGAAAAATAGAAACACAAATAAAAGAAAAAAAATATTTGAAAAATATCAAAGGACATTGATTATATATATATGTATTGATTGTGAATCAAAACGACCGTATTTCTCTCTTCCAAATCTCAAGCTATTGCCCAATTACTTCTTTCATTCTTGCTTTTTCATTTTCATTGAATGTTGTTGAATCACCTTAGTTGCTCATAACCAGAAAATACAAAAATAATAATAATCACTGAATTTTAGACAGTCATGCATTTACTAAAAGAAAATTTTTGCTCAAACAATCAATGATGCATGATTTAAATGTCATAACATTTTTAGTACGTGAATTTTTTTTTTTTTTGGTTAATGATATACACAAACTAGAACATATATGACAACAGTCCACTTTGGTAAACTTCCTTCTTAAGGAACAATCCATACAAAGGAAAGAAAAAAACCAGAAAAGAAGTTAATAAACTCATTAGTGCATTAAAAGTATCAGCATATGTAGAGTCTGTTATATGACAAGCTTGCTTTTTTTTTTTTCATGAAATGGCAAAGGAATTGCGGAAATTCAAAAAAAAAAACTGCAAATGCGACACAAACCCAAAATTTAAATGCAAATTAAAAAATCAAATAGTTTTAAGAATCTTCTTCCTGAAATTTTGGTAAACTATTAAATACTAAACTAAATGATATTGTTTTTTTTTTTTTTTTTTTTTTCCATTTTCAAAACACTTTAATATTCGTGGTTTTTGTATTTGCTTTTTGGGTTAACCATACTTGTTGCACAAAACAGTTGACTAAAGTCCTAAACAATAAGTTGATTGATGCTGTTTGTTGTTGGAGTACATCATTGGAACCTGATTTAAATTTATGTTCGTGTGGTTTTTTCAATTATTGTTCCTTTTTTCATTGTTGCCCCTACTTTAACTTGTTATAGTCAGTTTGTGTTATTCTTCTTTTCTTTGTTCTGTTAAAAAACTTTACTGAAATGTAAAAAATGTAAGTATGTTGTAACCAACATCATTCTGTTCTCAAGTTTTTAAACGTACTTTCAATTTCTTAAAGGAATGTGACTTGTTGGAGCTTTTTTGGGGGGGTGTAAATTTTTTTTGTCCATTTTTTTTTTCTATATAGCCTGCATTTATCGTGGTATTTTGAAATCAGTTCTGTTTGGTCTCATCGAGAGTGCTGCGTCTTAAAATAAAAGACATTTGTTCCTATTGTGCATTGTTACTGTTTCCTGTTTCTTTTGCATGTTTTTGATTAATTATAATAGTAATAACTCAATCTTGTTTTTTTATTGTTCACCAACTGGATCTTGAAGAGTTTGTTGATTGACTAACTGACCTTTCAATAGCTTCTTAACTTTTCCAGGGTTTCTCTTTTTAAGTCTGGTTTTTATTCTGGCTTATTCATCTGAGAAGACTAAATTCAATTTTAGTATTTTTAAGTATATCTCTCTATCTATAATATCGGCTAGACTTCAATGATACAATCTCTGCACTAAACCCGAGTCAAGATATCTTTGCTGTTGGGTATCCCCCACTTGGGCTCTCCCCCAAAATTAGTATTTGGTTCAATGCTTGTTTGGTCAAACTGCAGAGAAACTTTCACATTGACTCGTTGTGGTTATGCAACGTCCGATATAGCTAAGAATTCATCGTTTACGAGAACCATGCTTCAGCATCAATGAGGAGGAGGAGGACATGAATATAAAATAATTTAGCATAAGTTACATGATTCAAAAGCGGAAAAAGTGAAATTAATCCAAATAAATACCGCGACTAAGCAAACTAAAATTTGCTTTTTTCATAAATTCTTAATCTGTGGCGGTCCTGAGGTGTGTTCACTTTTACTGTCTTTCCGATAAGGATAGCAACAACTTATAGCACAGTAATTGCTTTTGCATGGCTCTTGCTTGTGGCATTGGGCACTGCTAATTCTTTCCCTCTTTTTTTCTTTGCTCTGCATTTGGGTATTCTGCAGGCTACAGTCTTCCAAAGCGTGCAGGTCCCGACACCAAGATCACTTGCTAATATTAGCACATCGCCAATATAGTTTTAGATCTTACTAAGAATAGTGGTAGAGACCACCTAAAAATTTGTTCCATCTAGCTAAATTTCACAGGATGTATAATCAAGTAGTGGGCAAACTATTTTTAAGGTTTGGAATGAATAGTTGATTAGTTAAACGCTATGCTCAAGTAAACAAAGATATGCTAGGCGGTAAAGTCTCAAAGTCAAAATGATATCGCTGTAGACAGGTTTAATCGAATTAAATGGAAAAAATTCGTTCTTCAATAACTGTCTAAAGGCATTGCCAGTAACTTGGTTCTATTATTCATTTGTCTTCATTATTGTTATCAGATTGATTTAGTTTTTGCTAGTAGATTTTTAGTGTCTTTTTTTTTTAGAAAATTCTCCTCTAACCATTTAGTTTTGGTTATGAACGTTTGTAACATTTTTTTTTTTGTTAAATAGTTTTCGCTCTTTGTACTATGATTGTTGTAAGGTTCCAAATTTTTTTTTTTTTGTTTTTACTCCAACTGAAATTCTCAAGCAACACAAACCATAATATAACAATTAATTTTGTGTAACTGTAGTTTAGAGCATGACTTGGTTGGTTGTTCTTTATGGTTCCAGCTCGCGTTGTAGTTACAAGCGTACGTTTGTTTTTTTTTTGGCTTGTTGCTCTAACCGAGGAAGCATGTTAGAAACTAGCAACGTTTTAAAACAATCTTTATTGTGAAAGCTTTCGATGTAAGCAAAAAATATAAATTAGCTGCAGATATGGTCCGTATGGAGATACGTTGATGTAAATTAGCTAGGTGAAACAATCTTTAACTTTTATTTTAAGAACTTTGCCGAGGTAGTTGTTAACGACAATCTAACAACTTTAACAAGAGCACTAACAAGCACGAGTGATTGTGTTTGACCAATTTGAAATTAGCTTAATGCATGTCTATACCTAAATTAAACAATTTAAAGATGAATATGGTCTATCATCACAAATTCAAAAACTATAGACAATTTCAATTTCAGAGTCAGAGATATTTTTTTTTTACAACCAACATGAAATGCTCACATAATAATGAGGAAATTTTTGCCTTTTTAAGTTATTTCTTCCTCGTCTCTTTTAAATCTAATTTTAACCATTTTTTAGTCAGCTGTAAATACTAAAAGTTTAGTTTACTAGACAGTAGTGCTGTTTCTTCTTTTTTTTTTTTTTCTTGCCAATCATATTAATTCCGGTTTTGCAATCATGTGATCTCCACAATTGTACTTTCGTAAGAAGATAGGCTTAACGATTATAGGGGGTTTTATACTTCACTGACAGTAGCTGAACGACCATCAGATGTATTTTTATTTATGCACCACGGGTCTCAACTAAAAATCATTTCATTCTAGTTTTCAATCTGACTAAAAGTTTAGGTTCCAAAAAGACCATACACTACGTCATACTAGTAAACCCATTATGTAAAGGGGAAACAGTTGCACAAATCCATTACTAAAATTTAAATCATATTAAAAAATGGTTCTTCAATTCATATCTATTTTATTTAGTTTAATCGATTGACAATGGGGTTCTTATTGTCCATCTCCATCGGTTATACAAATCAAAACACACGACCAAAATAGAAAAAAAAATAACAAATATGTGTACCTATGCACATTGTCGCCATTTTGGTTCCATAACTACATAGGAATGTATTGCACGAGGCTGGGAACTGCAGGAAGAATGTCACCGAGACAGACCTGACATTACGAAGAGGTATTTTTTTTTTTTTTCGTTCCGTCTGGTACTTATATAATATATGCATCCTAAATTGAATTCAGATCCACATCAACTAACTTTGTAACGTGCCTTGAACAAGGCTGGAGGGTATACTTTGTTTTTACTACCAACCCAATCTTTGCTAAGAACAACTTTCCCAAAGATGTTCACATTATCTCTGAGCTTTTGGGGCTACACTGAGAGTCGATCTACGAATATTGATTTTTTTTTTCGTCTATTTGACTGCAAGGTGTGGAAAAAAAAAAGGAATAAAATATCGGTACTAATTAATGTTTTGCGTCCATATTTTGCTGCCACAGACCTAGACTTTGTGTTGCCTGTGCTTATATAGTCCGAGAAATTTTAGTTATAGCTACTTGTCTATCTCGGGTTTGTTCTTTTTTAGTGGTGCTTAACCATTAAAAGTCCTTATGGATTGGTTTCACTACTCATGTGCAGCGCGGATTTATTAAAATTAGTTGTATATTATCGGCTAATAATCAAAAAGAAGTAACCCCTAACTTGTTATTAGACCGATCAGGAGGGCTCTGCTTTATTTTCGGTGTTGTTTACTTTTCCTATATTTTTCGTAAAAATTATTGGTCAAAAAAAAAAAAAAAAATACCCAAACAAATCAATCTTAACCTACTCTAAGCTTTCTCAAATACAAATCCTATGTAAAATGCCACAGCTTCCTTTTCATCGCCTTCAGCACCATACTTGCCGTCACTTCGTTTCATTCCATCAATTAAGTTTTTATTCAATTTGCTAAAATACTTTGGAATCTCCTGGTTGAATATATCCGTAAAACTCTTTTTATATTTTAACACCAAATCGTACTCTTCACACAATGATCGCAAAGTCTCAAATGGAACTACATACTCAGGAACATTGTCAACAGCGTCTTTCAACCAATAATTGTACTTGTTCCCAAACGCAGGACGAAATACCCCATCTTCTGGAGGATCTTTTTCAAACGTCACCGAGTACAAACTATTACCAAACTTTACTTTTCCCTTTTCATCTCGTTGGTATTGTTTGTCGACTATTTTTGCCTTTATAAAATCAGAAGAAGGAATCGTACCAATAAAAGTGCCCCCTGAACGCAACGACCGTGTGACATTGGTTAGCAATGTGCGTACTTTTTCTTCACTCTCAAAGGAATAATGCAATGAGAACTGGGTGGAAACAACATCCACAGGAAATGCACGCTCTATAATTCCAGGGAAGTTTGGCTCTAGAATGTCTGGCACAAATTGGGTAAAACAATCCCCTGTCGCGAAACATGCTTCAAAACTATACCGATTGGAATTCTGACTTGTGTGTCTGAATCTCGCCTTTTGTTTTGTGTACCGTTCAAATGCCTCTTTAACTGATAAATCGGCAATATCAATGCCAATATATTGATCTATGCCAATAAATTGGCATTTGTTCAAGTCCCCACCTTTACCACAACATAAATCCAAAAGAGAAAACAAATCCGTCTCCTCAGGATTATGTTTAGCCCAATTACCCAACAAAATATATTTAATGGCATTGTTGAAATTCCTCATTTTGTAAATTGGCGAATTGACTCTGGAACCTTGCTGTTTTGCTTGTTGTGTTCTTTGATTGTAGTGTGCCCTGACAATACTATTGATGTCTCTATTCTCTCTATTAGATATTCTACTTTGAAATGTACGATAGTTTTCCTGTTTCTCATTGTGATAGACAGAAGGGTTAGCTGCCTGTAAATGAATGTAAGGTGATATACCCTCATCTTCGTCTTGTTCATCTCTGTCTCCGTCGTGACCGACATCTTCCCACCTATCTGTCAGCTCTTGACGAACTCGCTTCAACCTATCAAGCCTTGAGTCAGATGTCGTAGCATGTGCATTTCTTCTTTCCCCATATTTATCGTATTTCCCATCAATGTCACTTTTGTTGGTTTGTAACCACGATGGTTTTTTCTCACTCTCATTACCGTAAGCTGACGCCACTCCACCAGTACTGGGTGAAGCTCCTCTTCTCGAAAACACAGATTCGCCTGTCTTTAAACGCTTCGAGCTATGCTCTTGTGAGGGGGTGTATGAGTCAGTAGACATTTTCTGGGATGGGAGTTATTGTCAGCGCTATTTTTCTTGATCATCAACTCACTTTTTTTTTTTTGTTTTGGCTTGCTTTTTCCCTCAAAACTAATTCCCTACAACATAACATTTTTTTTTTTTTTTATGAAATATCTATTTTATTCTATAAAATCATCTATAACACTGGCTTTTCGTTCAATGTTTTGTCAAATAATTTTACAATTGGTTCAAGAAAGTCTTTTTTGTTAGGAACATAATGTGCACCTTCATGAGGAAACATGTGGATTGACTTGTAAAAAGATGATGCGTATTTAGATCTCACTGGTGCCACAATGTTATCACCTTCTCCATAAACCATTAAAACCTGAGTACTCAAGTCCTGTGGAGGAGTAAAGTACTTAGTCACATCTGGGGAAATTTGTACTTGACTCTTATATTCTTCCAAGTCGGTAATGTCATTGATTCTTTGTCTATTCTCTTCCGAGTGATCATCACTAATAGGTTCAGTCAAAAAAAAGCCAGAAATAAACAAACTAATTTTAAAATCAGGATGTGATGGTAATAATTTTCTTATTGTGTTTGTCATAATCTCAGCCATGGCTGCCCCCTGTGAAAACCCAATAATTCCATCGTATGGTCCATTTTTCTTAATATAATCAACAAGATAGTTCACCGACTCATCCAAACCAAGATTCACCCCTGGCGATTTGTGTTCAAACCATCGAACATTATTCCCTTTTTCAACAATTGATGCCCAGGTTTTATCTGATTCTTCCTCATTGGCTGCAATTGGAAACGAGAATTCACGCCAAGATTCAATGGAATGATATGGATCAACATAGTCTAGTTGACAATCCAATTTCTTTGTCAAAATCTTTCTTATACCCGACGATTTTGCTGCAAAAGTACTGCCATTCTGCAAGTATCCTGGCAAACACAAAATTTTTTTAGACATGATTGATGAATAAAAAAAAAAAAAAAAAGTACAGACTGATCAAACTATATTTTAGTGTGAAAATTTTATTCTCTATTTTTTTTTTTTCTGTACATCTTCTCACACTTTTATTTACACCATCACACAACAATGTCACTCGACCAGTTTTTCACAGATATCAAAGACGAGATAGAGAAGGAGTAAGTACTATTTAATATTAATTAAGATCGACTTTATCTAACCTGTTTATTTAGTCTCACTCGCAAGTCCTCCATACAAGAAATTGAGCATCAGTTTGATTCAACTGTAATCCCATACAAATCGACCATTAATGAGTGGATAAACTGCAGCCCAAATCAGTTGATCAGCAGCATTATTGAAAAAGGTGCCAACGGACAAACTGTTTATGAAATTTTCCACAGTTTCACAACAAAGTTGGCTGCACTAGATTGCAAACAGACTCAGAAAGAACGAGTCCATAACAAGTTCCTTGAGGATTCAATTTATGTCTTGATTACCAACCGATACTTTTTAGCAATCGCAAACGGGTTTATTAATGACCCAATTGATATTCCAATGGTGACCACTCCTCAAGATGTCGGGGTGATAATGAACCCAACTGAGATTGCCGAGATTTTAAGACTAGACAAAATTGACTATCAAGTATACTTGTTAGCTTTACTTCGTTTAGTCGACACTATTGTCGAATACACAACTACCACGGTAATAAATGAATCAGTTGGTTCTACTGGATCTAAGTCATCTAACTACTCGATTGCTATCATTAATCTGAAAATCGTGTCTAAGCTTCAGAATGGATTCCAATTATTGGACTTGAAAAACGATGTTTTACGAAAAAGATACGACAGTTTAAAATACAACTCCCAAAGACTTAATAAAATTGTGTACGATTTATCTCTTAGAAATTTAATTACTACCAAAGGTGAAGTCAATTGAGGACTATCTTTAACTACTTGATTCAGTTTTATTCTTTTTTGTAACAGGCTCGAGTGACATATTGTCGTCGTCGTCGCCGTCGTCATCATCATCATCAATTACAATTATCTCATTAGCCCTAGCTGGTGCCGACTTGCTTTCCGTTTCTTCCTCTTTTACTCCCAGCAATTTATTTTCATTAACACCTAGCTCCAACTTTTGAGCACTTATCAACTCATTGAAAGATGTCTGCTTGGTAACTTCTTCAATGTCCTTCTTAAAAGCCTTCAAAATTTCGTTGGTTAATGGGAAAATATCACGCTTGGCAATCTTCTTTTTCAACCCAGGTGAGTCAGTTGTGACTTCATTAGAAGATTTTTCAAAATAGTTTAGATAAATCATAAAATATAGAGTCACAAGCGTGTCGTCAATAAAAGAAGTAGGACCGTACCCATTATTCAACTTTTTGATATCATTAACTGTCAACAAAAAACACAAAACCGCCTTCAAATTATCTGGTACACCCTCACGACGCATTAAATCCGGCAACAATTTGACATTGGCAGCAAATGTCTGATATGGCAAAGTGTTGATCAAGGTCTCAGTAAATTCGAAATTGTCGCCAATCCCATATGACTCCCTGATTATTTTGCACACCGAGGAGCATAATATTTCCCAAGCAATTGACAAATTTATCATCACTGAATTTGAACGACGCAATTTAGGCAACATCGCAACTAAACTATCAAGGTCATCAATCTCTTTAAGCAACTCAATGTAAAAATAAATGTACTGGAACGTGTACAAGAAATGTTTCCCTGGTCTTTCTGGTTCTGGTTTCCAAATCAGTACTAGCGCCTTATTTGGAGTTTTTAATGATATGAAACTTGACATTTGATTTATAGCTCCTCTCACATCATGATACTCTTCTTTCATCAAACGAGCTAGTCTGTATTTTGCCTTGTGCTGCCAATTTTTCTTATCTGACAGATCAATCTTGTTAAGCGCTTTTATAATCAATTTTATAAAATCGGTTTCATCCCCTACTTCAAGTTTAATCAAAGGATCGTCAATCAAATATTTTAGCGCATCTTTCGAATCGAGCTTGTTGATTCTCACATACTTTAACGCAAATGAAACCAAATTATAATGAGGCTCAATGATATTTGCAGCATGTTTATTTTTAAACGCACTCCGGCATGCTGCAGCCATCGTTTCCATAACCAAAGCCGCAGGTTTATTCAACTTTCTTTGAACTTTTGCCAAATAATAATAATCAGACCACTCACGACAACTGGACTTGATTGCTAGCTGGAACGATTGTTGTATTATTTTCAAGCAAACTGTTTTGTCAACAACAGGGAACTCGGAGATTGGCTCAAATGAAGCACCATTAACACGATTAACAAATCTCGGGTGTGATTGTACCTTAAACGCATGCATATTCATCGGTTCACAAACTGCGCTAAACATTTCCTTGGCAAACAAAGACATTAAATTGCCCACTACTGGTTTAACCACGTCTTTAATCGATTCATCTAGTGATTTGTTTATTGCCATCAAATAGCATAGCAATGACTTCCGCTGCAAATTAGCTGTAGTTATTTTCCGATCCGAGGCTGTCAATTTATCTGCTGTCCAAATCAAGTCATCTTCTACAAGGTACCCATAAGATTGACCCAAAAGAAACCAGCTTTCAAACCTGTTGCTTCCACATATAATATCATTTTCAAATAATGAAATAGCACTTTCCAACTCAACTGCCCTGCTTTGCATAGTTTTCTTTCTTAGCTTATATGACGAAAACAACAACAACCCTTGAATATAATACAACCCGTTAAATTGTTTATCCTCACCAATACACCCCAATTCCAACCTTGCTAATCCATGGAACGCCTCTTGAAATAACCTTTTAGTCAATCGTGTATTCTCAAGAAAATAGTGCAACGTAGCTTTGTTACGTGCTAGAGACTCGTTCACTTCGAAATCAGGATCGCCAATCACATCGTACATTTCATCAATCAACATCTTGATATCGTGTTTAGGAACATTGTTTAAAGTGCTCCCTTTCAGAAAACATAACGGTAGAACAAACAGAGCTAACTCCTTGCAGTCATTTATATTTAGTTCTTCAAGTCTAGCGGTATCATGATCTATTGGCATAACCCCATCAATGCTGATTGAATAGTGGTACTTACATTTGATTATTTGGCAAATATCGTAATCACTATTTGGCAAACTCTTCAAGTACTCTTGTGCTATTTCTAAAAATAACCCTCCAGCATTATCACATAATCCAATCAAGCCAAGTTGAGTATGAAACAACCTTATTACGGAATGTACAATTTCCGGGTTACATTTCTGTATTGACGCTAGGATCAATATAATTGTTTTAATTAGTATATTAGTTAAATGGTGATATGATTTGGTAGACTTTGACTTGATAGATGTTGCTAGCGATGAAATGTAGCTAGCTTCTTCATTTATTTCAAACAACAAACTTAGTTCAAAAAATAACTTTAAAGTCTGAACTTTTATTGGCTGCATCAATACCCATTTAGTGGTTGCAAGCAGATTAACAACAAACAGAATACTACTTCCGTAAAATCCCAAAATTCTCAGCAAAGTAAGGAGTCTGCTCTCTTCGTCCAATGAATTATATTCACTAACCAAATAATTATTCAAAAACAAAACACATTCTTCAAAACCCGCAGCTAGCTTATCACCCGAATTACTCAGTTGATAAAACAGTAAAAGAATATTCCATAAACTTAATTTCATATCAATTGAGCCTTGCTTTAAGAAGTTTCTTATTGATAATATAGCATCACCTGGTTCTTTATTCCGATCTAGGAGAATGTCTTCCAACAACCGAATTGCCTCTTTATTATCTTCTGTAGATGAGGTGCTCAAAATTCTCCAAAAAATGGCAAGCACTGATATAATTGTCAATTGACTGTTAATGCTATCTTTGCTAAAATCAATGAAATTCTTATAATTTGGGTAATTGATTTTGAAATCCGCACTTTCCAAAAGCTTTTGTAATTTCTGTTTTACCGGATGGTTTTCAGTCCACGACTTTGTTTCTGCTTTTTCCTTGATAATCTGACACCATTTGAATCTTGAAACTATCTGCAAATCATTGATGGTAAATGTCTCGATATGATTTGTCCATCGTATAATCTTATCCTTGATTCTTAGCAAATCTTGACACAATGAGTTAACAACCGCCTTATTGAATTTGTTATTGATAGAGTCTTTTATCTGCAACTCTAAACTTATTGATATATCCACCAACACTTCCAAGATCCCAATTGCCAGTTCCACATCTATGGCATCAATCATATATCCCTCAAATTGTACTATCCATTCTGCAAATTTTTCATATAATTTATCACTCCATTTTGTTGTAAGGATTTTAGATAACAAATGTTTGATGATATAGCTTTTAAAATCAACATAGTTTAATTCTGGAAATTCTATGTCTATTTCTTCAAGTTGAGGGATATTTTTCTCTTTTGATTCTTCATTTTTCCCATATCCACTTAGTAAATCTAATAATTTCAAATTGTCGTCTTCTGATTTTGCAGTATTGTAACTCAAAATCACCTTGGTGTAAGAGTCATTCCAATCAAAAACTATATTCTTAAAATCCTTTATATACTGTTTACTTGAATCACTTTCAACGTACGCCAGACAAACATCAAAGATCCCAAAATTGGGAATGGTTTCATTCATTTGGTTTCTAAAGTGATCCATATTTAGAAAATGTGAACGTTCTAATTTAACAGCCGGTATTTCATCTTCAATTTTTGATAATCTTTTGGATGATCTTTGTACTCTGTTTTCTTCTTCTGGTTTCTTTTCCTGAACAATTTGTGCTGGCTGTGTTTTGCTCACTTCAGCTTCAGTGCTGGGAACGACTACTCCCCTTTTTGCAAATTCCACTTTCACAATATCTAATGGCTCCTCCGTCAACACATATGGTTCAAAAATTTTTATACGGGGCCGATTCGCATCTTCAATCTTGCTTTCGTCTTGATTCTCTTTCAAATGTATGTTGACGGCATCGAGAAGATCAACCCATTTAGTGGATGCACTTTTAATAACGGCCACTGTTTTGCTTGCTAGTTTTTCCTGTTGAGACAGTATATCTAATTTGATTGGGTCTAAAAACAGTAAATGTTCCAAGTCATATTTAGGAAATCTACCAGATTGCAAGTATTGTAACATTGTCTTATACTTTGAGAGTACCATCTTGTCAATAGGAAGAAGCCCCGATAAATCATCACTTTCTTTTCGAGAAGTTAAAGAATACTCCAAGACAAATCGTGATAGCTTTTCGGACCCAATATAACAGAATATCTCGTGTAAAGTTTCCAACAACTTTTCGTCGGGTTCGTTATACAAAAGGGAAATACAAAAATCATCCAACAAGGGGTAAAACAATTCTTTTACTTTTTCTGCAGACCGGCATTCTGTGCTATTCCTTAGCATGTCGAAGTATAGAAACCCCCTGTTTCTAAATATCAAGTATCGCAAAGACTTTACGTTGGGGGATAATAACGTTAACTCGTCTGTATCAGTGTTTTGAGATCCATCTTGTAATCCACGTATAAAGTCCAATTCTTCAAAGTAATGATTTGAGACAATATCCAATTTAAATAATTCTTCATATACCTTGTAAGCTGACTCATATTGCTTTTGTTTTTGAAATTTTAATGCAGACTGAAATAATTTGTATGCTTGTTCCACTTGCAACTCTCGTGTATGTTCCTCCTCCAAATCCTTTTTCGACACTGTATCCTCTAAAAAGTTCAAAGGGATGAACGAAGACTGATCAAATTGTTAATATCTACCCCAAAACAAATATCATGATGGATTCAATCCTAAACATACCATTCTTTATAGTTGGCTCAAAACAAGTAATCAACTTCCTCGATTCTTTATTTTTTTTTTTTTTTTGCGGGCCACTTTTTTTTTTTTTCCAGTGTAGTCTTTAATCGTGTTTGAACTTCATTTATTATTAATCTATGAAAAATTTAAACTACAAGCAGAATGATATATAACTTAATGAATTATACAACGACCACGTTGCTTTTCTCCTCTTCATTGCTATGTGTCTCGTGATGTATCTGTACATCTAATGACTCGTTGTCTGAATTTCTCCCTATTCTCAACCACCAAATGAAATGACTGGCGAAAATACCCACCTCTAGAGCCAACACAATCGCATACAACACCATACTCATAATATCCATTGTTCCAACAACAATACTCAACAATGAAAACAAGGCACCTAATGAGTCTAATGTAAGGAATACGAAATTAATACCAACGACTCGTCCTTGACGTTTTGCTAACTCAAAATATGGGGGGATTAATCCAATAGCCAATAAAACGGATGCCACTATCCCAATAATTAACATGGGCCATTCAATTCCTCTTCTATACAAAGGTCTCAACCATAAGATGAATCCAACTTCCAAACCTACTGAAATTGCAATAAAAGATCCAACAAACGTAATCAATTTTGTCCTCGAAACTTTTTTAGGGGGGTAATACAAGGTTTGGATCCAAGATATTGTGCAAAACAAAGTAAATAACTGGGGTTGAATTCGTAACGGGATAGATCCATCTGTAGCAATAAAGTATATGGAAAAGGGAACTCCACTGGCAGCCCATAAAAACATCATCAATGGGGGTAGACCTTCGCAGTTCTTTGCTCTATAGTTTCTAACAACTTGTGGAATAAGCTGAATACACCATAACACGGTACCTATAGTACCCAAAACATTCTCAGCTATTGCGTTTGCCATTTTCTTTGTCTGTTAAAGCGAATGTAGTTACTGGTAACTTTTTATAGAAAGAAAGAAAAAAAAAAAAAATAAAGTAGGAAAGTAACTAGCCATATATATATATATGAATTTGTAAATCTAATGTAAATGCCACATTTAGTAGGTAATTAATTCACAAATTAGTATCAAGCGATAGCGTGAAGGAGATCGATCAAGTTGCGCTTTGCGCGTAGAGGAATGGAACACTTGCGTCTTCGGCGCGTTTCTTTTTTTTTTTTGCCCTCTGTTCCTAGATGTTCCATTTTGTTTTTGACAGATGCCATTGTAGAATATAGTGTCATTTCGCTTAGTGTGGAACTTACAAATTAAGGTTACTTTTCCGGTATGACAACCACAGGCGGTATACTTTTGGTGAAAAGAAGTGATCAAAAACTGAAAAAAAAAAAAAAAAAAAAAGAAATTGAGCAATCCTGTGAAAGATGCAACCAAAAGTCATCCCAAGCAGATTATGATTAAAAAAACGAATTTGAGTACTTAGTGTAACTATAAGTTTACGAGATGAGTTTTATTTTCTTGCTGAAGCGGTTCCTTTTCCATGTTACAGTAATTCAAGAATCAAATGGTTTGTCATTTCTATCATTAATCACTTTCGTATTCAAAATCTATATCCGAATATTCGTCACTAGTAACATTTATGGAATAATCTTCTGGTTCCTCATCAGAAACAACAAATCCACCGGCCTCTGTTTCGGCCTCAGAAACAATAAAACCACCTTCTTCTCGTTCTGTATCTGAAACAATGAAACCACCCTCGTCTGGTTCTTCATTTATTGAGGTCAGTACATCAGCACCCAGCGTACCTAAAACTACACCGTGTGATTTATTCAAACGATCCTCTAACCTCAACTTCAACAAAAAGTATTTCCAATTTCTTAATGCATTTGCTTCCGATAATACCCGTTGGTCCTCTTCTTCTTGTTCAATAAGGTTGTCGATTGTGAGTTGCATCGCCTCCTCATATTCTTTTGCAATAACTATGCCTCCTTCTCGGGCAGTTATGCTATGCTTCTTCTTTTTCCCTTTAAAATTAAAGGAAACAATCGCTTTAGCATAATCAATATCCAAGATACTAGCTGCATTCTGGAGCACCTTCATGGAAAGGTTTTCATCACACTCTATCAAAACAGAATTCTCTGGTAGCATTGTTTTCGTGTAAACATCTATATTTCCATATTGGTTTTTAGGGACAATACCATTAGTCACAGGTGGAGGTAAGTACAACTGTGTTTGAAACTCGGCATATAAACGCACGTCTTCTTCTTTCGATTTCAAAGGAATGGCCCCAACTTTTAGTTGCCTTCCTCTCATATACCAGGCTTTTGCTGATCTCAACCGATGCACACATGATCTTTTGTAAACTTGGAATACTTTAGAAGAGTTTTTGGATCTAAAAGTTCCACACTTGCTAGTATCGTCCTTGGGGAATATGACTTCATCTTGTCTTAGTTGAAATTCCAACGCATACAATGGATGATTCTTGAATGCTTGTATATTATTGGGCATACCTTCGGCCAAGTCACGATCATAAAATTCCTTCTGTTCATAAATGTCAGGTACATTTTGAGACTTTTTGAAATCACAATAGCGTAGAACCTTTAAATACCAAGATTTATCTTCCCTTGACCTGAACTCAATTCTTTTACGGATGGTTTTGGCATTGTAATTATAGCTGTACCTTCTAGTCACATCTCTGACGCGTCCAAATTTATCAAAAGCCACAACATATGTTAACTGATTTCGCTCATCAGTAGGAGGCGGCTCAAAAGCCGACTTCTTTCTCTTGGGACATACTTCAATTAGTCTCATAACAATAGGATCTATACTTACCCATTGTCGGGTATATTTATTCCAAACTTCGACCCAAAATACTGGGTATTCAGAATCTTGGAAATCGAGGTTCTTTGTTTTTCTTTTTGGTGTACTCGATTCGCTGGTAGTTTTATCGTGACCACCTGGGTTAGGTCCATAAGTAATTTTTGTATAATCTGGTGGCTGTAATGAAAACACTAATCTGGCATTCAAACCTAACCCCCGCAAAAGAGTTACAAATGTTTGTGCTGCAACATCTTTGCTTCCTCTAAAATTACAAGCCAACTTCCTAAAAGTTCTTTTACTAACAATATCCGACTTCTGAGACAATTCAAGCTCATCCCAATCCTTTCTTATAATTCCCTGTGAGATGATCCTAAATTTAGCCAGAAATATCGTCATCAATTTCTTCAATCCATCAAGTAACCTTCGTGACTTGACTTGGTCCAGAGCAGTTGTGTTATTCTCTAATAACTGTGTAATCTGGGGAGTCACACAAGATAATCTCAAGCTATTTCCTATTTCCTTGTTATTGCACCACAAATTTCTAATACTTCCATGTACCAACATCATGATCAAGTACATTTTATGAAGGAGGACACGTCGATGTCGTTCTTCACGGCTTATCAAGTTCTTGTGGGTCTTTTCCTCTTTATTGGGGTTCTCTATTTGTATAACCAATGTATCATTCCCTGTTTCCTTTGGAATATTTTCAAGGTCAATCGTTTCAAACTCATCGGAGTCATCAACTATGTTCAAATCCACGTCTTCGAATTCCTCTGACTCCGAGGTATCATCCGCTGGAATTGTTTCTGGTTTCGTAAATCCCCTTCTCTTTCTCAGTGACAGTTCTTCTGTTATATTGATGTCATGTAATAGCTTCCGATGGTGCAAACTCGGATGTTGATCGCTCATTGATTAAGGACTGGCTTATAGTAAAAAAGGTTGGAATTGCTAAAGGAGCCGCAACGCAAGAAAAAAAAAATATATATAATTTTGAAAAATCTGATGGTGACTAAAAGTATACATAATTTGCAATGAATGATGTTAACACAAGCACTACTACAAAAATGTCGACTATATATACCCAACAGAAGCTTGTCATTGAAGACGCTACGACATAAATCATTGTTTGCCCATAAATCAATTGGAAGAATACCGACAACATTATACAACCATTTAACAAGGTTCAATCAAAAATCAATAACCATCCAACCTAGAATGGAATACCTCCCAATTTGTCATAAACTAGCCCACCAAAATGCTAGCGTAAATACAGAAGTCAAATTAAAGAATTCACCAGAAAAATTGAAACTCATGTTGGAAACAGTCACATTTCATTTGCTTTCAATAGTGGATGGATCAACGAAATCAATTACTTTTTTTGAAAACCTTCAAAATCATTTTAACAAAGAGCCTGCAAATTTGGAAACTGATGTGGAATATTTTTGTATGCTGACAGGAGCAGTCCCCAATAAGATCCATGTTCCCTTATGTTGTTTTCTTTTATTGTCATCACAGATGAAAAGCAATTATAGTGCTGAGCATCTCGTGAAATGGATAAAATCAATTCTGTCAAAATCAGTTATTGAAAGCTACTCGTTTCTACATAATTTGGAGGAAGTGCCAGCATTTGTATTATTTGATCTAATGTTAAGAAATCCACAGTTTAAGGAAGAGTTTTTGCTTCAAAAGGATATATGGCTACATAACTTGAAACCATTTGCACTACAGCGGATAGGCCAAACATTTATTTTAAAATCGATCATTGACAACTTGGTTTACTATGGCATTATGTTTGAACTGGATGCTTTGGCAGAAACACTAAAAACCACCTTGGACTTTTTCAAATCATCGAGAACTGGGGTAAATGTGGATTTAGGTGATGATTTTATAAATGAATTGATTTGGGGTACTGCTTTATACTCATTTAGATATAGCGATATTAAGCCGGTGTCTATTGCCAATGTTCAAGAACTTCTAGTGACATACCTTAGTCTGGTGGAGAAACTATCATTTAAAGCATACATGGGAATTACCTTGGTGGTGTCAAAAGTATCTCGAGAGAGGGGCGAAAAGCTTTATCAAATTGCAGAGAGCAAATTCCTTAACAAAGAAACTACTCTGAAAGAAATGGTAGCCTATTATATGACACAATTATACCTTGCAAAGTCTCCAGAAGACTTGGTTCATACATTCAATGTTGCTATCAAGAAATACGAGTTGTCTTCCAAGCTATGGCTAGTTTTCATTAGAAAAATGAGTTCATTTGATTTACTCGATGAGACGAGGGCCAGTAGGATTTTAAAGAAAATGGTTCTGACAAATGTGAATATCACTAGTGACATTGTTACCGAACTTTCAAAGTCTGTGGTTGATTTGTCCGTTCTTGAAGGGATGACTCAAATGGTTAGTACTGACAAGGCAAGATTCTTTTTGACAAGGTACATTCAATTGTTGAACATATACGATGGTAGTCTCTCCCAAGTGGAGTTGCCATGGGACAAGGAATTTGATAAATCGAGCGCTTACAAAGGATTTTCTAGCATAGCAGATTATACACGTTATCTATGTACATTACTCCCCACTACGTCTATTCATCAAATTAGTCTACTTTTGGAAAGCGAAGCAAAAAGAAACCCACAAAATACATTCCAGGTTTATAAAAAAGAACTCTTAGACAAAGCATTGTCTCCGAATAAAAAATGTTTAGGTGTCTTGTTAGAAGTGGCATATGATCATGGTGATTTTGAGGCGTGGGATAGATACAGAGGTCCACAGGTGGCAATTCGTGAATTTCAGCGCCATATCAAGACGACAAAAACGGGAATAGAGCCGAACGAATGGTTATGGGGCAAGTATATCAAATTGCTCCTGAAATACGATTACATTTCAGAATTATCTAAAATAATGAAATGGTGGGATGACTTGAAGTTTGAGCCGAGTAAGGGACTACTCGTGTTATTATTATCGTCGTTGCCACGTGAATTTTCAGAAAGACACATAAAGCATCACGAAAAGTTGCAACTGAAAAGAGATTGGCCATGGCCAAGTATAGAAGAGTTTAACGCATTTACTGTAAATAGAGATACAATGAAATAAATGTGCAACCATGAATACTGCCGGGCCAACAATCCGAGGAATGTGAGAATAAGCCCTGCCAACCAATCAAATTTCGTTTCCGAGAGGGAGTCCAACAGAAAAAAAAAAATGCCTAAATAACTGAGAATTCACATACTCGGGTCGTGGTGTAAATTTTCACGAACCCCAGGTTCAAATCAAGAAAAAAAAAAAAATAGCAGACACATACATACTTCTCCCTTTTTATCAACCCTTATACCAACAATGTTAAGATTATCAAGAAACTTTAAAGCTGTTGCTCCTTTAAGAACTTTTACCACCTCCACTGTCAATTTTCAAAACACAAGAATTGAATCAGATGCTTTTGGTGAGATCGAGGTGCCAACTGACAAATACTATGGTGCACAAACAGCCAGATCTAAGCTGAACTTCAAGATTGGTGGTGAAGCAGCACGTATGCCAATCCCAGTTGTCAGAGCTTTTGGTATTTTAAAAAAGTCTGCTGCCAAAGTTAACGAAGAGCTTGGTGCTTTGGATCCAAAATTATCAGCTGCTATTCAACAAGCTGCCACTGAAGTTGCTGAAGGTAAATTGGACGACCACTTCCCATTGGTTGTTTTCCAAACTGGGTCTGGTACTCAATCAAACATGAATGCCAATGAAGTCATTTCAAATAGAGCTATTGAGATTTTGGGCGGTCAATTGGGATCAAAAAAACCAGTGCACCCAAATGACCACTGTAACATGTCACAATCGTCCAATGATACTTTCCCAACTGTTATGCACATTGCTGCTGTAACTGAAATTAACAACTCATTGATTCCAGAATTGACCAAGTTACGTGACTCTTTGCAGGCTAAAGCTGACGAGTTCAAGGACATTATCAAGATTGGTAGAACCCATTTACAAGATGCCACTCCATTGACTTTGGGCCAAGAGTTTTCTGGTTACGTCCAACAATTGACCAATGGTATCGAGAGAGTGGAAAAATCCTTGCCAAACTTGTTGTATTTGGCCCAAGGGGGTACTGCTGTTGGTACTGGATTGAACACCAGAAAAGGTTGGGATTCTAAAGTTGCCGAAGAAGTTTCTAGATTGACTGGTTTCCCATTCAAAACAGCTCCAAATAAGTTTGAAGCATTGGCTGCCCATGACGCTATTGTTGAAGCTTCTGGTGCTTTGAACACAGTTGCTGCTTCATTGTTCAAGATCGCCAATGATATTAGATACTTGGGATCAGGTCCAAGATGTGGGTATGGTGAATTATCCTTGCCATCAAATGAGCCAGGTTCTTCGATTATGCCTGGTAAGGTCAACCCAACCCAAAATGAAGCTTTGACCATGGTTGCCACTCAAGTTTTCGGTAACAATGCTGCTATTACCTTTGCTGGTGCATCAGGTCAATTTGAATTGAATGTTTTCAAACCAGTCATGATCGCTAATTTGTTATCCTCAATTAGATTGATTGCCGATGGTGCTGCTTCCTTCAGAGTGCACTGTGTCGATGGTATTGAAGCTAACACTGACAAGATTGACAAGTTATTGCATGAATCATTGATGTTGGTTACTGCATTGAACCCAAAGATTGGTTACGATGCTGCTTCCAAGGTTGCAAAGAATGCTCACAAAAAAGGTATCACTTTGAAGGAATCTTGTTTGGAATTGGGTGCTTTATCATCTGAGGAGTTTGACCAATGGGTTAGACCAGAAAATATGATTGGACCGAAAGATTAAGCTCTGTAGACTCGATAGCTATTTATTTATATACATGTATCTATTCATTAATTTTTTTTTTACCAAAAGAAAGCTAGAAATTGTGTAGAGAAAGTATAAAACTGGTCACGTGATACTTGTCAATATATGTGCACTTGTTCTTTTTTTTTTTTTTTTTTTTTTTTTAGCCTGAGTTGGCCCTTAGGACTTGTTTCCTCATTGTTCCATTTGAATAGAAGTATTGACTGCCCTCAATTCACGTCTGGTATATGTATTGGATCAAAAATGGGTTTGTCGTCTATACTTCAGCAAATTGAGAAAAAGGGAAAAATTCAGCAAAAGCAAGTTCCTGTTGAGAAAAAGTCTGATACTGCTGTGACAAAAGATAAGTTTAGAAACTATAGTCAAGACCGCCCAATAGATCCAGTAGTTGCTAGATTGAAGGAAAAGCGACGATTGGAAAGAGAGCAAAAGGAAAGGGAACTTAGAGAAAAGAAAGGTTTACCGCCAAAAAAGACAACTACCAGTAAACCAAAGTCATCTACTTCAACCAAATCTGGAGGTCGTCAAGCTTCTGCTCAAAGATCCCGTAATCAGTCACCATCGTTAGTACAACAACAACAACAACAACAACAACCACCACCACCACCGCCGCCACCTAAAAAGAGATTAAATTATAATGAATTATTAAAAAAAGCAGCTAGTATCGATCACAGTAAACTATCGATAAACCTTTTGCAGAAAAGCAAGTCACCAGAGGCAAAATCTAAACCATCAGACACGAAACCCGGCCAAGTACCTCGTCACAATATGCTGAAACCAGTTGGAATTTCTCGGAATGGTCCTCATCCAACAACTGCACACGTTAAACCCACTCCACAACGGGCACCCAAGCCAGCACCTGTGATCAAGGCTCCTTTGCCTCCAAGACAGCCATCCTCCAAGATAAAGCTGAAGCTTGAAGAAAAACGAAAGTCAAGATCATACCAAGAGGTAGAAGAAGATGATGATTTGAGCGATTTTGTAGAGGATGATGACGAATACGACGAGGGTTATGGTGCGAATGAAATCGACAGAGAAGAAATTTGGGCAATGTTCAATAAAGGTAAAAAGCGTTCAATGTATTACGGAGACGATTATGATTCAGACGATATGGAAGCTACTGGTGCAGAGATTTTTGACGAGGAGTATCAATCAAGAATAGATGCGGAGAGAGAAGATCGCCGAGAAATGGAAGAAGAGAAGAGATTGCAAGCTTTGAAACGAAAAAGATTAAATAGACGTTAAGCACGACACTAGAAAAAAAAAATATACAAGAAGACCTTTGTGAGCTGGAAAATGCAGCAACCCATATTTAATATAAATAACGACATTAATGAAATAAATAAGAATTTGAAAAAGTCTCTGTTGTCATTTAAAAACCGGCTACAATCAATCATCCATGACCATTACTTTGTCAAAACTATACATAACTCATTACTGTATCCATTAATTCCCAACGAAAGATGTGGTCTTTGGTATGTCCCCTTGAACGATAGATTAGACACATGCTATTTCAAGTCAACTGACGGACATACCAATGTGTGGTCCTTCTCCTTGCGTAGACTAAACTTGCATCTTTTGCCCATTATTTTGGAGCATGGAGGAGTGGTGATAGTTGATTCCACACGAAGGGGGAAATTAATGCCCGATGCGTTGCTGAAAACCATTCCCATTTGGTGTGCTGTTTTGAATTCAATCATTTTTGGAGATGGCGATTGGTTAAGAACCCCTTCTAGCATGGTGTCAGAAAGTGAACATTACTCAATTGAGAAACTAATTCCATCGTTTGTTGACACTGTAAAACAGATGAAGTTGCTTGAAGGGTATAAATTAGATAAGCCATTGGTTCCTTCTTGGTATTACCCTGGAGCTATCTTAAACAACAATTTGGATGATTCGGTGTACAATATTTGTTGTGTATCTGCATCCAAAAAAGTTGATGTACACAAACGAATTGACATCAAAACTGGCAATGGCACTATTTCGTGTGATTATATTCAAGGCTCGGCTGATGATCATGAGTTATGGGTTCCTCGAACTTTATGTGATGGGAAGTTTGGTGCAGATGTGTTTTGGAGTATGGCAGATGATGTGTTAGAAGATGCCTATATAAGATGTGGAGAGACCGAATTGATAGAAAAGATCACTAGTCTCTATAAACCAATGGGTAACACTGTGGAAATATTTAAGCTTGGCGACACTGGTATTTCAATTGGGAAATTAGAGGGAAATGTCAAATTTAGTCTGTTTAACACAAATGTTATATTATTCCATGAAGAATACACCATTACTGATATCCCTAAAACCAAACAAGTTGTACAGTACTCAATTTCGAGTAACAAAAAAGGTTCAAATAAGTTCAGGGAGATATTACCCGAAATAAAAATAGATTTGCCATGCACTATTTTATGTGATACCGGGCGTGATCTTAGTGTTGGTATGGCTTTAGTGCTATTGTGTTTGAATTTTGATTTGAATTGGTGTCCGACCACAACGCCTCCAACAGTAACGAAAACCTTAATCAAACAGCACTTGAGCAAAATTTCTCAAATATGCAAAGTCAATCCTAGTAGAAGTACACTTCAAAGTGTGAACACCTTTTTATTTTAGGTACATAAAGAAGAACTCTATACACCATCAGTACTTTTGTAGTAAATTGTAAAATTTGTTTTCAAATCATTGTTGTATTCGTTCCAAATTCTAATAGCAGCAGCAAGGTCGTTACTTTCAGCAGCTTCCACAACACTGGCAAATTTTTTCGATAATTTGATAATAGACTTGATTCTTTCCTGGTGAGATTCTGAATCTTGTGTAGATGCCTTTGCTGACAATTTTTTACTTAATTGCTTCTTCAAATTGTTAATCATTGTTGTAAACATATTGCCTCCATCCCGTGTAATCAATTCGACCGCACTATCTTTATGTAACTCGACATAATTAGTCAAGTTAATACAAGCCAACACGGTGACATCTGTCTGATTGTCGACTAAACCAAACTCGATAATTTTACTAGCAATGTTTTCAAGATTAATGTTGTATTTTGCAACCACCGAGTTTTCCAACGAAATTACTGAATAAATAAACTCATAGCAAAGCTTTCTAATTTCCAACCCCTCATCCAAAACGTATTTGTATGGACCCATGGTAATGATTTTTTTAAATGAATCTTCGGCTTGTAATTGTTCAAATATTTTGGGAAGAATAATCAGATCTAATATTGGTAAAACGGTGTCAGGTTTACTGTGCAAACCTGTGAGTAGATTGCCAACAACAATTTGTCTGATATCAATATTCACAATGCTAAGCCAGTCAATTGACGATTTGATCAACGAATCCAATAAGGTATTGTTAACTTTTGTTGCTTCAAGATTATTGAGTAAAGATTTTGTGATGACAAGAATAAGATAAGTTGTCTTTAAATTGTCGGTTTTGATTGTGAGCTCATCGACAACAGCAATCTTACCCAATAATTCCCCTGATTTTTTGAGTTCTGTAATTACTTCATGACCAAACTCAACCGGGAAATTGAATACTTTGTTCCAGATAACTCTTTTTTGGTCCTCAGTACAGGCATCAGCAGCAATACTTAACGAATCAACTAAAGACCCTCTGATAATTGTCTTGTCGCTGGTTTCATAGGCATTCAATACAATGGGGACAGCTGAGTCAATATGCTTCTGAGCAATTAATCCCAAGGCTGTAGACGCTGCCAGAATATTGTCGTCATTAGTAAGCTGGGAATTGTTCAAAACCCCAATCAAAGTTTGAACATCTAATTCTTTTACCTCAATGTGTGTTCCCACATAACCAAGGAATAAAATATCAAATGCAAGTCGATCATCATTGATGTTGGTATTGTAATAGTTTTGAAATTCTTCTCTTCTTGCCATAATCTTGTTTTCAAGTTTGTTTTGTGTTGCACAAATTGCTAAAATCTTAGCACTAAGTTCAGAATTCAAGTTGAGATTCTGCTCAAAAAAATCGTAAAAGTCAGGAATTTGTTTACAAGCTGTTGTTATAAATTGAAAGAATGAATTGTCGGTGACTTCAATTTTCCCTTCATTAACTAATTTGACAATCGTTTTTATTAAAGGTGTCCGATATTTTTCTTGCAAAACAGTATCAACCAATTTTATCAAAATATGAAAAATACATTCATAGTTGGCTTTGTTTGTCACACCTAGTAACAAAACAAGATTTCCTGCAGTGTCATCAAAATCTCCTGAAGGCAATCTTTCAAAAATTTTGTTCATGAGCAACAAAGATGCCACGGAGGTGGCCTCATTACTAGACATAATTGATGTACTCAATTTTTTAAGAATCAAATATGAGTAGTCTGATGGGATATCAGTAGAATAGATCTGAGTTAAAACATCTATTGTCGTCTTGCTTGTTCCTTCATACTCAATTGAATGTTTGAATACGTTTAAAATCTTTTTGTTATCTGCTCTACCGTATGCCTCACCCAAAGCAATAATGGATTGACGTACCAAGTCACTAGGATACTTTTTACTGTCTTCAACTTTGTGTATCAATAAGTCCACAATGGTGTCCAATTCCTTGAAACTGTCTTGGTGAAATAATAAACTCAAACATTTAATACTATCTGTGATCATATTAAACGATTTATCATCAAGGTTTTTGATAAAATCTGATGACATCCGTTCAATCACTTGTGGTGGCAAGTTATCATGGAATTTCAAAGTACTGCAATAGAATTGCAAATAGTCAAATGATCCTGACGTAATCAATTTTCTGTTTTTCAAAATTTCAAATAGTTCAACCACCAAGGCAGTATTATCAAAGCGGTTCAAGCTTTCAACGAGCTTGAGGAAGAGCGGAACTTGTGTCTCATTAGCAAGCTTCATACGCTCAGCTATTATTGGGATAAGCACGCTTACATTACTTGAATCCCTTGGAGAAGTCGAATTCACTATAGCAATACTACTTTTGATGGCCTCAGAAACCACTTGATCGTTGGAATCAGCAAATGAAAGTACAGGCAACACTCCCCTCGAAAGAAGCTCAAGTGTATCTGGGAAACTCTTAAGAAGTGATCTAGCCAAAATTGTTGCTTTAGCCCTCAATTTCCAGGATCCATCGTTCTCATCGTCATCTTCTTCTTCCTGTTCATCGTCACTAAAAGAAATATCTTCTTCGTCATCATCGACAAAGTCTTCATCTTGTGCTAATGGATTATAGTTTACATAGCTCTTTGTTAACGCAATTACAGTATTTTTGAATTCAACTGGCAAGAAATTCTGTGAAACCAAATCAATAAGAGTGGTAAGTGCTTCATCTTTTAATGAGTTCTCTTTGACTAAATTATCAAAATCCAAATCATCTTCGTCGTCTTTGGTTGCTTCAATTTTTAAATTTGATGTTATGGTATTGTAAATGGAATCAATAGAGTTTGGTTTTATTCCACGCTTCAAACAAACAGAATACAATTGGAAAGTAACAAATAGTTTGGTTGGCTGAACCAGTTCATTAATGTGGGCCAATAATTTGTTAACCACAACATCAGTACGCACTAAGGCAACGACTCTTTCCAATGCCACCATAGATTTTTTGCCAATAAGTCCAGTTTCAGACATGGCTACTTTAGTTAAATAAAGTGACAAGTTTAACAACTCATCTTGCGTCAAAACATATCCAATTTCTGTTACTAAATCAATTAGCAACTCAATTGAATCAATGGTTACAGGATTGTCAACTATCTGAGGGATAAGATAATCCATAATAGATCTTGCCAAACGAGAGTCAAATCGATAGTTTGAATTTGACAATTTGTCGGACACAAACTCAGACTTGTCTCTTGAGTTTGATTGAGCAAATAAGGAACGAAGAGCAATATTAGGAACCGAAACTGTAAAACTCTTCAACCCTGTAACATTGCCTGTTGAAGAATTGCTTTTTTGAACCAAGGCAAATAATTTCTTGACCAATTTTAAAAAAGTCTCATTTGACAAGTATCTGACCATTGGCTCAAATGATTTTATTGCTTGGCTCTGGACGTCTGGGTTTTGGTCATTTAACATGCTGAGTAATATGGGGAAGAAGTTTTCTAACGAATGATTAAGGGTAGTTCTCGTCAAGGCTGCTGATTCATCCTGCAAAAACTTTCTCAAATCCTCTAATGCCATGAACCTAATATCTGGGTCAACGTCCATTGCCCTATCTTTCAATACGTTGAAATTAATATCATGCATGGTCAATTGTTTATGTTTGGGAAAGTGGAATTGATAAGAGTAAATAGGTAAAAAAAAAAAAGGTGTGTAGAAAATGGTTAAGTTTGTTTGAAAGTTCAGAAAGTACGTGTGTTGATTCCTTTTTTTGGTGGTTTGGATTGTCTCACATTCATTTCAAAAATACATTGTTAGGACTATTTTACAAACAAATTCTATAATCCTATCATACTATTGACCTTTTACTTCTATATCTTCCTCAATTAATTTAGATAGAATAGCTTTACACCTGAGTGCATACTCCAAGTCAACTGCATCTTTTGCTTCTTCTTTTTCTTCTTTTTCTTCTTTCTTCTTTTCGTTTTTGTCGTTTTCAGTATCTTTGCCAGTTTCATTTTCTATTTTTTTAGTCAATTGCTCTTCAATTTTTCTTTCTGCCTCCTCGTATTGGGTGTTCCACTTTGATATCACTTCTTTTAGTTCAGGAATAATTCGATCACGAGAACCACCTTGGAGAGTACCCAAGTACGATACTAATGCACCTTCATAGTCTTCAGGGATGTTCTTGATATTCTTCAAAATCCAATTTTGTTTCAGTTTATTGAATTTCCAATTCTCTTTATCATCCACAAATTGCTTGAGATATGTCAACTGATCTTTTACCGGAGGTGGCGGTCTTTCACTCTTGGGTAGTTTGATACGTTTTGGAGGTTTTTTAGATTTATGTTTGGTGTCATCTTGAAGTTTTCTTTTATTACTGATTTTTTTAATTTCCTTAACTGTTAAGTCGGCATTTTCAATTCTTTTAGTGGTCAATGAGTCGTCATCTTCTTGTTGTTGTTGAGCTTTGACACTTAAACCAGCACGTTTCCAAGCAGGCACCGAACTCATTGTGTATTCTATAGTGGTTTACAAATAAAATATGTGAGATGAGAAAGAGGGTTTCTGATGAGCCCAAAAAAAAAAACAAAAAAGAGAAACAAACCCATCAAAGAAAAAACCTTTTTCAGTAAGAAAATTTTCACCACCTTCTTTCACTCCATTTTCTTTTTGTTTAACTAACCAAAATATACAAATTTAATCTATTATATATATTGTTGTAGAGCTGCAAGAGGTATATATATTTATCACATTTAGCTGAGAATCACAGCTATATGTTTACTTCGACCACTTGCTAAATTGACATATACATGGTTTGAGTCCGTTATGAATTAATAGTCACTTGTAATGGATATAAGGATTGTGAACATTCTAGCCTATTTTGATTCTTCTGTTTTGTTGGACGTAGTGTTTTCAGTTTGGTTGTCTTTAGCTTCTTCTCTATTCTTGACCCAGTTGTCAAACTTTTGAGTCAAATCATCAGCAATTTCTTTAGCAGTGGCCTGTCTATCATTAGTGGTTTGCATTTTAATCATAGCATTGGCAATGTAAGAAAAGGTACCCTTGATGTATTCGCCCATATGAGGATTTTCATTGTTGGGATCAAGAACCTTCTGAGTAATATTTTCAAGTTTAGCTAAATCGTTTATATCGAAATCTTTGGAAGAGTCTGGTTTGTCTTCGTTGTTATTTGGCGTTGACATATTGTTGGAAATAGTTTTGATCAATTCAAAAATCCAGAAAAAACAATAAAAAAAAAAATGCATTCCTTAAACTATATATATTGATTGTTACTATCTACAGATCACGTCGACATATAATATAGTATTATTATTATTTGGGTTTAAAGATTACTTCAATTAGTAAAAATGGGGCAAGGAAAAAAATTGAGATTAATTTACCATAAACAGTAATTTGTTAGGTGGATCATTCTTCAATTCTTTTTAGGTTGAGAATCACCTTCAAATTTTCCCAAATTACCTTCAGTCTTACCCAAGTTACCCTCAGTTTTACCCAATTTGCCCTCAACTTTACCTAAATTTCCTTCAGTCTTACCTAATTTACCTTCAACTTTCCCCAATTTCCCTTCAACTTTGCCAATTACCAATTTCTCTCTTTCAGCAGCAGATAAATGACTGTATTTTTCATCAATTTGTTTTTTAATGTCACCCAATTGACCAAATTCTTTTTTATCTTGACTCATGGTAATTATTATTGATAAGTTGTGATTGTTGGTATTCTAGAAAAAGAAAACCAAGAAGAGAAAAGATCAAAAAAAATCCAAAAAAAAAAAAGGATTTTAAATTGATTGACTCTTCACATCGCTCCCCCCTTAAAACTCTTTTTATGCCTTTTTTTTTTGGTTCTCTCTTCCCCACCGTATTAAAACTTAAGAACTAAATCATAATTATCTCATGATATTTGGTTTATACAATGAAATCAATTTTATCGAAATCATTATTAAAGCAGATTATGAAACATCCACGACCAACATTAGTTATCAGCGATTGGGATGAGACGATAACAGAGGAAGACACAATTAAATACGTTGCAGAAGTACCTTATTCAAAACAACAACAAAGAGTATTACCACCATTTGCAAAATTTGTGGAATTATATAATCAAAACTACACCAGTTTGAAAAACTCATTTATTTTCCCAAACTCCACAACAAATAGTATTGACCGTTCTAATTATTTATCTCAGCAAATCAAATTTCAGAATGAATTATCCATCGTGGAAAACCAATCAATTGAGCTAATTGAACAATCAAAAATATTCCAAGGTTTGACTCAACAAGATTTCCAAAATTATGTTAACAGGAACAACGATAAAATAAAACTCCGACCTGGGTTTAGTCAATTTGTCAAACATTGTCAAGATCTAAATATCCCAATAATTATTGTTAGTGCCAATTGGACAAGTATTTTCATTAAACAATGTCTTGATAATAATGGATTAATGGTGAATGATATCATCACTAATGAATTGAGCTTCCATGGTAATAATGAAAAGACAAAGACGGGAATAGCTACGACGGGATTATGGGATAAATCAAGATACACAATTAGAACATCACAAGATAAATTGGATATTGTGAAACAACGTCAAGAAGAAAAAGACTGTGTGATTATGTATATTGGTGATAGTGGAACTGATTTATTGCCATTATTAAACGTCGATATCCCATGTGCTATTGAAGGTTCAAAAATTGTTGAAATATTTGATAAATCTGGTCTACGAGATAATTTGAATGTTGGTACTTGGCACGATTTTATAAGTATCATTAAAGAATAAATAAATATACAGAATTATATATAAGTTCGTGATCGCAAAAAAAAAAAAAGACAGGAACACCATATACACTTTTAAAGTCAACAGAAACTAATTCGTAAATAAATAAATAAAACACATCCTCTCCTCTGGTTGTTTAAATGGTTGCTATTGTATCTATCTTCTCCAGTTTGGTGATGAATATTGCAGGTTTTGTACACTGCCAGGAACAGATACATAGTTGTAATAGCCAGGGGCACCATTGTTGGGACCTCCTGGACCCATAGCATAAGGGCCACCACCTGCAGGAATCATTTGTGGGGGGTTCATGGGCGAACGATGTGGTCCTCCATTTGGTTGTGGTTGTCCTGGACCAAGTGGTGGAGGTGGGTAAAAGAATTGTTGTTGCTGTTGATGAGGACCAGGTTGCTGCTGCTGCTGTTGTTGTTGTTGTTGTTGTTGTTGAGTTTGATGTGGCGATTGTTGAAGATGTTGAAGATGTTGGGGTTGAGGAGACCAGGAATGTTGAATTTGTGGAGTTGATAATTGTGGTTGGCGTGGCGAATTCTTTGGTATAGGATAAAGATACTGTTGATGAGGTGGTAATTGTGGTGGTGGTGCTGGACCTTGGTATTGAACTGGTGGTTGTTGCGGAGTTTGAATTGGTACTTGAGGACTATTTCTAGCTGTTTCTTGATGTTGTGGGGGTACAGGTGATTGATTATGATTCTGTTGTTGTATATGCTGCGATTTTTGAGCTTGTTGTTGTTGCTGCGCTTGTTGTTGTGCTTGTTGTTGTTGTTGCTGCGCTTGTTGTGCTTGTTGTTGTTGCTGTTGCTGTTGTGCTTGTTGCTGTTGAGCCTGTTCTTGGGCACGTTGCTGAGCCTGTTGTTGAGCTTGTAGTTGCTGTTGAGTAAATGAAATTCTTTCATTGGGTGCCAATGCAACAATATCTCTGATCAAAAAAGTTGGGACGTCGGGTGGATCCCTTAAACTCAACATTGGTCCCTCTTTTTTAGAAGCCTTTTCTAAGGCAATGGCTCTATCTTCAAAGAAGCGACAACTCTTAATGTCACCCATGGCTTTGAAACATACTGCTGCTCTGTTACAAGCATCACATGCATCCATCAATTGATCTTCACATCTTTCATAAACACAACTTAATCCATCCCAGGCAGTAGCGGTGCCATTGGAGCCGTCTCCCAATTGTAGTTTCAATGCTTGAGAATATGCTTCTAAAGCATCTTTCAATTGTTTCAACTCCAAATACAATTTACCCACAGCTAGCCAAATAATTGAACAATTAGAAGCACAACGCAATGCAACTTGATAAGAATCATAGGCTGATCGAGGATCTGAATGTGAATATGCTTTACCCAATAAATACCAGGGTAAAAAGTCACTGCCCTCTTGTACTGCACTTTCATTGTCTATATCAACAACTTTGGCCAATAAATTAATGGCTTGTTGAGCAGCGCCGTCCTTATCGTTGGTGTTGCTATTCGACAATAATAGATAAGCATGGGACATTAGTATTCTTGGAGAATTGCCAACCACCAGTTCTCCATCTTCACAAACTTTAATGGCACCAAGAATATCATTGTCACGTTCCAAAGCCGATGCCAATGCACAAACCAACGCGACATACTCGTCAATTCTCGATAATGGAGGTGGAGGTAATTCTAATGTTGCTCTTAATTCTTTTATTGAGAGTTCTATGTTACCATCGGCAGCTGATATGGCTGCCAATTCGGCATGGGCAGCTCTGGCAGTTTCAATATCAGTCAGGGAAAATGTGCCATCTGGTAATAGTGATAAACAGTGGGCCAAACTCCCAGTGGCATGAGCTCTTGCACCAGCTCTAATTAGGGTCTGAGCACTCAATAACCATAGTGAAGCGTCTTGAGGAGCCAATTGTATTGCAGATTGAACTGCTTGATAAGCTTGATCATTTAACCCAACTAATAAATAACATTCACACAATTCTTTGAAAATGTTGGCTTCCTTGGATAAACTTGGAAATGATTCAAGAGATTTATTCAATTTTTCAATGGCTGCTTGTGATCCAACTGTTTCGTTGACACTGATATCATTTAACCTAAGGGAAGAACACAATCCAACTAAAGCAGTAGCATTTGCTGGATCTCTATTCACGGCACTTTCAAATGATTTGATGGCCGATACAATTAAACCTAAAGTGGTTGCACATTCACCACAAGTGATCCATGTTTGTGTGGCAGCAGTATCATACGAAGTAGTATTGGCTGTTGTTGAAGCCGTTGAAGTTGATTTAGTCATTACTGGTGATACTGGCATTTATGTATTGATATTGATTGCGTGTTAGTTCAAGTATAAGAGTAATATTGAATCTGAGAAGGAGGGGAGTGTGAATGGATTTGAATCAAATTTGCCAATGGTGATTGAAGGAAGGGGTGTAGGTAAATCTGATGTAACAAGAAAATATTAAAAAATACAATGTAATTCGAAAATATCAATAAATGTTTGTGGTCCTTGTATTAAATCAAAACTCCAAATGTTGCAAAAAATCAAGATTCTTAATTCGAGGAATAGTCGATAATGATATGGATTAATCAAAAAAAAAAATGTATTGATATAGCGTATGAAGAAGTGAAAATCGAAAGAAAAAGAGGTTGATAAAAAAGAAAAAGAAAAAGAAAAGAAAAAAATTTTGTTGAAATTGGATTCTTCTTTTTCTTTTTTGCTGTTCTTCTTTTTTAATTTTGTTGTTGTTGTAATTGGTGTGTGTTTTCTCTCTCTTTTTTTGTTTTTAGAATTTTGTCTAATCTGTTGAAATATTTTAGTGAAATTAAACTATTATTTTTTTTTAATTGTTTATGTTTCAATTTAGTGCTTCTGCTTCTGCTTCTGTTTATTGTGTTCTTATTTTTGTTTTGTGTATACATTGTCACTACTATTCTTCAATCAATTAGTTAAACATACCAAAAAAAAAAAAAAAAAAAAAGGCTTAATCAAGCGCATTCACTTCATACACATAGTCTAAATTTAGTTTAGTGAGTAATCATTGTTCTTAGTATTGTGTATGGGGGGACAAACAATTGTAAAGAAAAAAAAAAGAGTGGAAAATATCCTTATTATCATGCATTTGTGTAATATTAGAGAATAATAATAATAATAACAGTAATATACTATTATGACATTGTTAAACTATTTAACTATATTATACCAATAGAATAATAATAATATTATTGTTATTATTATTATTACTATGATTTGATTGTTTGATTATGATTATTTATTGTCACACTTTAAGCAAGAAAAGGAAAATCAGTAATTTTAATAATTCCTACATTAAAGTATTCTTCCTTTTCATGCATGCATTGTCTAAAACCTAAAATTATTGTTTCTATTTGTGGATTTTGTGTTCTGTTGCTGTTGATAGACTTGCATTTGTTCTTGTTCATGTTCGTTCATTTTCTTGTATTCATAATTATTACGATATCTACATCTCTCTCTATATATATACACTAACAATTTCCTTTCTCAACAACGAAAGCAACTTTATGCTTTATACTTCCAAGCAACAACAGCAACAACAATTAGTTTTTCTTCCTTCTTTTTCTGTCTCTCCCTCGCATCACCATCAAAATCTGGCAAATCTTATGGGTGTTTTTTTAAAGCTCAACCACCTTTTTGTCGTCCTCCAAGTTCTACAGAAATCACCACTTGATTTGTTTTGGCTGATCGTTTAATTGATATTTGTTACAATAATACAACGAACATGAAATCAATTCCAATTTCACCAATGGGGGAAAGCTGCATGAATATAATAATACCTAATTATCAAGAGTATTTCAAGTAAAAATTTTAGACAACAAAAATTCTATTATTCAGTAATTATTATTTTTTATGCATATGCACAATACATGCATAATGCATAATGCAAAAATATGGTAGAAAAAAAGGGGAGGCTTCTGAAGGAGGGGGGTGAAGAAAAACCGAGAACGAGAGATGAGGTGGTGGGTGGTGGTAGTGCGTGGAGGGGGTGAAGAGGGGGTGGGAAAAAGAAAATTTACATGCGAAAAACTGAAATTGGACTGAAGAAAAGAAGATTCGATTCTAATGCAGAATGTGTTGTGAAACAAATACTCCCATGGTTGTTGTATTGGCATCGTTATAATAATGTAACCAAAGTAAAATTAAAATAAAAATTAAAATCTGGATTGCTGACAATTTATGTTTAAGTTATAAAAACTATTGACAATTGGTTTTATGATTTGTCCGATTTACAACATCACATTAATAACAATTTTATATTGTGAAACTGTAACCAACCAACTATAGTTAAGTTTAACTTCTGGTGTTTATCATCACCAGAGAATAAAGTAGTCTATCTTGTTTTACAAAGCTGTGTGTTCTTCATTGTTATTCCAGACAGTAAACAAAGATTTAGAAACACATTATCTATTTGTTGTCAGGTAACTCAAAAACATGATGCGGAGGTTCGTTTTTCGTCACCACCGTGATGAAACAGAGCAACAATTAACAAAACAATAATTAAATACGATTTATCCAGACAATATAGTTTTGTTATTGTAACACATACACAGATGTCTGCTAGTAAAACTATTACCTCTGATCGAGGTTGTTGCTTGTAATTCGTTTGCATTATTGTCCACACTAACAAAACCCTCTTTCTTTCCCCAGGGGGGGGGGGGATAAATGATTGGATGGATAGACTCACAATGTTGTTTAGCAAATAATGTAATTGTTTTATGTGTGTTTCACATTCGAACTATAAATATAAAGATTATCGTAACATCTTAGAGAGAAAGAAACATACATTGTTGTTTGAGGTTTCGACTCGTTTGCCTTTTCTATATTAGTTGATATGTAGCAAAAGGAAGGGGGCGGTACGCATATTCTTCTTCTGGTGTTGGTTTCTTATCAACAGATAAATGTTATTTTATATTATATTATCATGTTACTAAAGTTTAAGATTAAAATTATGCATAATATACATTACATATTGCATGTTGTTGTTGTGCTACACTTGCTGCTTGCTTAGGGTTTTTGAATGTCTTCTATTGTTAGTCTTGGTTTGTCCAACAATACAGTCACACTTTATCGATTGTTATTAAAGGTGTATTGGAAACACTATTTACAAGTTGTTCCGATGTATATAACAAACAAATCGGGTGTTTAATTCAGATTGAAGAGCGTATTATATATATGTAAATTGATTATTAGGTGTGTGTGTGTGCGTGTAATTCTGTTTATTGTATTTCCATCCATATTAATGCCAAATAGGCACTTGCGCATATATGCAATTTTACTCACGCACAAGAATAACCTTTTACAGTTCCTTTTTGTTTCACTTTATTTTTATTTCTTTTTTCTTCTAATTCCGTATCTCAATTATTATTTTTTCCACCATCACCATATTGCGAGATTTTTAGTATAACCCAACAAATAGCCCACTGCTTATTTCTCTACTCTGTTGTTCTCGGTTTAACAGACAAGGAATAAAAAGAATAGCAACCAACCGACTAACCAACCCACTATTGATAATAATATAGTGAATATAAAGAATATTGGATGATTAACTAAAGCAAAATAAAGAAAATTTGTAAAGAAATAAACAATTTCCATCTTGATTGTTTTCAGCCATCCCTATAGGTTCAGACACGTAAACATACCCACACTTATATATATATATATTCTTTTGTCTTTCTTTCATGAAATTAAATAAAACAATTTTTAGATGTTGCGACTTGATGATTTCATGAATACACCAATTATCAGACAATAATAACTTGATAATTATTATTAACCCAGTATATATCTCTGGTTATATGTGTTACCCGAAAATCTAGTTAGCCGAAGATCCATATATTATTGTGGCCCCTTTTTTTTTTGTTTTCCTCGTCGCAGAGGTTGTCATCCAATCTAATAGTTGTACGAAATAATAATATCAACCTATTCTATGATTAATCGTTATTATAAGTTTTGTCATCCAACACCGTTGAACTTGATCTTACATGAAAGCAACAAGTAAAAACAAATAAAAGAAAAGAAAGAAAATAATATTTTTTGAAGATTTGACGACAAGTGTGTTGTAAGATTATAATAACACAATATTACATAAATGTTGGTACTAATTGCTTGATGTGTAGTTGACTGAAATGCGTTTGTGTGGTTTGCTATTCAGCTTCCCATACAAGAACAATACATTTGCAATATATTTTTCCATTATTATTTTCATAGGGGGAAGATTATCATTAACTATGGGTATGTGGTATTATTATTACATCGTCCGCCGCCCCAAAACCAAGTAGGCATATAACAAGATTTCAATTGGCTGATTTGATTAAGATTATAAAACTCTACACCCACAGTGGTGATTAGTAATAATATCAATCAACGGATATTTGCAAATTGCATCATCTGTTTTTTTTTTTTTTTTTTTTTTTTAATCACTTTTCCATTCTTCCATTTATTTTTTGATGGTCTGGTCTAAAATAGTTATATCGGGGATCACTAATTGTCACAGCGGATGGATCCAAAAAATAATGCACATCACTGGTATTATTTATGTTAGTAAACAAATTGCTTTTGCAGTAAAAAAATAATCATTTGGTTATTATAATAATAATGAACAATCCTAAATCGGTCTAACATATCTCAACCAAATCAAGCAATAATAATAACAATACGAAATAAAACCGGCAATAAGAACCCCCCGAAACGTTAATTGTGGCAAAGTTAAAGCCCAACAGAGTTTATGGTATGAAAGTGATAAGTAACTAAAACGAAAAAAAAAAAAAAAGAATAGTGTAATATCATATTCATCCCAATCAAATAATGTCATTATTATCACTATTGTTATAGTTTGGTATTTTAATGGAACAGACATTGTCTATAGGTGCAATATTGAACAACTGAGAAACAAAAAAAGTTTTGCAACAAACCCCAAACAAAGACGAAATGGTAACAATAATAATAATTATAGTCTTTAAACTATTAACTATTCTCTATAACCTTAATCCTAACCCTAACCCTAACCATAACTTATACCTTGTGTGTTTTAAAATTTTTTAGAAAAAAGTTTGCCAAATGGACAATTACCAAATTAGGTAAATTCAATTTTAACTATACTTTTATTTGGATCTTGATTTGTGTTGTGTTTCGTTTTGTTTTCGTGGAGTTGGTCAATGTATATATATAGCCTCCTTTGTTCTTTGGTAGCAGTTTCCAGTTGTAATGTTTTTTTTTTTTTATAATTAAACCTACCCCCTATCCCCGTTTAAATTAACAACCATTTTTTAAACTCTCTCATCAACCAAATGTGATAGCCTTTCCCCTCTTGCCAATTTTCGTTTCTATGGCTAAACTTTGCACCCGTGTTTCTCCTAAATCGTATTTTCCCACCTTCTTTCCTCCTCCCCCCCTCCACAATTTTCGTTTTTTCTTTTTTTACCTTCCATTACTTGGATACTAACAGTTGTGATTTTCATCCATTCCATTCCAGACCAAAACAAAACTACACAGATATACAGTGATATGAACACACACATTCAATATGTTTGCATAGATAAAAGTGTCCTTGCCATCATCAAAAAAGATCTTACATAATTCTGTCCAACAAAAAAGTTACATGTTTTAAAAAAACACAACCTCATTCAATTCTGCTAACTATTATTATTACACAAATTACAAAGCAATCCTAAAGGTGAGAGGGAGGCGCAATTATTATTAAGGTTGCTTGTTGTATACCTAACACAACATGTTACTATTATCTAATCACTTGGTAACAGAATTGTGTAGAATTCATAACGTAAAAAATCAAATTGATTGTAATAATCAACTTTAAATGTCTTTTCTCCCCCCCCTCTTTTGGTTTTTCTTCTATCTCCATCATCATTAAGATTATGGTTAATTAAACTTAGTTTATAGTATAGTAAATTAAAAACCTAAATCGTATGATTTCAGAACCTAAAAGTTAAACCTTGTTGAAATTGGTGACTTTGAATGAAAACTAAAATCTTTGTTTATGGTTCAAGCTGGTGTTTGTAATTACTAAAATCAAGCTTTGCAAGTGCTACTACTGCTGATAATCGAATGTCTCAGCTTTTAAATTTATTTGGGAAGTTACATCATGGATGTTTATGGGTTTTACAACCTGTAAATTGGCAGGGAGGACAGGAAACAGCAGCAAATAATCTCTATACGCCTAACCCGACTCCAAGCAGTTCACAAAAACTTAACAGTTCAGGTTCACAAACTCGAGAAATGACGAGAAGACAGTTAGCAGTGCCATGTCTGAGTACGTATTAACTTTTTTTTTTTTGGGGGGGGGGGGTGTCCCACTATAGTTGGTTACTTACTCGGGTAAGTCCGGAATATGCATCAAGGACTCATCAGTTGGTTAGTAGTTAAATATACAATAATTACTCCTATCACAAAACTTAATTTCCCAGAAGACTTATCCATGTCAATGATAAGGTCTTTTGGTGTAAAATGATGTTGATTATTGTTGTGGGGTTCTTGTCGTTGTGATTGCAATCATTACACCAGAACTTCTAAGATATATGTGTGTTGTTGTACTAAGCAACAACAGCCACAACAATGTTAGCTGATATTAAATATAATCATCTGATACACAAACAGAGTGTATTACAATTATGACTTTAAAACTCAAAACCAGAGTATTAGCAAGACTTGTTCTCTTGCATCATCTTCACCATGACAAATATAGAACAGAAATATGACAATAAGAGAAAGTATTTAAACATAATATATGAGTTTAAACTTATTTAGGAAAGGAATTTGGTGCGATGTACAATAGGGAAAAGTTTAAAAATGAATAGAAATGGAGATTCATACCAACTGTCATTTCAAGATATGTATACTTATGACAAAAAACATGTATTTATAGCAAACAAACTAATTATCAGGGGGGTGACAAATACATGTTAATGATATGATAGTTATAAATGTATTTTTACTGTCATCCAGGTATGCTTTTCTCAAACCACAACTTGGCTTTAAAGAAAATTTGAATATTCTTAATATAAAACAAACCAAACCCAATAAGTTTAGTTTGAAATGCTCACATCATGACCAAGCTTTGACGAATTCATTCATTATCAATTGCTTTCAATGACATGAAACTGTTTTAAAATTTTAGAGTTTCTCAATTTAAAAGCTGTTTTAGTCTTAAAATATTTAAATCAATCTAAATGTATTCAATTTTGAATTAAGCTGATAAAAAAAAAAGAATAATATAAATCAAATCCAGATCTAGCACTTCAATGAAGAAACAAAAAAAAAAAATCAGAAAACATTCCCATATTTGTTGCTTTCGCGATTCTACCAGTAGTTCATAAATTGATATTTAAATACTTCCCAGTTTATTCTTGATATATTTCTTTTTTTTTTTTTTTCTACCGTGGTCATCAACTCTCCTTGTTTTCAAGCTTTGCCAATTTCATATTGTGTTTAGTCTCAATTCTTTAGTACTGACATTATTAATTTTGCCTCGGTGTGTGACGGGATGATGATGTTGAACAAAAAAAAAAAAAAGGAATGTTAAAAATAACAGACAAATCCTCCCAAAATCATAAAATAAGCCATTGAGCATATCTAAATTGCATTTACGTGCTTATGCATTGCAGCAGCTCGTATCTTTTAATTCATTTTTTTTTTTTTAGTGCGAACTACTGTAATTGTTATTACCATTCTTTTACCTAAAACGGTATCATTGACATTGGACAATCGACCAACCAATTACACCAACAACCTTAAACTATGCATAATGAATTAATCATAACTCTATTGTTCATTAAATTTAGAGCTTTATTGTAATCACGTTCCACTCTCCGCATCAAACAAAAATAATTAAAAGCTAACAGTTTTTTAAATTTTTAGGTTTTTGGTTTTTTTTTTTTCCGGATCTTCCTCTTCATCTTCTCGCCCTTGATTTCACAAGAGAGGTAATTATATCAATAACGAATAAAGTAGATTCAACAAGAAATGTATGTCTAACAAGATAATATTGATTGGTGTGGTATAACAGTACTTCAAAGCTCTTTTTTCGTTTATCGGAGTCTGTGGTGGAGTTGATAAGATTATACTCAATAAACCCATTCTGATTACGTGATTCATCATGCTTCAATTATTGACTTTTTGGTGACTCGGCATTTATAACCTTGGCCCTTACCAACAATAGCAATAATCAACCCACCCTAGATTAATACAATATTTCATTTTTTATTCATCAAAGGACACACTCAGGAATGGAATTTTGCAGATCAAAATAGTAATACTGTAGAAAACCAATGCACGCCAACAGCAGCTGTACCAAGAGTAAATAATAACAACTACACATACATTAAAGGCAGCAACCAACATTCAATTGTTTCGGTTCTTATTGCTTAAAGAATTTGTAGATTCTTTTTTGTTTCATCTCCTCTTGTTGGAGATTTTGTCTCTTTTACGTCATTAGACACACAAATTTCTTAACAACAGTTTTGTGTGCATTGCTACATCGCATATGCATAAAAACCCACCTAAATACATCCATAGTTGGATGAAATGGCAACGATAGTCGTGATCTAATGTTTTGTGTGATATTGTTAATTTGTCTGACATCCGGTTGGTCGGTTATATTTTTCAAACGAATAAGCCATATCTGAGACGAATTTATGGGTTCTGAAGAGAATGCCAATAAGTTTCTCGTATCTGGTATAAGTATACACATTATATAGGTAGCAGATATAGTTGTAAAATCGTTATTTGCACCACAACACCTTGCTTTTGTGGGGGTTTTCTTCCATCCTACCTATCAAACTTTGTTGGTGATGTCACTTAATTGGACTAACACAGTTACCGGTTTAGTCACCTATTTATGGATTTGTATATGATATTGATAGGATTTCCTGATTTTTTTGGGACCTATTTATTACAACACACTACTTTTAATCAAGGACTAGTTTCCATTCTTGAGAGATCATGTTTTAATACTAGCAACACCCCCGATCAATACTCGAATCCTTCAATTAGGCAACAACAGAGAATTTTTCATTCCTGTATATAAGTATGTCTGAAAAGTTGATGCAATGAAAAAAAAAAAAAAAAATTACAACTGCTCTTCTTTCTAGAGACAACATTATCTTAGTTTGTTTCTATAAAACATAATGTTCAGTAGGTTGGTACTACTACGAAAAGTTAGTATATCACTTGGTCGATACTATTCTTCACAGGCACATCCCCAAACATATATTTATAACTTGTTAAGTAAATCAAAATGTCGATCGTGTGGGATTCAATTACAAGATAAATACCCCGACAAACCAGGGTTTTATCGTCTACCTGGTCAAAACGATAATAATACTGATAACAAATCTAAAACTTCTGAATTGAATAAAAAATATGAAAAGATACTACAAAATTTGGATGTATCAGATAGAAATTTATTAATCAACAATTTTAGTGCACCAAAACAGGAGCATGAGAAAATTACATCGGTACCAAGTTTACAACAGGTAACACCAGTTGAAGAAGATGCTTGTGACACATTAGAAGTTCAAAAAACTCAGCAGGGACAAAGTTTAAGTTGTAAACGTTGCAATGATGTTATTTATAATTCCAAGAATAAAAGTGTGTATGACCCAAAGCGAGATAATTTAAACAAGTCAGAATTCCCCATTCCTAAATTACAACAAGTGTTATCTACTATCCCAATAGATGCTCCCTTGGTTTATGTTTTCAGTGCAAATGATTTCCCCATGGGGATAAATCAAGAGATTTTCCAATATCGACCACCACAACAGATTTTCTTTGTTATGACAAAGAGTGATATTTTGATCCCAAAAACAAACGTTGCCTTTTATAATAATTTTAAAAAGTTTTTACAAAACTATATGTTTAAACGATTCAATGTGCCTCGAGAAAATGTTTTCATTGCTTCGGGCAAAGATCGTTGGAAAATGAATGATTTATATCATTTTATCCCCAATTATGCATATATTATTGGTGATACAAATTGTGGTAAATCAACATTAGTGAAAAGTTTATTAATCAATCATCATGTTAAACATTGGAAATATGAGGCTCGTCAACAAAGGCAAAACGAAAGGCCGAACGGTAAGCAATCTTCTTCCGCCTCATTGAAAAATAAAGATTTTAAACAATTGGATAGACTAATTGATTCATTCAGCTCCAAAAATGGCCCAGGAACTTCACATATTCCTGGATTCACTCGTGATGTAGTTCCTGTTGATATTGATGGTATTAAACAACTATTTGATGTTCCAGGTTTTACCACAAATGAAAATATGCAAGATATTTTTGATAAGTTGAATCACAAGCAGATTGCTCGAATAACTAAAGGGACAAGCACTTTTAAATACGGATCATTGAAATCGAAATTTGATACCATTAAAAATGGACAAGTGTTGAGTTTAAATGGAGTGGGTTATTTACAGTTCCCAGGACAAGATTCAATGTATCAAATACGAAATGTCACCAGGTTTGCATTACATAAATTTAAAAATCTTGAAAAAGTTGATTCAATTTTACAACGCAATGAAATTCCCACATCGATGAGTAGTCACTTTATTGTCAATCGTCAACAACAACAGCAACAACGAAATGAAATACGTGGTTATTATAAGCGATACATTGTGCCACCATTTTATGGTACCATTGATTTAGTTATTAAAGATATTGGATATATCAATATTAAACCTACGGGGAAAAAATTAACTAATGAGTTAATGGTGTTATATTTACATCCTAGTTTAGAAGCAATCATTCGTCAACCAATTTTGAATTATATTGATCCTCCATCTCCGAAAAAATTGATTGATGGAACCAAAATGAAAAGTTTTATTACTAGTGACATTGGCAAGACTCCATTTTATAGTCGTTTGATACCAAGCAAAATTCCCCTGGATCCATCTTCATTCTTGGCGCTGTCCCCATCATCTGATTATAATCAATTGAATCAGTATTTACAAATTGATGAATCAAGTGAATCTGCCTACAATGATATTCTTGAATTGGATGAAACTAATAAATATGATTATTGGATTGAATGATTGTGTTAGCTATGAATAAACAATTTTTGGGGTTTGACGATGTGAGAACAATAGGGCCTTACTTGTACATAGATAGATATGAAATATACAGTGAAAAATAGAGATGTTTACAGCGTGTACAGGTATAGTACAGGTAATCAAAACTTCCCAACCAAACAATGAAACTTAACAAAGTACTTTCATTTTTGACGAATAAATGAGTTGCGTATATCCATGCTTCAAAGTTGTTATTCCCAATGACAATAGGAGGATTTGCGCAATCAGCAATTCCTATAGATTGTCGTCTAATATATCCCATTATAGAAAATCGTCAACTAATAGAATCCAGGATGATTATGATGAGGTTGCCAATTGTTTTCAATTGTGTCTTGCACACCAATTATAGTTAGATAAAATACCACCAAAAAAACTCTATAGTATGGTTACCAATAAAATAACAAATTAGAAAGAAATTTCATGTCGTTGTAACATTGTCAATAATCAAAATGTTTCCCTTTGTTTAAATCATTCATAAACCTAGGTTTGGGGTTAAATGTAATGCGTTCCATTATTACGACTAACTCCTCATCGATTTTACAAATAAAATTCTTGAACAATAAGAGATTTACAAGAATGTGATTTGACTAGTAAGTTATCGGTATATTATTATTTTTTTTTTTTTTTTTTTTGCAGTTAGTAGCCTAATCTCAAAAACTAATCGATCCATTAGATTAATAATATACATCACTGGTGTATCTCTTATATTCTTTTCTCTTGATCAAAATTAACATAAGCTCAATGTTATAGCAAAAAGATAACAATTGTACTGTTACGAATTTCAGGGTTTTCTTTGTGTTCTTATCTTTTTAGTTTCATCAGAATGACCAAATCGAATGAAAAATAACAGAAAGAACGTCAATTGCGGTAACTATTTCTATAAATAGTGTTGAGATATGGTAATGTTCACTTCGTAAGAACACGAAAAATGGAAGTTACCAGAAAGTTCTAGAGAGATAAAATGGTATTGCTAAGTGCACAAAATGTGAATTACTGTTAACAAATGACTGTCTTAAGCTACTGATAGTCATTTTACTGTGAAAGTCCAAAGTATCTGTATGGAAGTCACGTATGTGGTACAATATGCTAGAAGAATCATATACCGGGGAATGACCAAGAGTGGTTGTGAATAATGGTCATACTCGAGTACCTCGTACAGTGTAAATCTCACTGACTATAAACGTACAACCTAGTTGTAACTGTACTGTCTTAACGTTTTACTGACAACTAGAAATAGGAGACCAATTTCCTTAAAGTTGGTATTAGCTTAGGATTTTAGATAACTAACTATAATATACTGTTTTAACTGTCATATATAAAATTTTATAATGTCTACTACAAATTCTACTTCAAATCTTAGTTCTGGTTTTTCTCAAACTACTGATCAGAATGCCTCATTTCAACAAAAAGAAAAATGAAGTATAAACAAAGTATAAACAAATCTTTTTTTTTTTTTTCAACGAACAGAAAATAGAAAAAACAAAATCAAAAAAATTGGGGTTTCTTTAATGAAATCAACATATTACAGATTTGATGGAGGTTTGACCATACAACGGAGCCTGGTTATAATGTAACGCTCAAAAGACGACAATTGTGGCAACAACAATAGTCAAAGAGCCGTTAATGTTACTATTATTATTATTGTTCCTATTTTCATTTGTCGTCTGGCTAGTTGGTTGTATTCTTCCTAAGGTTTTTTCTATAGAATATATCATTTTGTGGTTATCCGTAACGAGGGATCAAACAATCAGGAGAACAAAAATAGCAACGACAATTAGTTGAGATATATAGACGTCTACTCTATAATAATAACCCTCTCCTCATCAATCATCACATGTAATTACTGTGACTATAATAATCAGAATAACGCAAAGTCCTGGAAACAAAAAGAAATTAATTCTTAAAAGAGTAAAAAAAAAATCATGAACAAAATTTGAAAGGAGCAAATTCAGTATGAAAAAAAACCTCCTTTGTGTGAGATTTGATTGTTTACAATTTAGCCCAATTCGCGTTAAAATGGAACAAGATAGATTATTATTTTCTCATCGACGTGTTGGCAGTTTGTCCATACACGACCTGGGTTTGCACTTGTTTTCGTTAGTTTCTGTAGTATTGTTTACCAGTCTAAAATTTCTAACAGACTAGTTGAAACTATTGTTTATTTCTGTAGCTATAAAACTAAATCAATAGCCACCTCCTCCTTCAAAAATTTGCTAACTTTCCTTATCATACCCACAACATCGAATTATTATAATAATATCAACTAAAGTTGATTCATATCGACATCAAATACCAACCACGGACTTTTTTTCATATATATATTTGTGACTATTCTTTTTATTTTGGATCTGCTCCGCAACAAGTTGTAAAAATAGAAAATTCCTTGTTGAAACTTTCAAGCCATTACTAATTGAATTTTAAGCCTTTATAGTTTGCAGCAAGTCTTTTGCCAATACATCCATGCCCTTGTTGAAATGTTACGCAGTCAAAGCATATCTAATTTGAACAATACAAAGTCATCTTCAAGCTTTTTAAAGTCTTTGAGATCTAAGAAATCAGATACAGATATTAAAAATGGTTCTACCAAGAGCAAACGGAACTCACGTCCTTTAAGTGCCAGTATCTCCTCATTCAATCTTAATATATCTCTGCCCAAACTATCTTCCCAAAAGAGTTTTACTGAAGACAATAAAGAAAACCAGAACGTTGTCAAGACATTAAGACCTCGTTCAAGTGCTCCAATTCTAACTGATCATCAATCTAAAAACGCATCATCACAAACATTGTCACGTCCACCAATTTCTTCGAAACGATATTCATCATACTATTCAACCAGTAGTCAAATTAGCCCACAGACTGTTCAATCACAAATAGATTCGATATTTGATGAATCCTCAGTACTATATGTTGATTTGGAAAATGAGGAAAATTTATCGTCATCAAATTCATCATTATCATCAATAGTTAATCAAGACCATACCTATTTACAAAATAAAATCCATCGATCAATTAATTCCTACAATTTGTCTGATTTTGTAAATCGAATGAATGGCCACAGCAACAATAGTGAAAATGTGGAAAAAAATAATTTATATGAACTAGACCAATTGGCCCAATGGAATGCCAAACTCACTGAAATTGACAATGATAATAATACCATTGGCCAATTTGAAACTAAATTCAAGTTGATAGAAAGTATTCTCGTTGTATCGGTTGCCCACAAGAATAGCCTTGCCAGTGTTTCTACAACAAAAAATATTCTTGCCATTGATGACTATTCAAATGTTTTCAAATCAGAAGATTACGTAGAAGAAGATTTAATGTTTAGTTTATAGTTTATTAATGTTTGTGTGTGTCTGTGAATAAATATGCAATTTATGTTATGGCTTAACCCTATAAGACAACAAAGTCTATAAAAAAAAGGAGTTATATTGAGTCTACAGCAGATAGTGACAACCCTGATGATTGTTTAATCCACAAAAGGTTTGATATTCAAAAAAAAATGCAGCTTCTGTGGCTCGAACACAGTACCTCCAGATTTCAGGTTTGAAATACTTCAGTCTGACGCTCTCCCAGATGAGCTAAAGCTGCAATAAGAAAACCCACGCCGGGATTCGAACCCGGAATCCTTTGATTAGAAGTCAAAAGCGATAACCATTTCGCCACGCAGGCTTACTTGATGAGCTTCTAAATTGCCCACTTTTCCACACCCGATAAAACTTTCCACAACTCTCTCTATTATGATCTGTCTAGCTGTACAATAAAAACTAATCTTTGTTGTTTAAGCTTTATGTAGTATTTCAAAAGCTTATTAAATTAACAGAATCATGCAAGTAGGAAGGGTGTGTGCCTATAATCAATATTATGATCTTACGAGGGATGCTTACTGTCTGTGTGTATGCTTTCATGTGTATCATCTAACGAATAATCTGAAAAGCAGCTTTTACGAAGCATCCACAACTTTTGTACTTTTGTAACTTGTGTTTATGTGTCTGTAAATATTCTGAAAATGGTTTCTCAAATGATACCTCAATGTCAAATAAATCTTAAAAGCAAATCTAGTACCCTGAGAAATTTTTCAGAAATATTTGTATCCAATTTTTACAAAATATTGATCTGCAAATATGAATGGAGAGAATTTTGCATTGCCGTTGATAGTATTTTGTATATATTTAGTCAATTTTTGGACTTAAAAAGTATACAAACATTAATTACTTACCAAATTGTATCTACTCAATATTAAGCGCACTCTCACAAGTTTAAAACCCATTAATCTTCAACTATACTCAAACACTACCCCATCTATTGAATAGTCAAGTCATTTACAATACTGTAGAGACTCGTTTTATCACGTGACGCAAAATTGGTATGGAAAAGCGGAAAATTTTATAAAAAAAGAATTTAATGCCTTTGGCATAGCTGGAACTTCGGCCCAATGGGATTGAAGAAACACGTCTTCGCACAGTTCTTACAATTAAATTGTGGTGGAAGTTCGAGACTTGCGTAAACTATTTTTAATTTTAATATGATGATTAAAATGGATGCGTGAACAATCTCTGAACGTGCTTGTCATACGATTAGCACATGGATTACAAAACCCTGCCTTCCTACTGATCAAATTAAAAATAATATTTTATGAAATTTTTATGATCAGAATTGTTGTTGACCATTGAACTAGCTTTTTTTTTTTGATTTCGGTTCGTTTGTTTGAGGTTAAAAAAAAAAACATCTATTATACCTATAAGTTTAGTCGAAAACTATTTGACGTTTGTATTATTTATATATATATCACCTCCTTCTATTTATGATTTCTGTCTTCTTTTCTTTCTTTCCAATCTTGCAATTTCTTTCAAATCATCTTCACTTGGTTCATAGATATGCCATATAGTGTAATGAGGCAACCCACCAACACGAAATCCCATTTTTTTGGCCATTTTACCAAACGCTTCTGTTTCAGCATGGTTTAAAAATGTAAATGCCGGGAAATGCACCCCTTGTCTAAAAATCTTTGCTCGTGCTAATATCGACACACCACCAACACCGTCTAAATCAATCACTTCTCGAGGATCACCATTGGCATCCCGTATGTACGCCAAATGTGCTCTCCAAGTAGGATACTCAGCATACCCTTCAACAATGACATCGTCTTCATTTAATGTTTTCGCTAATTCTAATCCAGCATCTGATTCCACCCAAGAGTTCAAATCGTATGGCTGCTCATTTCCCAAAAATGTAGGTAAAGGTCTCCACACATTAGGTACCATAACATCGTAATTATGCAGCATCAACTCCTCAATAACATCACCAGGACACGTTTCAATATCAGCATCTCTCCAATAAACCCATGAATGGTATGGTTTTAAGGCAGCAGAAGTAAGCCAGTTTCTTGCTCTACCCATTAGCTTTCTACGAATCCCTTGAACTTTAACAGCATGTCTATCACTGAACCCTTGGCCAATAACCTGGCCAAAATCTTTTTTGAAAATAGTAACCGATCTAAACGGAGTCCTGTAGTTTGGATGATGCGACTCAGGATTACTATAGGCTTTCCTCACGCTTTCAATATAAGATGGCTCCATATACGATTGATACAAATCACTGGTGCCCCTGACATTGCCTGAGTTCTTCAACTCTTCTTCATGTTTCAACTTGTCAACCAAAGTTCCATTTTGTAGAGCCACTGAATATTCAAAAACAGTTTCCAATGTGGTGTCATCTGGTGAACAATCGGAAACCAAAAATGCAATATCAATCAAACGATGATCGTAAGTGAGGTTCATAAGATTATAGAATGCCATTGGCAATACGTGCTCGGCATTTCTTAAAGGCATAAGAAATAATAGGATATCACCATTTTTAGCACCTTCCTGGGACCCTTCATATTCATTTAAATCAAAAATATCAACATTGGACTTGTAGAGATCTTCCGTGGTAACCTCCTTTAGTTCTTCCTCTTCCACTACTCCACCAGTAACTTCTTGTTTATACACCCCATCTTTTGTAACTTTATACACTTCGTGATTGTTGTCGCTGGTCGGTGATTGTCGATTCTGTGATTGCGGTATCCTACTATCACCTATCAACACTTTTGAATATATTGTATACGTTACCAATAACAATACCAAGGTATACAAAACCCGCTTTATCAACACACGATCTGAATGCTTTTTCGGGGTAAATTTATTAAATCTAAATGTAAAAAAAAAAAAATAAATCTCGTTAGTATTGAACAACAAAACAACAACAACGTGAAAAAAAAAAAAAAAAAAAATTAATCAAACATACACTGGTAAATCTGAATTCTTGGATTTTTTGCCATATAAATCTGGTGTCAAGGCTCGAAACGACATCTTAAATAATGCCCGAATAGTTTATTTTCAATGCAAAAAACTCTTGTTATATTCCCTTTTGAGGTGGTTATTTTTTTGGAAAATGCTGTAAAAACAATTTGATAGTTGAAAGTGGTATCAAGAAAAGTAAATTTTTTTTTTTTTTCCCTTCTCTTGTTTTTGTCTCTGTTTGCTGTAAAAATTTTCTTTCTTTTATTGTTCCCTTGCTTAGAGAGTGATAAAAATAATTCTGAGAATGAGAGAGAGAGATTTTTTTTTTTTTGTTTTCGTCCCACTCTCCACACCGGAAACAGCAATTTATTTTTGATTCCTGTGGCCGCCTTGCACGCCATTCACTTATTTCGTGGGATCAAAAATTTCCCTCGTTTTACTTTTCTCCGTTATTTTATAATTCCGGTACTATAGAAACACGATCAACTCTACTTACGGTTTATTTTCTATTAAATTGTATTTCTCTGGTTGAAACCATTGTTCTTTTAATATCTCCCAACATTTAACACTAATTTCTTTGGCACTCTGTTCATCAACAGTAGATTTCCCTTCAATATATAATTTTAACTTTGGCTCGGTACCAGACCCTCTACAAGTAAACCTGACAACTGCATTATCATCACCAGGTAATTTTAACAGTGCTGTTATCATTTGCGAGCTAGAATCGACAGGTAGAACTGGACTGTGATCTACAGTAGATGAGTCATATCCAACTGTTAAATCACGCCAGCTAATCACTTCGAATTGGCCAATACTTTTTGGAAATTCACCACCAAAGGAGCTTCTAATATTTCCAAATATTTTGTCTAACGTTGACATATCAGCTAGTCTGTAATAACCATTATAATCCTTAAACCAACCGTATTTAGCGTACCCAGCTTCTAATTTATCTGTCACATCTATCTTACCATCACTAAACCATTTCTGATACAATTGCAAAAATATAGTAGCAGCTGAAATACCATCTTTATCATGGACTAAGTCAAACATAAATCCTATAGCCTCTTCGTATCCAAATGGAACCTTGAATCCTTGCTTTTGCAAATCTATTGCCTTATTTCCAATCCATTTAAATCCTGTCAATGTATCTTGAAAATGGAACCCATCCTTGTCAGCCATTGCTTTAAGTATTTGCGACGATACTGTTGAGTTCACTAAATACAAGTGGCCTAAATCTTGTTCCCTTTGTTGTTCTATCACATACATGGCAAACAAAAACCCAATTTCATTACCAGTCAATTGCTTCCATTGTCCCTTGGTTTCAACAGCAACACTGAATCTATCAGCATCAGGGTCGTTAGCAATTACCAATTTGTAACCCAATTTTTGGGCAGTCAATATAGCCAAGTCAAGCGCACCTTTTTCTTCAGGATTAGGAAAACTGACAGTTGGAAAAGCAGGATCTGGATGAGCTTGTTCGTAAACAACTTTCCAATTCAGGGCATGGAATAGTTGAAGACATTCGCTGAATATTTTGTACCCAACTCCATGCATTGGTGTGTAAACAAACTCGAAATCTAAAGCATTATCTTGAATTAGCTTCTCCTTTATACCCTTGAGGTATTCTTTTGTAACTTCATCCCTAACAAGCGACAACAACCCCTTTTGCTTTGCTTTCTTGATATTGTCATACACATCCCAAACACCTTCCCATGGGACCAAATTTTCCTCAATAGAATCAGCTATTTCTTTGTCAACAGGTGGGATAATCTGACATCCATTCAGATAATACACTTTATAACCATTATCGTTTGCTGGATTATGAGAGGCAGTGATCATCACTCCACCCGATGCCCCATAATAATCAATTGCAAAAGGAACCAATGGTGTATGAACGTATCCTCTATCTTTTGAGCTATCATTTTCTATATCTGCTTTTGTTAATTTCAATGTTTCTTCAGACAAGTTTTCAATTGATCCCAAGTAATACACTTGCACACCTTGAGTAAGTGCAACACTGGCCAAGATTTCTGCAAATCTTTGAGAATTGAATCTGTGATCGTATCCAATAACAATAGATGCTGGTGTTTTCTTCAATAAATACTTGATCAATCCTTGGGACGCCTGAAGAACAGTAACGTCATTCATGTGGGAAAACCCAGACTCCATTGACGATCTCAACCCAGCAGTTCCAAACGCAATTCTTTTTGACAACTTCCTGTCCAATTGTTCATAGTTTCCGTTCTTGTGCAACTGTTCAATTTCCTGCCTAGATTCTGGATTAATGTCAATGGATAACCAAGATTCAACTAAATTGTCTAATCTGTTCTTGTCAACTGCCATGTTCTTTGGTAGTTATGATAGTGTCGAGTGGGATCTTCTACTACATCACCCGATTATAATTTTTTTTTTGTACCTTGTGTTTTTTTTTTTAGAATACCTTCTTAGCAAGTCCTACAAAAAAGATACGGTATATACCACAAATGTAGATTACAAATATTTAAAAAAACTGTGTAAACTATAAAACATAATATTACCAATTTTTTTGGTTGCCACTTCATTGAATTGTAGATTTTGGACTTCGGTTCCCTTTCGCAAGTCAAAAATCTGAATGGAGCTGATATTGTCGGCTGTTGACAAAGCTAGTAACCAATATCCATTAGTAGCAAATTCTAATTTAGCAATATTTTCATAAGTTGGAGTAAACGTTCCTAATTCATCACCAGAAACTATACTATACAATTTGATTTTATTATCATTTTTAGTGGCCAAGATCTCACCATCGTAATGAAGTGCCCCCAACGATAACAGACCATTATATGAAGCTACTATGGAATCAGTACTTATCACAAACCATTCCTTGGCTGCCAACACAACAAAAAAATCTAGTGATGGATGACATATTATTTGTTGGGCTTCACAGTTCAATTCAATTGTTTTAAAATTGGAAAACATGATCTTGGTTCCTGACAGCACAGCAACCACACCATTATTGTTTATTTCCACCAACTTGACATTCTTGAGATCCAACTTTGTGGATGCTCCATCATCAAAAGAATATTTGATGACCTTATCTTGACTCACCGCGACAATTGTATCAATATCTTTATTGTAAACATAGGTTGAAATCTTTTCACCTTTAAAAATAGTTTGGATATCGACCCCTTTTTGTTTCAAGAAAGTATCCACATCAAATGCCAATTTAACTTTCTGAGACTTGTGCAACTTGAACAATTCATCTCTTGCCTGTACAATGTTCTCAATCTGTTCTGAATCAATCTTTGCTCCATCTTTATCTTGTGAATATTTTGCCAGTGATTCTTTGGACAGGGAATTTTTCGGTCTTTTAGCTTTAGGTTCCATCTCTTCAGGTTTATTGTTCATATCTGGAACATCTGACAAATTTATTGTCAGAGATAATTTTTCTAATGCTTCTCTTGCTTCATCTCTTTCTCTGATCGCCTTAGCTGCTACATTAACAGCAGCATCCTGTCTATACAATGCAATACTAAGCTCTTGTTTAGCACTCTGCAATTGTTTCTTCAAAGTAAACACCTCTAAAACTATCGCATCCCATTCATTTTGAAATGTAGAAAGCAATGACGGGATAGATGAATTTGATGGATCTGGTGGTGGAGGTTGTGCTATTGCTGTGGCTTTTTCATTAACTTTTAATGATATCAATTCACTCTCCGTTAACGGCTCATCATTTATTGGGTCAGTTCCACTGGTGGCTATATAATTAACAATATGCTTCCTTTGAAATATACTACCACTTTTAGGTGACACCACTGGATCAGTAGCTATTTCACCAGATATTGAACATATCATGTTTGAAGAGAATAATAATAATGCAGGTGATGGTGGATGAAATTCGAGTTGATAATTCTGTTTTTGCTTTTTCACTTTTTTTTGTTCGTTGATGTTTATTTCTCATCTCTAGATGTGCGACACCAATATTTACACAACAAAAGAACCTTTGAATTAAAGAGCACGTAAAATAAAAAAAAAATCATGCAAGAATTATAAATCTATATAATTAATAAAGGAAATAAAAGAATTAAAAGAAAGACTAATTGAAAAATAAATAAATCAGAAATTATATAAAAAGAAAAAATGACGAGATGAATCAAAAACAAAACAGAAAAAAGAACAACAACGAAGAATCTTACTTGCCCGCAAAACAATTAGATTAGTCACTGTCAGTTTCTTCTTTGTGTTGTTCAGCGTCTGGCTGGGGGTTTCTGACTGTTCTATAATGTCTTCTTGTTCCAAATAATCCACAGCAATGACCCAATAAATTGAAAAAGACGACCAAGATGCACACAACTACTGCTGACCAGACAAATGCATAAAAGTTTATTGACAAGAACGATTTGACACCGTAAGTATCCAGATTGCCATTAACCTGGGCTTTAACGTACGAATAAGTAGCAGTGACAATAATTGCCCCAACAAAGGCAATTAAACCAATAGTACATTCAAATAAAAAGTTCAAAAACGATAAGCAACACTTTTCTGGGGAGAAACAAAATGCAAGCATTTGAATCAACACTGAAACAAATGATAAGACTGCGACTGCCATTAACAATCCAAAGGACGCATCGGTCAAATTGTGCAATTGTTGTAGTTTGCCGTTAATGTTCCCTGGAAGATTTAGTTCATCTACGTCCAAATGATCAATCAACACTTTCAATTCACTTTTCTGAGTGTAAGATAACTGACTTATACCAGCAGCTTGAGAATCCACCTGAATTCCATAAAGAGTGTTGTTCATCTCTTTTTTTAATATTTCCACTGGATCAAAGAAAAAGGAGGCTTTTGGTTCAGAACACCAAGTGTAGTTAACATTACTGTTGTCGAACTTTTTAGTTTTCTTGTTATCGTCTTGAACAACATACCCCCGGCAATAACCCCAGAAACCAACAGAATAAACTTGTGCCATTCCCAACACTTGTGGATTGACATTGCTCAACAAACTATGAACGGCTTGAGAAACTGTAGTATAATATCCACCACTTGTGCTGCCAGAGCTTGACAAATCGGTTCCAGATGAACCAGAACTAGTAGAACCAGATCCCGAACTTGTAGCACTTCCAGATTCAGCAGGACTCCACCAGTTTATAGCAGAACCCGATGCAGCAGCAGCAGATGCTGTGGCAGATGAACCACTTTGAGCACTTGAACCACCAGGAACATAGTACCATCCAGATTCCGCAGGAGCTCTTTTAGTTGGAGTACCTTGTCTTGGGTTGATGGAAACCATTTTTGAGCCCACACCATCTCTCTTTGTTATACCACTGGCATCAATGAGCTTTGTTAAATCCAAGCTGTCAATGTGGAAATTGATTAGGTAGGTATCAGTGAGGTATTTTTTGTTATCATAAGATCCTGTTACTGCAAAAATCTCCAAAATGCAGCACATGAGTGAAAGTATAATTAGTATCACTCTGAATATTTTAAAAATCATCGTGGAAGAATAGTACTGATCAACTTAATGTACAAATGACTTGATGGAAATCTAAAATATTAACAAGTTTGGTGATAAACCAAGTCAAGAGGAATGAAAAAAAAAAAAGAATTATTAATGAAGAAAGAACAAGAAGACGAAAAAGCGGTCTAATAAAACAAAGGAAATCAAAGACTTTTTATATCTTGAAAGTAACCAGGAGAAGGGGGAAATTAAAAATGTGTGAGTGAATTTAATAATGAATGGAATCATAATGAGCCACCTAACAATAGTTGCATAAAAATAACTCATGTGAGAATGGGAAGTCCAATATTATGGAGGAGATGAATGTAACCAAACCACCCTCCTCTCTCTACTGGGAACAAGCCAACACAAAATCAAAGAATAAGATATGCAAATCATTAACCAAGAAAAACTTTATTCAGGGGGGTGAAATTGGAGAGAATAAGCCCAGGGTTTAGTGGTTACAGGAAAAGTGAATTTGTGCTGGTGATAAGAAAGAAAGAAAATGTGGTAAACAGGAAGAAAAAAAAAATGGCTTGCTTGTTGCAAAGTGCGAAGAAAATAATAGTGTAAATCTGATGTGCAAAATCAAACTGCAACCACCAACACCAAATACACTACAAAAAATCATCTTATAATTAACCACAAAATCAATGTAAATCAACTTCTGGTCCCAGACACGACTCATTCTTAGTGCTTGAGATTATTCATGCATTATTTTGTTTGACTGCGCAATATTAGCCAGCCAACTTTTTGTTTTAGTATTATTGTATAATTTAATTGATAGTAGTAAATTAAGTAAATCGTTCATAAAATGTTTAAAGTACACAGGATACACATTATATTACAAAAATTATACATTATTACATGCTTTGGAATTTTTTATTATTTATTTGTTTTTTTTTTTAACGAATAATAACACCAGAAGTTTGCCATTAAACAATGTCCGAATAATTTCAATGTGGCTCTTGTGCGGTCACATGTCTCAATTTATTTTGGCATTTGAATTGACTAAGCTTATTCCTCCAAATCCTCAAATCCATCAAGTAGTTCTTTCTCCAAATCGTCTAAATCGTTTTCGTTTTCGTTTTCACCATTCTCTATTTTTTGCTTCTTAACAAGTTGCGCCTCCTCATCATCTCTATTTCTTTTCTTACTGTAAGCATCTTTAATAAAGGAATCATGCCCATTGGTTGATTGTTCGTAGATTTCTTCAGCAACTTTATCGTTACCAACTTCATTATTTGTGTTGGCATTATTTATTTCTTCATCATCACGAATATCCTCATCCTCCTCCTCCTCATCATCATCATCACTTAACCCTGCTAAGAAATCATCAACTTCTTGATTAGCTTCATCCAAATCGTACTCGTCAAATGACTCTAGAGAATCAACATGAGTAGCATTTGCTAATGCACTTCTTTCCTCCAAAGCTTTCTGGTACTTGGTGATTTCACTTTCTTTAACAACCCAAAACTTTGGATCATCAGTTGAAACCAAATAATCTTTTTCATCAACTTTTGACCAGTTACTCAAGCATGCAAAAAGCCAATCTGGATTAACAATTTTGATAGTATCTGGATATAGTTTTCTGGCAACCCTGGCCTTGAATGTTGGTCCAGCACTTTCACTAACATCACGACAAACAACATGAGTAACTTCTGGATACACTTCATTGACAACTTTTACCCCAAATTGTCTGCACCATATCACAATATCGGCAGATTCTAAACTAATGCCTAATGGAATAATTCCTGAAAACAAAACTGTTATACCTTCCAACGTCCTGCTTTTCATGGACGGTATGATTTCAGTCAAATCTGGTTTGATGCTTTTATCTTTATCAAGCAAATTATAATAACCTTGGTGGATATTTCCCAAAACTTTATCCAAAGCAGCCAATTCATTATCATCATCAAATAACAAATTGTCTTCTTCTTCACTTTCATCATCAGAACCACTCTCTGATTTGCTATCGCTATCGTGCCGATGCTCATGCATTTGTTCCAAATCATGTTGCAACTTTGCCAATGGACGGTTTTGCTGTTGCTCTTCTATCGACTGATTTCTTGTCAATGATTGTTCCAACAATAAGCTAGTGTTGCCTTCACCACCTCCGAGTTCAAGAATTCTTTCAACAGGGGAATTTGACACGTCAGAGTGGTTATCGCCATCTTCTTCCACCTCCTCTTCTCCTGACTCAAACCCTTGCTTGTTATCTGATTCTTTGGCTAGTTCAGCTGCAGCTTCCAACTTTGCTATAGATTTTCTCTTTTTAGTTGGTCCTGTTAATTGACCGTTTTTCTTGGGTAAGAAACTCGAATTGATGTCTCCAATACCGACAAAGAAATCATATGGCACCACCTTGATCAAATTGCTCTCCCATTGCCAAACATCTCCCCTATCATCAATAATAACCACCATCGACTGGTCTACCGGGAACAATCTCTTCAAGTTTTTATGAGTCAAAGAACCACTTTCATCACGACTAAGTATTCTATCGCCAAAATATTTCCCATCAGGATCAATAATTTTAGCAATCGACAACGCATAATTTCTTGTGGCCATTGTGTAAATATGCATTTCATATTTCTCAGCCATTTTTTCCAAAAACTCCAGCAACCCTGGACGAAGTTTAACATAATAGGTGCATTTTGTTGGTGCCAACTTGGGACCTGTCCATCCGGGGGGCACAATTGCCTCTTCTTCCAAGCAAAATGTTTTCACATCTTTAACAGCAGCATAGTTGGGATTCGCGGGGTCCAGTTGCCACTCTCCAACAGTCGGATCCACGGTTGCATGAATAACAGTTTGATCCAAGTCAACAACAAGAATCAATTTTCTTTCATCAATCAATCGGTCTGTTGTGTTGTGTTCGATTTTAGCTGCTTCATCAAAACTTATTTTCAAACCAGTGTTGTCATGGGACATTTCGATTGTGGCCCTGTCTTCGTAATTGTATCCTGAATAGTCCTTTTCCTCTTCCAATGATTTGCCACATAATGCACACAACCCACTATATTGTACAGTATGTGGACATGCTTCTCTAACGAATAGCAACTCCACATCACTATGCATCACCTCTTGCAACGGCTTGATGTTAATTTCGTCAATTTCACCTTCTATGGGACTCTCAAAAGTGCCCAACCGTTCTACTCGTATTTTTTTAGGTGGGTCCTCTTTTGAGGTAGGATCATCTTGGTAGTCCCAGTATTTGTACTTGAATATAGTCTTGTGTTTGGAGATTGTGTCTCCTGGTTTGCATAAAACAGATGATATGACAACCGGAAATGGAGCGGACGAAGGAAGTTTAATTGGAGTTAGGTCCGACATAAGTAAATAGCAATGCAAAAATGAAAAATGATAGCTTGATGAATTTTCTATTTATGAATATTCCGCTGTATGTGTGTACTGTGTTGGAAGTATCGTTGTGATTGATTGTTTTTAGTTTTGGAAGTTGTTTGTTTTGGTTTGGTTTGGTTTTTTTTTTTTTTGTTTGGGGGACTATTTTTTTTTTTCTGACTTCTGGTGTAGCAAACAGTTTTGTACTTTTTCTTTCTTTTCTTTTTTTTTTTCCAGCTTCCCTGATAGTTTAATTTCGGCAATTCCATAAATAATAATGAAGTTGTTCCATTATAGGTGGTTTACCATTTTTACTATTTAATTTTCTTTTTTTTTTTTGTTTTCAATAGAGATGATACCAAAAGGAGTTTTAATCAATAGAGCCTAAACGTATAGAGTATTTACTTGCAGCAACACTTGAACGTTACAATGTGTCAAACATATTCTTATCACAACAAACCATTTTTCTCTGATCGCTGTGAAAAAAAAACATTAACAAGAAAAAATCAATTCATCTTCTACATCTTTTCTACATGAGCACTATTCATTACAATGAATGACATATTTGTAAATCTAAGCGATAGCCATTGCCATTTTAACCCAGAATGTACTGCTAGTGATACCGAGAAATTTGCAAGTAAACTCAATGAGAAATCAATACAGATCCCTAACAATTACTTCCATTTGATGACTACCCAGCATTTGGATCTTGAATTTATCGATACGTTACTAACAAGGTTGGACAATCCAAGAGTGCTAGTTCCATACTTTGGTGTACATCCTTGGTTTTCTCATTTGTTTTATATTGGAAACACACCACCTTCCAAGGAGGAACATTACAGAAAAGTTTTGAAACCAGAACCTTCGAATGAATTATTGGCTACTTTGCCTGATCCCATAGACCTACACAAGCACAAAGATCGATTTTTAGAGATCATCGACAAGCACAAGCTCGAAATATTTGGGATTGGCGAAATTGGATTGGATAAACTATTTAGAGTTCCTAGTAACGGCTACTGTGGTAATTTGAATTTCCCAACCTCAACTGAGAATAGATTGTCTGCTTGTAGAGTTGATATTAGTCATCAGTTGGAGATTTTTAAATATCAACTAACTTTAGCTGATCAATTAAAAAAGCAGGTATCTTTGCATTGTGTGAAAGCTCATGGCTTGTTGTTTGATGAAGTGAAAAAGTTCCCCAATATTACAGTCATCCTACATTCATATACCGGGTCAATTGAACAAGCACAAGTCTGGATAAAGTCGTTACCAGAGGATAAGCTCTATTTTTCATTTTCAAATTGGATCAATGGGGAAAAAGTAGAAGCACTAAAGGCACTTGTCAGGGCACTTCGACCAACTCAAATATTGGTTGAATCGGATATAGACGTAGACAGAAGTCTTATTGAGGAGAGACAAACGCAACACTTTGACCATCTTAATGGAATTTACAACAAGATTCATGAGTACATTTTTATAGATTCATTACAAATTCACAACAACATGCTAAATTCTATAGGCATATAGTTTTGATACACCCTTTACAATCTAGATTTGATGATATCAACAAATTCTGGTTTCAATGAAGCACCACCGACTAAGAAACCATCAACATTTGCTTTGTCTTTAAAGTCTTTAGCGTTCTTACCGTTAACTGAACCACCGTACAAGATTCTAGTTTTTTCAGCTTGTTCAGCACCAATGGTCTTGGCCAAATGAGCTCTGATACCTTTGTGGGTTTCTTCAGCATCATCTGGGGTAGCGGCTAAACCAGTACCAATTGCCCAAACAGGTTCGTAAGCAACAACAATGTTAGTCCAGTCAGAAACAATCTTGGAAACAGCATCCAATTGTCTGGCACAGACATCCAAAGTGATACCACCTTTTCTTTCTTCTAAAGTTTCACCAATACACAAAATAACCTTGACACCATTGTCCAAGGCAAACTTGGTTTTTTCAGCAATGAATTCATCGGATTCCTTGATAATGGTTCTTCTTTCACTGTGACCAGTTAAAGTCCAGGTAGCACCAACATCCAAGATTTGAGAAGCACAGGTTTCACCAGTGAAAGCACCACATGCCTTGTCAAAGACGTTTTGGGCACCAACGGCAACAGTTGGTTGTTTGTTTTGTTCAACAGCTAAACCAACGTAAAGGGCTGGTGGGCAAATGACAACTTCCACATCTTTTGGCAAATCAGCCTTGTTCAAGTTGTCAATGATTGAAGTGATTTGTTGTTTGGTACCGTTAGCTTTGAAGTTACCACCTACGAAGAATTGACGAGCCATTGTTTCTAAATTATGTTGATATATTAATTGATATTTCGAAAAAAACAATAATTGAAGCAAAAAGAGAAAAAAAAAAAAAGGAAAAGTAAACTAAGTTGAAATATTTTTTTTGGTTTTGGTAATTATCAATGAATTTTATATTATTCACCTCCCAGGGATACCCGGCCAAGAGGAAAAAAAAAAAAATTGAAGTGGTGGTGCGGTGGTAACACTCACACATTCCATAGTTAACTTACACAAAATTCTTCAGAGGAAGTAATATTTGCTTTGTCGCCCCGGATTAGATTCGCACGAAAGATGGACAACAACTGATTTTATTCTCTGAATAAATTTCATCCTGATCACATGGACAAATCCTCTCGCCAACCAACTGACCACCACCAAATTAACAATGAGACAGAGGGAAAAAAAAAAAAAAAAAGAAAAAGTAAGTTATGACGTAAATTGTTTTACCAAACTATCTAATGGAAACTCTCAGTACTATTAACAACACTCTGATTGTCCACTTTGAATCTTGATACTACTTTCTCTTTATAATCGGTGTATTTGGATTCCGGCCCATGTGCTTTTCTGTACATTTCCTCGATTCTTTTATTTTTATTTCTTGTGGAATTGACTGTATCTTTTTGATCTTGAATGAGTTTGTACACCTCGTCATCATCTAACAGACATTGTCCTACATCTAAATCATCATCTTCAACATCATCCCAAGTCAACAACCTTGTTTTCAAATGATATCTTTGTGTTTCATCGTCTTTTTTCATCACCAAATATTTACAATGAGGCACATTTTTCAAACTTTCAAACTCTTCATAACTCCATTTGAACCATTTCATAATGAAAACTCGAGACCATATCCCATGACTGACTAACACTAAGATATTAGGGAAATCGTCATTTCTGAATTGGCGGAATAATGACTCCATAAAACTGGCCACTCGATCATAAACATCGGCTGCACTTTCTCCATGTGGTATTCGATAGAAAAAATGTCCGTACTGGGCACGTTCTTTCCAAATCAACTCCATCTCATCCAGAGAAGGTTGGAAATTCCCAAAATCTTGTTCTCTCATTCGTGGTTCCTCTCTAACTTCATATTCAACTCCAGACACATTCTTGATACCCTCAATAATATTGTTGCATGTCTGTCTTGTTCTTAAGTACGGCGATGTTAAAAACATTATCGATTTGGGATTGCCTTTATTGTTAACGTTATTCAACGTTGCATGGCTGAGAAATTCCAGCAAGACTTGGCCTGCTTGTAACGCTTGACAGTGGCCATTATCAGTAAGTTGAACCAAGTGGTTGGGTGTATATCTGTTAACAGACTTGTCACAGTTGCCTTCAGATTCCCCATGTCTAACTATTAGAATATACTTTATAGTTTTTTCTCGTTAGTAAAAGAAACAAACATCCACAAAAAACAGTCTAGTTTATAAACTGCCAACATACTTTTGGTTTCCCCATGATACTTAAAGTGTTGGGGTTGGTTTTTTGAAAAAGTGTATCGGTGTTTATTACAAAGAGTCGTGATACTACTGGCTCTTTTTTTTTTTTTTTTTTCTTTGATAGCATTCTTTTTTCGCTGGTGTTATACCACCTCCTCCCCCCACCATTAAATTTGCGATGCTGACTAAGTGGAACTAATGTACCGATAAATCCTTTCTTCCGGAGTGGTTAAACTCCTTCATCAAGGTCTTTATATCTTTTCCAGAACAAACACTAATATACATTTATGACCTACCTATACGTTTATTTATTCATTAGCTGTCAATTTCCTTTCAATAGCAAAGCTCTTAGTTAACTCCTCATCACATTTCTTTAAAATATCATCAGCTAAAACATCAATAGCACTACTGTACAACATATTATTATATCTTGAAGGCTCATTTGGTAATTTGAATATAGTTTTCCATTCTTCTGTATCTAATTCCTTGTCACCCTTCTTTGCTCTCTCCAAATTTTCCAATTTTCTCTGTTGTTTCCATTGTTGGATCTTTGATTGCTCCTTTTGATATTGTCTTTGGTAGTAGTTGAAATTGTTTTGATCGTAATTAAATGAATCAACTTGTCCAGATAATGATTCTAATAATTGACCGGTAGCATTTTGGTTTGATAAAAGATTGAGCACATCTAATTCGGATTCAGTGGTTGGTTTCAATGACAAACTTGATAAATACACATCAACTAATTTTTGGTTAGATATTTCCAAGTTTAATTCTTCAAAAATATTCAAATATGAAATCTTATTGGATTCCAAATCCTTTGATTTCCATTTACCGTCTACATAAGCATTCATAAACCCAGTTGATAATCTTAAAGCCTTTATAGACACTTCTTGTCCAACACTCGATAAGTTATTAATCAAAATAAATGCATTAGAATTGGTTAATTGTTGTTGAGCCAAACCTTCAATTAATTGGTTGGTAACAAAGTTGCCCGAAACAGTAGATTGAAACCAACCCAAGAATTCAATACCATAGCCCAATTTTTTAAAATTTTCTAACAAATCCTTTTGATATTGACCCCCACTTCTTGATCTAAAGGATCCACCTTCATATTGATCAGGGTATGGGAATGGGAATCCATGAGTAACGTCTATCAAACTTTCATCCTCAAATCCTAACAATGCGCCTGAAAATAATTGTGGGTAATGTTCTGAAGTGTGTCTTAATAATGACAACAAAACAGATGATGAGATATGAACTGTGTTCAATGTAGCTGGGGTGTATTTTGATGCCATGATTTATATGTGTTCACCAAGCTTTAACTTGAGGTGAAAATTTTTCTTCAGTGTTCTTTTTTTAATAAAGACCCAATGTGCGGTAGGTACAGTACAGTAACAAATTATTCGTTGTTGTTGTCTGCCCGCCAAAAAAAAAAAAAAAAAAAAAAAGAGAATCTTGATGAGTAAAAGAGAGAAGTAAAAAATTTTTTTTTTTCAGCTCATAGTAGAACAATTGTTATCTTTGAAAAATCTCACTCACATTCTGCTCTTTCCTAAGATTCATTCTCCATCTATCATTATGTCTGAAGAAGTTGATAAAGTTGCCGAACAAGTTCAAAAAACTTATTTGGATGATGTTACTGGCGAACAAGTTTCCAAAACTGAATTGAAAAAAAGACAAAAACAAAGAGCAATTGAAGCTAAGAAAGCTGCTAAAGCTGCTGCTGCTCCAGCCAAAACCACTACCAAAAAGAAAGATGAATTGGCTGATTTAAACCCAAATCAATTTTTCGAAATTAGATCTCGTCAAATTTCTGAATTAAGAGACAAAAACAATGCTGATCCATCAGCTTTCAACCCATACCCTCACAAATTCAATGTTACCACCAAAATTCCAGAATTCGTTGAAAAATACGCCCATTTACAAAGAGGGGAAACTTTGAAAGATGTCACCGTTTCTGTTAGTGGTAGAATAATGACCAAAAGAGAATCTGGATCCAAATTGAAATTCTACGTTTTGAAAGGAGATGGTGTTGAAGTTCAAGTCATGGCCCAAGCTCAAGATGCTCCAAGTGTTGAAGCTTTCGAATCCATGCACGAAATCTTGAGAAGAGGTGATATTATTGGTGTTACTGGTTATCCAGGTAAAACTGCTCCAGCCAAAGGTGGTGACGGTGAATTGTCCGTTTTCGCTACCAAAGTACAATTATTAACTCCATGTTTGCACATGTTACCAACTGAACATTATGGGTTCAAAGATCAAGAAGCTAGATACAGAAAACGTTACTTGGATTTGATTATGAACGACTCCAGTAGAGACCGTTTCAAAGTTAGATCTAAAATCATTCAGTATATTAGAAAATTCTTGGACAACAGAGATTTCGTTGAAGTTGAAACCCCAATTTTGAATGTTATTGCTGGTGGTGCCACTGCCAAACCATTCACCACTCATCATAACGACTTGAACATGGAAATGTTTATGAGAATTGCCCCAGAATTGTTTTTGAAAGAATTAGTTGTTGGTGGTATGGACAGAGTTTACGAAATTGGTCGTCAATTTAGAAACGAAGGTATTGATATGACCCACAACCCTGAATTCACCACTTGTGAGTTTTATCAAGCTTATGCTGATGTTTATGACTTAATGGACATGACCGAATTGATGTTTTCCGAAATGGTCAAAGAAATCACTGGTGATTACGTTATCAAATACCACCCAGAAGGTCCATCAGGTAAAGAATTGACTTTAGATTTTTCCAGACCATGGAAGAGAATTAACATGATTGAAGAATTGGAAAAAGTATACAATGTCAAATTCCCAGCTGGTGATCAATTGCACACTGCAGAAACCGGGGAATTCTTGAAAAAAGTCTTGAAAGACAACAATTTAGAATGTGCTCCACCATTGACCAACGCTAGAATGTTGGACAAATTAGTTGGTGAATTAGAAGATGCTTCTATTAACCCAACTTTTATTTTTGGTCATCCACAAATGATGTCACCATTGGCCAAGAAAGATAGAAACATTCCAGGTTTGTGTGAAAGATTTGAAGTTTTCGTTGCCACTAAAGAAATCTGTAATGCTTACACGGAATTGAATGATCCATTTGATCAAAGAGCTAGATTTGAAGAACAAGCCAGACAAAAGGCACAAGGTGATGATGAAGCTCAAATGATTGATGAAACATTCTGTAATGCCTTAGAATATGGTTTACCTCCAACCGCCGGTTGGGGTTGTGGTATCGATAGATTGGCAATGTTCTTGACCGATTCTAACACCATTAGAGAGGTATTGTTGTTCCCAACTTTGAAACCAGATGCTTTGGTTTTGAAAGGTGAAGAACCATTAAAAGATGAAAATTAAATACAGTAAGTACTAATATTTTTCTAGATTATATATATACGTATATCTTATCGTCTATGTAAATCCCCTCTGCGTTTCATTTCCAATGCTTTTTTATATGGCGGTGCTGTTGGTTTTTGTACCGGATCTAACGTTAGGGTGCTTAAATCTAAACTGTAGGTAGCATCTGAATCTATATCATTAATGTCACCACAAGCAATAAATGGAGCTATTTTTCTTTCCTCTTCAGAATATTCCAATACTTGTGTTGTTGTTTGTTTCCCAATATTGGCACCTTCGAAAAACTCTTCTGTCGATTTGGTGATATCTAATGTTGGTTGCCAGCCTGGGCGTGGTTTATATCCAAGACATACTATAAATGCTTCTAGTGATGTGCCTCTACTGGATCTTGGTTTGGCACATATCACTTTGTCAAATAAATAGCTTAATTGACTGTATAACAAATCAATATCACGACCACGGAAAATTTTGGCAACAAAACTACCACCTGGTTTCAACAAACATGTTGTCAATTGTAATGCCGATAAGATCAATTGAGATTGAATATATTCGTCTAAATCATGTAATCCAGTAACATCAGGGGCACCATCACTACAAACAAAATCTGCAGGTTCACCACCAAAACAATCTCGTATTCTTTGTAAGGTCTTTGGATGAGTGATATCTGCTTGAATAGTTGTCACCCCATCTATGGGAGTCATTGGCTGTAAATCAACAGCAACAATAGTGGAATTGGGACCCAATTTTTGAGATAATACTTGTGACCAAGATCCAGGTGCTGCACAAAGGTCAACTACTCGAGTAATGCCTTCAAAAAGATCAAATTCTTCATTTAGTTGTAGTAATTTAAAAGCCGATCTTGCTCTCCAACCTTCTTCTTTAGCCCGTCTATAATATAAATCACGTTTGTCTTTGTTGGCTTTCCCCATTATTACAACCTTGCAATTTTGTTTTTGATGAGATGACAGAGAGGGAAGTAAAAAAAAAAAAGTATGCTGGGTGCATAATAAGAAGAAAAGTTGAAAAAAAAATAATTTGTAAACTGAAGCAGGGAGAGGTGGAAAAAAAAAAACAAAAAAATTTTCGTAACCAAAAATTGTCTTTTCTTCAACAACTGTAAACCTACTAATCAAACTACCTACTACACAATGCTTAAACTAGGTTATAGAAGTTTTTCCATACGTAGTCGTGTTTTTAAATTATCACCACAAGAATATGTTAACCAAGTACAACAAGAAAAAATCGAAAATGAACAATTTAAACAAACATTATCTCAAGATCAATTAGAATATAATCCAAAGATATTGAGTTCTCACAAGTTGACTAAAACTAGACCAATACCAATAAATGTTGAATTATTAAAATATAAGCCATTGAGATTGCCCAAGACACATGGAGATGAAATGGCAACATTGACTTTAAGAGGATATGATGAAGATAATTTAATTAGAGTAGGCGAATTTGCTTTACGAACTGCTTATTATTTGGGTATACCAATGTCTCCATTAATGGCTTTAAAGACTGAGAAAAGATTGTATACGGTGATTAAATCACCATTTGCTCAAGCAAAGACAAAACAAAATTTCCACAGAATTACCTATAAGAAAAAATTAGTGGCTTATGATGCCAATCCGGAAATAATCGATTTGTGGTTGTCATATATAAACAAGAACAAGTTTAGTGATGTGGAGTACAAAGCTACTGTTTCATCTTATGAGTCGTTGAATTATCATGAAGAATTAAAATCATTACAAGAGTTCAACTTGCCAGATGCTTATGAAGGTATTGAAGATCCTGTGGCTAAGAAAGTCCAAGAATTACTCCATTCCGATTCATTCAAGAAACACTTATAAGCTCCCTAGTTAAATAACATTCATGTATATATATATAACATTTTGCCGTATTTATCCATATATATCCCAACCTTCTTCTTCTTCCTCGGAATCATCTTCTTGGGCCTTTTTTATTTCTTCATCTATTCTTTTCCTTCTATTTGCTTCAACCTCTAAAATATTGGTTCGACACATTGGACAAGTGGAATTCATTTGCAACCATGGTCCAACACATTCCAAATCAAAAATATGATTTACTCCATGACCACAAGGTAATCTGACAATTAATGGATGCTTATCGTCTTTGAATCGATTAGTGCAAATAGGACAAGATGCATCTTTATCAGTAATTTGTTTTACTGGAATACGTTCCAAAGTATCCAAATATTCATCAGTGACCCCCTTCGATGTTGTTTGTTCACCAAGCAGTTCCATGAGAGACTGTGCAAGTGTTGAACCTTCTGATTCACTCAATTGACGTAATGCTAATGCTATGGCTTCTTCATTTGATTCAGATAATGAAAATGGACCTGAATCACGATTACTACGATGCAAAAATGAATCAATTAACGAGGATAAGGTCTCATGTTGTCTGCCGCGTTCTCGTTGAGGTGTCGGAGTAATGTTATGTTCGTCTTAAATAAAAGGAAAACCAAAGAAGATTCAAGTATTGTTAGTAATAATATAATCAGGAATATTGGGTGTACTATCTTACTAACCTTCGTATGTTGACATCTTTGATGGCAAAAGTAACAATGTTGGAACGAATCTGATGTTGGAAGATTCTCAATGTCGCAATACTCTCTATAGAGAAACGAAAACGAAAAAGAAAAAAAAAAAGAAAAAAGAATGTGTTCAGAAGGTGTAGATACGTAATGAAACTTATTACTATGCTACAAGTTCTTTCATGTGTCATTCAAACATGGCAGCATTTCATGAAATCTGTAAGTTAAAGTAAAAAAAACAATGGTTCTTATCACAAGACTCTACAACTAGTTTTACATTTACGAATCCTATACGACGAAGTGTGTAAACAGAGACTTGTTCCTCCCCCCATTGAGAAAGAAAAAAAAAAAAAAAAACTTGAGCTTATATTCAAACTATAATAAACGTTCTATAATGATATTCCTTTATTTGTGGCCCGTACTACGTCTCTCCTCTTCTTCATTCACCGTATTAACTCTAGAAAAATAATCTGGTCTAGTAACATTCGGCCTATTTAGATATAACGGTGTCATTGGCGGGTCTTCAATTGGTGTTTGTACTGGGCGTATAACCGGCTCGTCGCCTATTCGATTCATAGATTTAGGAGGTGACGACAACCAAAACCGTGATGGGGAGCTTCCAAGTGATATAGGGGCTAGATTGGGAGAGTCTGGAGTTGGTTGCTGTTGTATGGGAATGAATCTGGTTGACGAAAATGAGTGGGTATAATCTGCCGGTGAAGTTACTTTTTGGCTATAATATGGTTGCATTCTCTGTAGATGTTGTAGATTTGTGTAAGAGGTTGTTGTTGAGTTTCTTAGTGAAGGTGATTGGTTCAAAGAAAGTAATGATATTGTCGAACTAGAAGGTATCAATCTACCGTCAACTTCTTTCCCGACCGAAGTAGCTAAAAGCTCGGGTTCTGGGTGGTCCACGTAATGTTGATTCTCATCTCCAAAGGGCCTCTGCGTTAGAGGTAGTATGTCTTTTGGTGAACTTGGCATTAATTATTGAAAAGGTTTAAATAGTAATGGTCAATTTAACTAATTTATTTATTTTGGTATAAATTTTCTTTTTTCTTCTTTAATTCTTTTTCTTTTCTTGTCTTGGTGTATAAAATAATAATTTAACTTTATATATATATATACAAATGAAATTTTTTTTTTTTTTTCGGATACAGTAGATAAATTATTTGTTGTTGCTTTTAAAATGAAGTGTCATTTACCAGCAGCAATAGCGACGAAAAAAAAAAAAAAAATCCCAACTAAATAAAGGAGAACAATCAGTGGGATAATTTGGACGGAATAGGGAATAACATTGTTGAATGAAATTCTACCACTATTTCGACCAATATAATTCCATTATATTATTCATATGAAACAATATTACTAAGAGACTACTATTCATTCATTCATTAAATGGTATTAATAAAAAGAAAAAGAATTAAAGAAGAAGAAAAAAAAAAAAAAGAAGAAAGAGATAACTTATATGCAGTAATCATACTATAATTTATTATTGTGTGTTTAATGCTACATTCTATTATCTATCAACCAACTAGGTAATTACCCCATTTTGTGTCATGTCCTTTATAGAATTGCATAATCTATATAGATTTCTCCACCAATCGGACAAATAATTCATCGGAATAGATAGACTACTAATGAATAGGAGATTATCTGTGGCTCAATTTCTTATAATTACCCCTCTATGGTTATTCGCACTTTAGAACCTGAAACTTTATCAAATCTATCATTTTATAATATCTATACAAATTCTATGAAAAAGATATGAATGAATTCATAAATTGCTGTCACACTCTAATGCATCACAGAAAGTGTCACGTGTCAAATGCACAAAAAAAAAAAAAAGAAAGCAAAGACCAAGACCAGGCCCTTCTATAATGATTAGTACTCACCCGGATCAGTTGGATCTATTTTGAATATTTTGTCGGGATTGAGGATTCTGTTCGGATCGACTGCAAGTTTGATTTTTCTCATGAGATCTATTGTATCCGAGCCTAATTCTAATTGTAAAAAGTTACGCTTGGCATTACCAACCCCATGCTCACCGGTACATGTCCCTTCATTTTGTAATCCTAACTCAATCATTTTATTAACCAATTGCTCAACTTCTGCCCTTTGTTCATGTTTGTAAAAAATGTCTGCGTGAAAATTTCCATCACCAGCATGTGCCAAAATAATTGATTGAAATGGTGATGCTTTAATTAAAGAATTGATTTCATTAAGTACTTTGGATAATTTTGATAATGGCACCGCAATATCAGTAACCCAAATTCTCACGTCTTCGTCAATTTCATTCTTTCCATAATTAATCATTGCATAAAAAGCATTTTTACGTGCAGAAAACAATTCTTCTTGTTCTTGCTTGTTTTGAGCAAACACAAATGCATTGGCATGATTGGCTTGGGTAATTTGTTGCAAAATATTGACATTCTCTTTTACAACGTTTTCGTTTATACCACCAATTTTGAAAAAAATAGTGGGACATTCCAACCAATTTCTTGTAGTATATCCGCTGTAATTCAAACAATGCATCATATCTTTATCCAAAAGTTCAATTGCAGTGGGTTGGATTCCCGACCGGAAAACTTGAGCTACAGCATTAGTAGAATCTAATATCAGCGGGAATTGCACAACAACAACCGTTTCCAGTTTGGGGATAGGATATACTTTGCATACTGCCTCAGTAACTATTCCTAAAGTGCCTTCGCTTCCAACAAACAAATTAGTCAAATTATACCCGGCACTAGATTTCCTCGGTCTATTTCTTGTTTTGATAATTGTTCCATCTGGTAAGACTGCAGTTACTGATATCACATTGGCAGACATAGCACCATATCTCGAGGCATTAATACCCGAAGCATTTGTCCCAATCATTCCAGAAATCAAACCATTAGGTCCACAATCAGTGCCAAACATCAATCCATATGGTTCCAAAACTTTATTCAAATCCTGCCAATTAACTCCTGCTTGAACAACAACATCAAGATCATTATCGTTCACTGCCAAAACTTTATTTAGCTTCGAGGTATCTATAACCACCCCTCGACGAGTTGAATGGAAATGTCCTTCCAATGAAGTACCTCCACTAAATGGAACAACAGGGACTTTATATTCATTAAGAATTTTCAATGCTTGTGAAACCTGTTCAGTGGAATCTGGGTAGATAATGAACTGTGGAACTTCATTTGGTAATGGTTTATGAGTAGTGAAATCGTTACCAGTATGATGATCAATTTCTGGCTTACTATTGACCACTGAAATACCCAATTGCTTTATTTTCGACATAACACCGGGGATCTCTTGTTCAGGACAATATTGTGGTGGTTTCAAGGAACTTAACTTGGTTGTTGATCCCAGTGGAAGTAATGATTGGTCGGTGCTTGATGCTTGTCCACATCTATACGCAACAAATGATGCTGTAGAAACTGTAACCACACTGGTAATAACCCTTGAAGAGGTTGAGCTTAACAACCTTTTCCACATCGTGCTTGGGTTTGAGAATATACCCGAGAATATTAGTATGCTCTTTCAGTTTTTTCACCAATAATAATAATAGCGCGGTTAGATTTTTTTTTTTTTTTTTTTACCACTAATCACGCAATCGAGGTACAAAATTGATAAAATCTATTATGTACTTAACGACTGAGCCAACGCCAGAAGTTTGATTTATAAAGGACTAAACCTACTCAATAACCCCATAGCAACAAGCATGCATTATTCTCTTTTCGTTGATTCCTTTTATTAGAGAAGTTTTCTCGTATTTGCTTCTTTCTCTATACGTCCTATGTAATAATGACTAGCCAACTAAGTACGGAATAAAAGAGCCCCACAGGATACATGGCCAAAGCCACTCTACCTGGGAACACCCCAGAACATTTAACACTCATAACACCTGCGTATATACTCCAAACATTCAAGACCAACATTATTAGAAGTCTTATCCACCTCCATTTAATTAACAAGGTACAGATGACTTCTCCAATGACAATAGGAAACATTGAATATCCTATTGCACTGATTGCCGATAAGAATGAAATTGTGCCACCCAATAATTGCACGTTCAATCCTATAACAAAATAAAATATCCAAATAAATGCAAACGATCCACTAAATACTTCAGTTGATTGAGATTCATTGGTGAATGCCAAAACAATAGCAAACATAAGTGAAAAAATAAGTGGTCCCCATAAATCCCAATCCAAATTATCTTGATTTATCAAATCTCTACTAGATATCCCAGTAGTTTGTTCATTGTTATTATCATCATCTATTCCGCCGCCAGGAAGTATATTCCCTAAACGTTCAGGAATGTTTATACCGTTAGAATTGGCAAAACTAACAAATCGTGATTGCTGTCTCTTGGCCAATTGTGCCAATTGCATCGGCCATATGACTATAGCCAATCGTTTACCAATTTGTAATAAATCTCTTTTCAAAGTTACCCAAACAGGTTCATCTAATGTATCCCCACCAGAATACTGGCGTTCCTTTATTTTCACATTTACAGGTAATTGACCTCCATAATTCCCAGAAAATGGTCCAAATGCTGATGATAAATCAACTTTAGGAAGAAGATTGAACGCTGAGAATGGTGATGTACCACCCCCTTGATTATTTCTTGAAGTATTTGGTGTTTCCAGATCATCTGGTATAATGAATTCATCAATATCAGGAGTTACATGGTTTGAGTACGACATGATAAATGTTTTAAGATGTTGTTGGTGTTGTGTCAATACTGTGATTGATATTAGAACAACATCAATAAGAAAAAAAAAACAAAAAGAAAATCACTTTAACTTGAAACAAAAATACTCCTGTGGTCATAATTCAACAAGGTCGTGCGCTATATCAAATCACCTACTTACATAGCAAATAATAAACTTTAAATTCAACAAAATGTGTCTAATTTAAACTCTCTCTCTATATATGTATGTAGAAACATTTAATAATGTTATGGTGGTTAGTTTAATCGTCAAAGTTGTTGAAAGCAGGGCTACAAGTTCTAACAACACCATCTTTTTCCGACAATTTGTTCAAAGTTTCGAAATCTTCTGAAGGCAAAGTGAAGGTTTTCAAGTTAGAAATAACTCTTGATTCGGTGACAGATTTAGGTAAAACAACTGTCTTTCTTTGGATGGCCCAAGATACTAAAACTTGTGCTGGCTCAACACCGTTCTTTTCAGCAATTTTAACAATGGTTTCATTCTTGAACAATGGAGAGTTTGCAGAGCCCAATGGTGAATAAGCTTCCAAGACGATACCTTTTTCTTTCAAATAGTCATATAATTCAGGTTGAGTCAACAATGGATGTGCTTCAATTTGGTTGGCGGCAGGGACAACATCGACACCTTCTGAAGACAATAATCTTTCCAATTTCTTTTTGGTGAAATTAGAAACACCAATTGCTCTGATTTTCTTAGTATTCTTATAAATTTTTTGTAAAGCTTTATAAGTATCGACATAATCAAAATCAGTGTATGGTTTATCGGTAGATGGGTCAATTGAGGCTGGCCAATGGATCAAATATAAGTCAACATATTCAAGACCTAATTTTTTTAAAGAAGTCTCTAATGCTTCTTCAATATTCTTATGGTCAGCATTCCACAATTTAGTAGTAACAAACAATTCTTCTCTTGGAACACCAGAATCCTTGATGGCCCTACCAACCTCTTCTTCATTTCCATAAATTGCAGCAGTGTCAATGTGCTTGTATCCATTTTTAAGAGCAGCTAATACGGCTCTGTAAGCTTCATCTCCATCAGTTGCTCGCCAAGTACCCAAGCCAACAGCAGGGATTTTGCTTCCGTTGTTTAAAGTGAAATAATCTGTGTTAACTTGCAATTGAGCTGGCATCTTGTTTAGTTTTTATAGTAGGAGAATGAAAAAAAAAAAAAAAAAGAAACATTTATTTGTCAGGATCCTGTTGCCAAGGATTTTTTTCCGCTGTTTAAATAGATCTGGGAAGTCCAGTTGTCAACTATTTTTGGGGGAGGGGAGAGAATAGGCAAAAGTGGGGGCGGGAGGAGGATAAGCCACAATAGCAAACGGACAAATTGCCATACAATGCTCAAATTTAAAAGTGCCATTGATGACAAACAAACAAATTACATCATCTGATTCCGCCAAATGAAATCATACCACAGCAATGTCAAGACTCGACACTATTTAATCAAAGTAGGAAAGAGAGACAAAATACAATATATCCCACAATTGACGATTTATTATATATATTATCGTTTACACAGTTTATCTAGCAAAAATAAAAAAGACAAATCCCAGACTCAGTCAGTACACAAAACATAACAATTAATCTTGGAAATTCTTGAAAGGGTTGATGATTCGAGTGGTACCTTCTTCTTCAGACAACTTATTCAAGGTATTAAAATCTTCTGCTGATAATTCAAATGTTTTCAAATTTGACACGAGTCTTGATTCTGTGACAGATTTTGGCAAAACCACGGTTTTTCTTTGAATAGCCCACGAAATCAAAACTTGAGCAGGATCAACTCCATTCTTTTCAGCAATTTCAACTATGGTTTTATTTTTAATCAATGGTGAGTTGCTTGTACCCAATGGAGAGTACGCTTCCAATACGATTCCCTTCTCTTTTAAATAATCATACAATTCTGGTTGAGGTAATAATGGATGTGCTTCAACTTGGTTGACTGCTGGCACGACATCTACCCCATCAGCTGATAACAATTTTTCTAATTGACTCTTGGTAAAGTTGGAGACTCCAATTGATTTGATTTTGGTAGTTGTTTTATAAATTTTTTGCAACTCTTTATAAGTATCAACGTAGTCATAATCTGGGTATGGCTGGTTAGTTGATTTATCAATAGATACTGGCCAATGAACTAAATATAAATCAACATAATCAAGACCCAATTTCTTCAACGACGTTTCTAAAGCTTGTTGAACATTTTTGTGGTCATTATTCCATACTTTTGTGGTAATAAACAATTCTTCTCTTGGTATGCCAGATTCTTTAATTGCTTGGCCAACTTGTTCTTCATTTTTGTATATTGTTGCTGTATCAATGTGTCTGTATCCAAGTTTGAGTGCTGTCAAAAAGGCATCTTTATTAGATTCCCAAGTGCCTAATCCAATAACTGGGATTTTGTTGCCATTATTCAAAGTAATACGGTCGTTGTTAGACTTTAATTGATTGGACATAGTTTAATTGTAGAATATGAAAGAAAGAGGTGTTTGGGAAATTGATTTAAATTGGCAGCAACTACATAGAATATCAAGGATTTATATATAAGACGAGTAACTTTTTTTTGTGGTTGAGCCACAATGAAGAAACTAACAAAAATGGTGGTGGCATATGAAAAATCATTAACACAGTATTGTGATGTGTAGCATAATTCACGACATTCTCATTAAATGTTTCATAAACTCCAGTGTACGAGTTGTTTTCTACAATCTTATTTGTGAATATGTGGCACCAATCAGTAAAAAACAAGTGATTTTCTGTAGTCGGCCCTTTATATTGTAAGTGAGACAATATTTTACTAATCGGAATGGTGAAAACTAGTACATACAATTTACCTATTAAACCAATCGAACATACATGTATATACCTATATTATTATCTTTTTAATCCCGTCAACAATCCGAATATTCCACGTTTTTTACTACTAGATTTAATAGATGACGCAGAACTTGAATCCTGGTCTTCAGTTTTGTTTGTAGGAGTTCTAGAAAGCATAGTTTGTTGTAATTTACCTCTAAAACTTTTATCAGAAGTCAGTTTTTCCATGGGTGTGATGTCTGTCACTGATCTAAGAGCTTTAAAGCTTGTATGCGACGCAATACGAGAGAGTGACGATGCGCTTTTGGTTAGTTTTGGCAATTGTCCTTCCAGTACTTGTTGCTGGGGTAGCCTTGGAGAAGGAGCACCCGAGATTGAAGGTGAAGGTGAAGGTGTCACTGTTGATACTGTAGGTATTATTGGTGACAGCTTCAGTTGCAATTGCAGTTCCCTTAATTGATTGGCTGACTTCATTGCCAAATTACGGGAGCCACTTGGTACCTGAGTCAATTGGAACTCAATATCAGCCATTTCCTTTTCGATATCGGCTTTGCATTTGCGAAACTTTGCTGTCATAGCTTTTAAATTAGATGTTCGAAGAAGCATTTTCATATCTGTGACCAAAGTCGCAGTTTCAAAAATTAGATCAATGGCATAATCAGAAGGGGCATCTGATGCAACTAGCTCGTCCAACGTAGTTAAACTCTCATGATCGTCACCACCCGCAACAATCAGATGGGCATGATGCTCATTTTGTTCTTCCTCTAATTTTTCAATCGCAGCCAAACCTTGTCTATCGAAAATGGATTTGGATCTGGGCCCAATAGTAGGCAATGATTTGTCTTTCGCTTCCAAATAAACCAACCCATACTCTTTGTCAACCTCATCTTCTTCGCTTGTTGAACCGGTTCTAGACTCGTCTTCATCATCATTAGTAACCGTTTCTTGTTGTTGTTTTTCTCCTTCTTCCAATATACTTTCGGTTGTAGTTGCGACTTCTTTTGGTATCGAGGTATTTCGCAGATTATTACTTGTAACAGATTTCTTTTTCAAAGAGATCGCAACACTATCAGCATGAATTTTTGAAGCTTTTTTCAACAAAGTGATATCAAGGTATCCATCATCGACACTATCCAAAAACCCATCATATTCATCCATGGGGAACTCATAATCAGGATCAGTGGGGATGTTTGCTTCATGTCTTAATTTCAAATACCTTGCTTTCAACTTACGTGCTTCCCCAATAATATACGCCTCCTTTTTCCCAATCACACCAAACAAAATTTCGCTTATTAAGTCATAAAGCAACGGCACACGATAGAATTTAGATATCAATAAATTGTCCATCAATGTTGGTGCTAGCAACCATTTGTTTCCGATTTGTCCGGTGTACAAGTATTCACAAAATGCTTTGACAGTCAACGTTGTAAATGGGATGTAAAGCTTCCTTGGGATTAAAGAAGGTTCCATTTTAAAATTCTCACTGTCAATATTATCAAAATTCAAAAGTGCATTGTCAAACATGCTTATTGGGTTTTTATTAAATTCTTGAATACCAATAGAGCTCTCGTCAGAGTCTTGATTGTCACCAGGTACCCCGCTAACTTTTGCCATCGATGATTTTCCTGATGAAAATGAGTCAAGTGAGCTTTCAATGGCTCCGTCATTCATATCAAACGATTTTTTTCTCAAATTGGACGGTTGCTTACCATAATTTGCCTTCAAGCTGGGAAATGGAGAGCTGAACAAATCTGATGAGCCACCACTTTGTCCAGACACCGAAGGCCGTGGAGAAGAAAATGGCGACTCGCGTGGTGATCTTGATACTGGAATATTTCTTAAAACTGTTAATGTGTGTATTAGTGATGATCTTGGGGAGCTAGGATCTTGTGAATTTTTTCGAGAAGCACTCCTATATGATGCTGGAGCTGCTGGAACAGCAGGTATTTGCTCGTCTGGCAAAGGTAATTGGGGTGGTATATCCTGCAAATGAGAAGTTAATAAAGAGCTTGAATTGGATTGAAATGAGCTTGTAGAGTTTTTCCTCGGCATTACATGGTGGGGATCTATTGCTGTTGAAACTGATGAACCGCCCGTTTTCCTGTCCTTGTTGCTGTCGGTCCCATCCTCACGATTAATTGATTCGCTCGAATCTTGAAATGGTAATCTGAACTGTGGAACATCCTTGTGAGACTTGTGAACTGAACTTAATCCTGGTTTTTCCTTTTTCTCGTGTTCATCTGAGGAGGAAGAAAGCAATGACTCACTTAAGGAAAATTTCAATTTGGGAATATCACTTGAACTTGAATCAGAGTTAGAGGATTTTGACCTCAATCTTTGATTCTCGTCTAACCCGAGTGCTTGGTCGGTTTCAAACTTGTCAACGGCATTAATATAGCCTTTGGCTAACAACAGAATAAAATGCTGGCCCCATCTCTCCATCAATACTGCTGACGAAACGGGAATTCTGTCACCGTTACACGAAACCAACTCAATATCAGAAATTAAATCACCAATCCTGTTAAATGCATTCCTACCTAATGTTATTGCCTCTGGTGGGAAAACTGATCTTATTGTTGTATATGTGGTTTTGGGGGCTGCATAATGAACGTAGTCACTAAAACTCACAGCAGTTGGTGATTTGTCACTACCAAATGATGAAAATGATTGTCTTCTCAGATTGGACAATGGGATAGGAACGTCTAATACGCTTTCAGCCGCTTTATCGCTGCTACTGTCTGTCAGATCCTCCGTGGTGCTTTCAAGTGATAGTTCACCTTTCAGAAAGTTCTCATTTTGACTCTTGCTTCGGTGGTGTCTTTGTTCGCCATGAGAAACAAACGAGCTTCTCCTATTACTTGATCTATCTTTTGACAATTCAGAACTAACTAGAATATTGGTTATGGGCAAGCTAACAGTCAACATGATGCTGAAAAATCGGACACTGCTAGTTGTTCTAGAAGTCATACTATTGCCAATTAGAATAACTTTATGATGAGACTGCCATGCAAAGCCACCCCAAAATCTATGACTGCCATATTCATGACTACAGAATATGTTCAACCGAGACCATTTGCCCGTTGGCCTATTGTATACAAAAATTGAGATCTCGTATTCATCGGGTAGAAATCCAGTTAGCACAATATTTTGGCCAAACAAACCTGCAGTCGGATATCTTAGATTATAAGGGACAATCAGTTGTTTTGATTTTGCGACACGTGAATTCTTGTGAAGACGTAATACTCTACCACTTTTAATTTCCCTTTTCCCTACTTTAAATGAAACCAAAGAATTCTGACTGCCTCCACTGTGTCTAGTCGGACCATACACTACAATACTCTCATGATGGTTGGTAGGGTTTTTGTTGTGTGTACGGTTTGGTATATCGGAATCTTCGGTGATGCTCAAAATAGCATTTCTTGTTTGATCAACATTCAAAAAATGTTCTGGGCTTGAAGCAAATTCATTCAATCCAGTTGCTTTGTCTTTTGCATCGTCTCCAGTAGTGGCCACTAATCGGAAAGGTTGTGAGCCCACGTATCTTTTCTCCACCAAGTCAAAAATAGAGTTGTCGTAAATATCATTGGATTGTTTATCTTTACCCCCGGCAATAAATAGTCCGAAATGATCTTTTCTGTTGGCAAAGGACAAACTAGAAACAACAGTCAATTTATGATTGAAACGTGGGCATGGCACTGCGTCGTCTAGTTCATAATTTGACCCATCATCTAGTAATGTCCATTTCTTAAGTTCCAAGTCAAACTCCCACAAATCATTGCATGGAACTAATGTTGCATCGTTGTCATTTTCTTGCAGTAGAGCCAATCCACCAAATAGATATAGACAATTGTTAAACGCACAAATCTGATGCAACAATCTAGGCTTTGGTCGTATTTCTGAGTTTTCTAGAACAACACGGGACCAATTTCTTTCTATTAAACTTAAATAAAAAAGCTCCCCAGACAAGTATTTTTCAACGGTTTTATATTTTGATGCTGATATGTTTATCCGATTGTAAAAAATCTCATTTAGTTCAGGGATGGTGTAGTTCAGTAGTTCTAAACCTATTGTTAATCCCCCATGGACAAAGATTAAAGAGTTGTATAGTGTAGATGCTGAACCTGTTCTAACATTTAAATTCAAACGATCATCTTTTTCAGTGGGGGGTAATTGTAGACTGTAACAGGCGCTTGCTGTGGGTATTAATGTAGACATGGTATTGTATGATTCTGCCAACTTCTACGCCAAGCACTAACTTGTGCCTAAAGATCTAATAAAGTCAATCCAAACAAAAAAGTGGAGGAGGGTGAAAACAGATTCTTTATACAAGATGTTTTCTGTTATAAGTTGGATGAAGATATGATATTAGGGTAAAGAAAATTGTAAGCTTGATAATTTTTTTTTTTTTTTTTTGTATGTCTCATTTCTAGATTTGCTACAAATGTGAGCTTGTTTATATACACTATTATATAACCCGCAAGTCTGAGTGGTTAAAATGTCTCATCCTAAAAATAAAATAGAAAAACAATACTAAAACAATACAAAGTTGAAGAACAAAGAGAGAATAGAAGAAAGCAGAAAAAAAAGTCACAGCCTTTTTAATTATAAGTTTTCAACATATCGTCAATATTTCGATGTTTAAGGAGAATAAATTACTGTTGTATAAAAGAGATATCAAGAGTTTGTTAGGCTTAAATTTGTAGGTCATCAATTGTGGAGGGTTTAGTTTGTGTCAGTTTCGCAAGAGATCATTTGATCTACGACAAGGAGGTGGGACATAGCAGGTAAGGAATCTTGATTTGACCACCTTCACCATTAAGAAACACAACAAAGCTAACATAAAACTCTTAAGACATTAAATCACACCATACTAAACAATAAAGATTATTGTTTTTCATTCAAATAACGAGTACGAACGTCTTGCGGTTTGTTTCCCCTCCCCTTCGCGAACTTTTTCTCTCAGTCTTATTGACAAATTAGAAAAACAGCACTAAAGTCTCTCTATTATAATCTGGTATCGATTTCTATTTGTTCCATCTATCGGATCGTGTTTCCAGATGTATTTCTAGAAATTCAGAAAGAAAGATTGCAAGGTTTGTAGAATTGACTGATTTAATCTAGTTTTCGAGATAAATTGGGAAGAAAACTGAAGGAAATTTGCTGCTACCTAGACTTGATAAGTCTTTTATTTTTAATCGATACGAAAAGTATAAATGAATGCTCCTTGCCAAGTTACTTCATTCAAGTTTGTTGGACCTACAACACAACTCAAAGTGTATATCCACCTGTTAGCACTTAAAGACAACATATACATTTTCATATATAGATGGTGTGAAGCAGACGGCTTTGTGTATGGTTATGTTTTTTCCAGAGATAAGTAGATACCCAAATAGGAAGGTCAATGGACTAATCGAGAATCCAATCAACCTAATGTAACTGTGATCGAAGCTATAATACTATTGGCTTTACTTAATCTAAATGATGAGTTCAAGCTTTGTTTACAATTCTTCAGATAGTTACAAAGACAAAACCTCCATAACTCATTCATAGAACGATGATTCAGAGGTTGTCAAATGCTTAATATTAAACCCACGTACTGAACAAAAAGTGATGTATATCACGCTTTAGTCAATATCTAAAATATTCTGGAATTCGAGCAATGGCAGACCTTAGTTGAAGGAAGAATCTATCGAAGAACTTCGTTCACCAAACTTAGTTTTTGTGATACCAACCCTCAAGAAAATAACAAGAAAAAAAAATTCTTAGAGAACTCGTCGTTTGCTCAATACCTTACCATAATCAAAATAATAATTGACAAAGATCCCTATATTTTGAAAGGGATATTACATTATTATAACAATTTAACTTTAGGTTTTTGTTTTTTCATTCGGTTTCATCTATACCGATTACAATTGAAGTCAATTTGGTTGAGAATGTGTATTGTATTACAACAACAAGATTCTTCGTCACAAATCTGAAATTGTGGATATTTAGTCGAGAGTCCAAACAATTTTGGCACATGATTACACTTAATCATATGTTTTTACACTTTACAAACAAATGATAATGCCAAAAGTGTTTGTCAATCTGGTTTTGAGTTTCTGTAGAATTTCATTTAATTTTGTTTATTCGGGATTTCTTTCAATTATTTCTTCTCCGTGTTTCTTCTTATTGTTGGATTTCTTCCTGCACACCCCCTCCTTTTTTATTTGCTTGCCCACTCCCTTTTTGGGCCATTTCATCATCATCAATTTTCAACATACATTGACACACAGTTTATTTATCCACACACAAATTTCATTGCTATCACTATAGTTTAATATTGCTCTTTATTTCTTTCCCAATTTTCCCTCCTTCAATTTCTTTTTTCTTCATTTTTTTTTTTTTTTGTTTTTATTTAATTATATTTTTCTATTTACCTTTTGTTTTGTCATTACTATTTATTCGTTAACTTAATACCTGGTTGTTAATATGTCCGAAACAAAAGAAGCAACCAAACCAACCAAGAATGGGTCCCAAGGCATATTGAAGAAGTTGGCTAGTGGAAATACTTGGGTATCTCCATTCAGATCACAAGCTTCTGATGAGGATCCTAAAGCTAAGAAGAAAATCAATTTGTACAAGCAATTCAAAGAATCAAACAAGCTTGAACATATTAAGGTTCCCGTTAAATATTCTTACCATCCAACTTTAGAAGCCGAGGCCAAGAAGAAGAAGGCAGCTGAGGCTGAAGCCAAAAAGGCCAAAGAAACACCAGCAGCAGCTACAACCATTGAAGCGAAAGATGGCGATGTAGAAGATGAAACAAAGGCCGAAGAAGCTGAAGAAAAACTTGACACTGATGCTAAGGAGCCATTGATTGAAGATGAGACAAATGAAGAAGCGAAAGTTGACACCGATGCCAAGGAACCATTGGTTGAAGACGAAGCCCAACCAGAAACAGCCAATGAAGCCGAGGAAAATGAAGAAGAACTTGAAGATAAGGCTGAAGAAAAGCTTATCACCGATGAACCAGCGGACGAAGAAACAGAAGTTGCTGAACCCAAAGAAACTTCAGCCGTGTCCGAAAACAAAGAAGAAGTTGCTGAACCAGAGATTGAAGATGGAGAAGCACTCAAAGGCGACGATAACATTGAGAAACAAGTCAAAGAAACCCCAATTGAACTTGTTGATCAACCATCTCAATTCAAGTATGAACCAGTTGAATTGCCAAATAAGGAAACTTTGGATAAATTACAAGACAAGCCTGTATTGTTGAGACACTATCAAGAATTGAATGCTATTGGAGTTGGTTCAATTGCCAACAGAATCGAGGATCCAAACAAGGTTATTGAATTGGGTTCCGGATTGAGAATGACTCAGCAACAATTGTTGGACATTGCTGCTAAAAGAGTTGCACCAGTGATTACTAATATCAATGACGAAGTTTCCAAAACAAGACAAGAAGATGAAATTAAAAGACAACAAAGTTTGGACAACAAGGTGAAGAAGCATGAAGGTAAATTGCAATCTGATTTTGAAAAGTATCTTGGTAAAATTGGTAAGAAAAAGGACAAATTCAATAAAGAGATTGAAGATAAGTTGACTAACTTCGACACCATGATTAAAAAATCAAACAACACTGCTATTGAATTCGAGAAAACAACTAAAGGTGAAATTGAAACTGCCAATAAGGAGTATGAAGAACGTGAAACAAAAGCAGTTGAACAACATGCTACTGACAAGGAAACTATTGAGAAAAACCACGAAGAGTTGTTAGCTACGAAAAAGCAAGAATTGGAAGATGCTAAGACTGGTCAAGAAACTGCCACCCAAGAAATTGAAGAATTGAAGGACAAGAAAACTGAATTAGATGACAAGAATTCCGAATTGGCTGATAAAATTGAGCAATTGACTGCCCAATTGAATACCGAGCTTGCCAAATTGGATGATTTGAAAGCTAATCACAAGGAACACCAAGATTCTATTGATGCTAACTTGTCCAAGAAGCAAGAATTGGATGCTAACTTGACGACCATTCGTAAAGATCTTTCTGATAAAAAGGAGAAACACAAAGGCTTACTGGCAGAAGTTGGTGTTTTGACTGGCGCTGCTACTGCCTATGCGGCTAGATTAACTAGCTTGCACACCGACAAAGAAGACAGAGCCAAGAGACTTGCTGAAGCTAAAGAGAAACACGCTTCTTGGTTACAAGAGAAGCGAGAATTGGCAGAACAAACTGCAAGAGAACATGAACGTAAGAGATTAGAAGCAACTCATGATTACGAGACTCAAAAACACCTTGAAGAATTAGAAAGACAAAAACAGAAGGAAGAACGTGAAAGAAAAGAGAAAGAAGAAGCTGAAGAAAGAGAAAGACAGGCCAAGATTGAAGCTGAAGAACGTGAAAGAAAGGAAAAAGAGGAAGCCGAAGAGAAGGCAAGAATTGAAAAAGAACAAGCTGAAAAAGAGGCCAAAGAAAAAGAATTGAAAGAGCAACAAGAGAAAGAAGAGGCCGAGAAGAGAAAGAATGATGTTGAGTTCCAAGTCTCTCAAGCAATCTTGTCAAGAGAAAATGACCAAAAGAAGTTTGAAGAGGAGAGGACTGAAAGTGAGCGCGTTTACAATGAACGTAAAGCCAAAGAAAAGGAAGAAACCGATAGATTGTTGAAAGAAATTGAAGATTTGAAAGCTGAAAAGGAAAAAGCTGCTGAGTTAGAAAGAGAAGAAGCAGAAAAAGTTGCACAAGCTAAATTGGCACAAATTGAAAAATTGAAACAAGAACACGAAGCTAAAACCAAATTGTTCAACGATAAATTGGAGTTTGAAAACTTGCAAAAGCAAAGATTAGAAGAAGAAGTTGCCAATTTGAAAAAGATTAGGGAATTGAGAGAAGAAAAGGCAAGATTGGCAAGCGAACAGTACAAAGACCCTGAATTAGAAAGAGTCAAGAAATTGATTCAAGAAAGGGAATTGGAAGTGGACAGATTGACCAAAGTGATTGAGTTTGAAAAACCAGAACAGACGTCATCTGAAGGCAGTCATTTTTTAGGAATTAGCAATGATAGTAAATCTGGAGCTATTCCCGCTATAAAATCCAAGGATGTTGTTGTTGACAATAATGGAAGTTCTCATTCAAAGAATGTAAACACTGGTAACCAAACTAGAACGGAAAATGTAAATGCCGATAAGAAGAAAGACCATCATTATGGAGGAGCAGCTTTAGGAATTGCTGGAGGAATTTTAGCAGCTACTGGCGCTGGAGCAGTGGCAGCTGGTAGTGCTGGAAAGAATGCTGTTTCAGGTATTACTAGTGGTGTTTCGAATACTGTTCCATCTGGTAATAAAGATGTTCAATTACCAAGTAGCGGTACACAAGATACTACCACTACTACTATTTCTGCACCAGATCAAAGTCAATCTCTGTCCCCTGTTGCAACTATCACTGAACCAAGTGCTTCCGCCCCAAGTATTCCTACTTCAAGCAACACTAGTACGATTTCTTCCAAGAAAAATGCTGCTAGTGTCACACCCACTCCAATTGAAGCACAACGAACCAATAGTCTTAGTGACAAGTTTAAAGGTTGGGGAAGAAAGTTAAGCAAGAAGGATAAATCCATAGATGCTAAGTCGGCAGCAGAAACAGCTGACAATACGGGTGTTGTAGCTAAAGATGACAATAAACCAGTTGGTGGAATCACAGCTTTGGATGCAGAGAAAAACACTGTTGTTGCCAGAGACACCAAACCAATTGGTGGTGTCAATGCCAATGATATCGAAGAAAAACCTACTGTTGGTGTTTTTGTTTCCAAGAATATTTCCAGTAGCAAAACTTCTACTGGTGCTGATAATGAATCTTTTGAAATTCAATCTGTTTATGAAGTTGTTTCAGATAATGAATTTGAAGCAAACAAACACAATCCTAATTATTTTGAAGTTAGTCCAGAAGAGTTTAACAAACATAAGAATTTGGAAAATAAGGTAGTCCTTATAGAAAAAATCACCGAATAGTTTGTTTTTAACCGAGAAATTAAGAAAGAAAGAGGCAAAAAGTTCTAATTGCGTTTATCATACTTTCCAGTCATTTAACGTTTGTTTTCATTTTTTAATTCATCTCTGATTTTTTTTTTTTTTAGCTTTTTGATTATTTTTTTTATTCTTATTGACAATTGATTCTAATTGATGTCTTGAGTTTGTGACAAGTCATGTCACTAGTTTTTCTTATATTATATATATATATATATATATGTATTTTGCTGTTGTTATATTTTTATTTTTTATTTAGTAAACAAGTTTTATCTATATCTAATCAAACTTAATCTTTTTACCAGCCGACGGAACAATTGCAACACTGGCTCTTTGTGCCGTGGCTAAGGCAACAGATGATTTCATACGTTTATTTGAATTGTTATTCTTATTATACCCATCATTTCTTTCACGATATTGTCTCTTTTTGTTGGGTGTTTCACGATAAGTGTCATTACCATCAAATCCTCTATTCAGAGTCTCAAATTCAGGTTTACCATTACCGGTGGTAGTACTATTATTCTCTCTATAGCTTTCATTATTATTACTATGATGATCGCCAAATTCGTTGATTCTTTTTGGCCTTCTTTTCGATCTATCTTCTCCATATTCCATTCGTAATTTTCTATTGATTAACATTTTCGTTAATTTCGATTTCAATGCTGTTGTTGCCCCTTCTTCATCTTTAAAATCAATAAAAGCAAAGCCTTTACATTTTCCGGTGTCTTGGAAAGTGGCCATTCTAATTTTCACTATTTCTCCACAATGTTTGAAATGTTCTTCCAATAAATCTTCAGTTGTATCAAATGATAAATTACCAACAAATAAAATTCGACTTGGTGGGTTTGAACTATTAATCCCACCATTATGTGCTGTATCAGATTTAGATTGTTCAGGACGACCTTCAAAAGAATTAGCATCTTTGATTAATAATTTCCTCCCATTCAAAATTGATTCTGAAAGACCAACAATAGTTTCAACATGGGACGAAGAAGGTACATCAACATAAGCAAATCCTTTGATTTGATTACCCTTTTTGGGAATATTAACTCGAGTTATATCATCTTCAGTTATTTTGGGGTCCAGAGTAGTTGTTTTACCAACAATAAACCGAATCAAATCTTCCTTTGTGGTATCAAATGATAAGTTCCCAACCCAAATACCAAATGGCGATTTCTTTGATGTTATTGGGACCAGGCTCAAACCAGAAGCATCTTCTGAGTTTGTATTATCATCTGTACTAGTTTCAGGTTTTGGTGGTGGGTTCTTTTTAGCTAGTTTTTCTAAATCCAATTTACCTTTTTTCAATTGACGTTGTTGCTTTTTAGAAAGAGGGATTTGAGCATTTAAATCGATTTCTATTTCATCGGAATCAGTTATTTTCGACTTCAGCTTGGATTTACTCTTTTTTTCCTTTTTCAACTCTTTAGAGTCGATGTGCGGTTGTTCAGTATCTGACATCGTTATTGTATTGAATTATAGTATTTGCATCTCATCTCAAGTAATTTTTTTTTTGGAGTTCCTTTTTTTCTTCCCCCGAACCAAAATAACACAAAGAGGTACAAACTATGGAAAGGGCATTTGCTGAATTTAAGTACCCATATCAACACCCCCATACTAAACCACAAACTATAGTCAAACTATTAACAATTATCTAATACTTTATTTTGTATTAATCTGTCTACATACAATTCTTCGTAACTAATTATCCTCAACCATTTCCAGCCAAAGCCATTTTCTCCATAATTCACCAGCTTCCTGAATAATATTATCAATAAAATTAACTTTATGTTTCTGATCTTTGGAATCATTCGATATAACAATTCGATTTGTTGGGAAAATTGAGTCTTCATCACGATCCACAGGCAGTTGTCCCATCGGCGAATTAGAAGTTGATGACGCATTCGATGTATAGCTTGTTCTCTTTGGCTTAGTAGTTCTTTTCTGATTATACTTGTATGATTTGGAAGGTAATCGAGACAAAAATTGTCTAATTTCATGTTGATCAAGTTCAACCAATATATTTTCTTTTGATTTTAATAACGATAGCGAAATGAAAATCAATGCAACATGAGGATCAACTCTCGAGAATGGAATTGAAACATTAGGCGTGATTGTGGATGATGTAGACGATGAAGGTGCCAATTTTGTTGTTGTTGGGGAAGAAGAAGAAGAAGAAGATGTTATCACTCCGTCGGTAGACACCCTCTTCGAGATGTGCAACTCATTACTCAATTCATTGACCAAATCTTTAAATGAACTTCTCTTTATATCTCCTTCTCGTTTCACTAGTTTTCCTGTACTAGTTTTCTCACTATTATTTATCTCATTAGCGTTGGCATCAACATTCTTATCACCACTGATATCATCCTCTTCATTACCAACCGACCAAAAAATGTCTGGACCCAATTTTTCTAAAGTGTTTCTATTGACATAATTTAGTTTTTCATAATAATAATTGAAATCTCTTTTCGGATTTTTCAATCTCCAACCCAACATGAAATCCCAAATTCTGCCTCTATCATATTTTGACCATACTTTTGTTCCACAAAACTTCAACCACCAAATTAACCACTCATCATCGAGACAACCAAATTTCGTCAAAATCTGTTCTTCGTGGAAATATTGGGATAATTCAGGTATCAATTTACGAAGACAGTAGATAAAATACGAAACCCTTTCTTCGATAGTACCTCCTGTTTTTGGCAATGTGGTTTTGTTCACTTTAAATGACTGTTGGTCTTTTTGTGCTTCTGACTGATTTCTTCTTTGACTCTGTCCTTGATTATCAGATTTTTTTCTTCGAGACATAGGTTGTGGACAATGCAACAATACCAACACCAACCTTTCATATACTTCTCTAAATGAAATGGTTGATATTCTTTCATCATGGTAAATGAGTCGTTCGAGATATTCTCTCAAATCAGGTATATTATCAATGTAATTGGAATAATCATCCAAAAAATTTACAATCAATGATTGATGACTACTTGAATACTCTTTCCCGACTAAAACCCATGGAGTCTTCGGTATTGGTGGGAACCACTCTGCTAAATTCAACGCAATCCAAGTTAAAGACAGATCATATTTTATGATTTTCCCCCATTTTAAAGTGAATTTCATAATTGCATTTTCTAAGATCGATAATATTTCGTGTTCTGTTTCACCAACCGTATATTTTGATTGTGAATACTTTAATCTTTGGATGTATTTAGCGAGATCACGCTTAATCTTTTGTCTTATTTCATTATTCTGTTCGTCCTCTTCCTTTTCTTTAGAGCTGGTATCGTTGCTGTTGTTGTCTTTATCATTATTGTCATTATTGCCATCGTTATCATTATCGCTAGCTCCACCATCAATTATTGCTGCATCTTTTATGTTACCGGATGATGTCAGTATTGGAGTCGTACTTCCTGTGGAAGTAGAGGAAGAAGAAGAATTACTTCTGCTGGAGGTGGATTCATTTATGAGTTCACTATCTGGCTGGATAAAGGGACTGATAACAAACGGATGAGACTTGAGCAATATTGGCCACACTTTGAACCTCAATATCGGAGGGATACCCTTTTGTCTAGCAATCAATGCCAATCCATGATGATTCCTGGTATTTAGGTATTCTTTGCATAAATTGAACACGTCCAAATCATAGGTGAATGATGGCTTTGAATCATCTTCAACGGTATTATTAGATTTAGACACCGGTCTCAAAGGGGTTGTAACTGCTGGTGGTGTCAATTCCGATTTAGGATCACATAACAATTCTTCATCCTCCACTACAGTATTTGGTGTGGCTGTAGAAATGCTTGCAGATCTTGAGCTTGAAGTTGATGAAGAATTGGAACCTTTTGAACTCTGGAACATCAAATCTTTTCCTTTGAAAAAAAAAAAGTGAATATGTATAATAAGGTAGTAGGTGCAACTAAGGAGTTGAGTAATAAGTAAACAGGAAGGATTAAAAGGGAGGGAGCGTTAAAAAGAGGTGTTGAGTTAATCTACAATTTATAATGGTAACAATTTTTTTTTAAAAAATATACAAATTCAAGTTCTTTTTGATTCATTTATTTATTTATTTACCTCAATAATTTTTTTTTTTTTTGCTCTGCTCTAAAAGTGTTTTGTCCATTGTATTATTTTATGGGTCGAAGAGAATAGTAAGCAATACTACTGGCGAATCGTATTGTGTTGGTACCTCCCCACTTACCACTCACCACCACCACTTTTTTTTTTTTTGTATGGTGTTGTTAATATCGTGCTACACTTACAGAGTTCCACAGGATGGACCCGATGGAAGATGCAAGGTTAAAAAAAAAAAAGAAAGAAAATTTTTATTAATTAATTTATTTTTTAGGTTTTTTACTTAGTCCCGTTGGGTCATTCTTCATTATATCAACTTTAGAGTTTAGATTAGTCTACAATAAATTGTTGTTGAATAGACTTTTCATTACAACCAACAGAAAGTGTTGTTGTAGTAGTAGATTATTCAAACTGACCAGTTAAATTGCTTTGATAATTTCGTAATTCACTACTTGAAATTCTTCGTTTCTTTTTTTTTTTTTTTTTTTTTTTCCCCTTATGTTGTTGTAGTGTATAAAGTCTTCTAATGGTCGTACTACAATTACCAAAAAGCAAAATAATATATACAGACTAGCAATTCTTGTTTTGATTTGTTTTATTTCTGCAAAGTTTCACACGACAATTAGTCTCTCACCTAGTTTCGGTTTTCACACACAAATACAATTCTCTATTTCAGGCTAAGCTCCGACTATCTCAAAACTAGCAAGACACTGTGGCTGTCGGGCAGTCCTAGTCTATTACTTATCATTCTGTTGTAAGAGTGGGTTTAAAACAACTGTGCTAATGGCCAATAGTAGAAAAAAAGCTAGGTTGTTTGGAATGTGGAGTCTTTTTTTTTTTTTTGTTTTGTTTTGAAACCTCAATTTCAGTTAAAACGACGTAACAACTGTGGTAGTAGCACCCCAAGTTTTACCTTCTGGCGGGAATTCTCACCTGCCACACAACCTCAAACGCATTGGATTTTCGAATCTTGCTACACTTCTTCTGTTTTTTGGTTTCGGATATAGGTTGAAATCTTGTTTAATCTTTTCTGGATGAAAAATACCTCAAATATCCGGAAAAAAAAAGATTAACATAGTCTGCTGGCTCCGTCAGGTTAGACACAAAATCTAGCAATCTTTTTTATTTATGTCCGACAACTTGGATTTCTAGTTCGGTTATAGGTATCGGAACACAAGGGTATAGCAACAATATGCGTTCAAATCCTTAGCTAAAGAGTTGTTCCCTTTCATTAAATACATTAATAGCTCACGGCTATAACTTTTCAATATTTGTTCTTGAAGAAAGCTATTTTCCTAAAAAGTAAATCTGTCATGTAAAATGAAAATCTAGATGCTGCAAGTTCATCAGTCGGCTTAGAAGAGAGTTATTAAGACCCGAACAAAAAAAAAAAAAGATGAGGATTCAATTTTTTTTTGCCGGTTATTCCACGTACTGAGATAAATACAATAAAAACAACAGCTAATCTGGTAAATTCACCATTGCCTGACCTACTCAGTACGATGAATATAGATTAAAAATATTTAATATTTAACTATTCTTCTTTTTCTTACCACGATTTTTTTTTTTTCATTTGCCTTTATTTCGCTTATCTTTTGAAAAGAGGGATAGCATTATCTTGATATTACTAGTGGCTATACTTGTGTTGTCATTTTTTTTTTCCGTGTTTATTTTTCATACAGACATCTATCACATTGTGTCAGAGATTTTCTTTATCACCACATCCGTTATTGTCTTTTTCAATTTGGGAACTTATAGAAACCTAATCAACTATGCCGTTTGTCCAATCTTTGAGGAATTTAACATCGTCCACTGAATCTAAAATAAAGTCCGCCACCAATAATGAACCTTTGGGCCCCTACAATCATGAATTGACCGAGTTAGCAAGTCTCACTTTCAGTAAAAAACATTTATCTATCATAATCTCCATTATCACTAAAAGGTTGAAACCAGTATTAGAAATATGTCCTAAAACCATAAATAGCACGGGGATGAAACGGTCAAATACATCTAAATTATCATCTACCATCCACAGAACCCATAGTTTCCCAAGAAGATCCAAGACATTACCTAGTCCAGATACACCCAGCGATAACAGCACAATTAAATACAAACAAGTATTAGAGGACAAAGTTTACCTTAGTCTTTTGAAAGCTTTGACAGTCATACTATACCTTTTACAGAATGGTTCGGTGCAATTTATTGATTGGCTACTAAAAGATTGCAATCAAGTAATTTCCCCCTTACTGCGCATACCGTACCCATCCACATACAAAGAACCAATACGCCATAAAGTCAACAAAATCATATCGTTATTGGAAGCACCAGAAGAGTTGAACAATTATAGAGTTAACATCCATAAATTAAGAACAGACATGTTGGTTCCAGGGTTAAAAAGAACTAGTTTGGATGGTGTGGATATATTACAAGTGGAACAAGAGCAGTCTGCCCGAGAACAACAACAACAACAAGCACCACGACGTTCTGCAACACCACCACTTGTGCGACTCAGATCGATAAGCGAGCATCATAGCCATAATGAAAATGAATATATCAACAATAATGGCATGTTCAATACTGCTCATGGCACTGCTGGTCTTACCTATGCTAATAATATGGATAGTTTACTAAAACAACCAACCGCATATCAACCCATCGCAACCAATTCAAGCCCACCGAACACTTCGCTGACCATCACTAACCCACACCAATTATCTCCTATTTTTTAATATAATATAATATAGTTGTTGCTGTTGCTTTTTCTTTTTCTCTCTCTTTGATTTACGTGGTTATGAATAATGTTTAATATAATGGTAGTTTTTGCATTCAGTCTTTTTGCAGTGTCATAATGGATCACTGTTGGCATTCTTCTCTTGTGCTCTTGTTTGGGACTTTTCCTTTTTACTCATTGTAATTCAATACAACTTTGCACTGTTTACTTCATGTTTACACAGACAGGTTTTAGATATAGTGAGATATGCAGCAGTCAACTTTAATAGCTACAACAATAACAATGACAGTAGATAAGTTCATTGTTGGTAGCGCAAATTCTGTGATATTTAAATTTCTTTTTTTTTTTTTTGGTTTCGATTGTTCTAGTAAAACTTAATGGTTGCGACTTTTACTGGGGAGCGACATTAAAATAGGAGAGGCTGAACAAATAATAAAATGACGGTCAAGACAAACTTAATTTGTTATTCAATTGCTATTGGAAGTTGAGAAAGGTTATGAACACAACACTTTTATAGGTCATTCATATCAATTTATAAAGCGAAGGTAATTGGAATAAAGATTTTAATGAATATCAAAACCCTGTGTTATTCCTAGTTAATCCGAACTAACGAGGTTTTTTTTCTCTTTTTCTTTTTTACTATATCTTAGTTGTCTTAACAACAACAGTAGTTAAAGCGTTGGAAAGTGTTGGTGAACTCGAACCACATTGATTATTAGTAATAATGTGAATTTCTTTTTTTTTTTTTGCTTGTTTTTGTTTTGCTGTCTGAATTGGGAAAATGTCGTGACCTTACACAGACCACACATACTATTGTCGTGCACTGATCAACAACTATGCGCTATTTATCGATAACCAAAGATTATAAATAGGGGGTGGATGGTCGCCACTGTTTGAAATGAATCAACACAGTTTCTTTTTTTCTTACTTTTTCTTTCTAATTCACATTACAGATTCTGATATCCATCAATTAATAGTAATATACTAATCTACAAACAATGCAAATTTTCGTTAAAACTTTAACTGGTAAGACTATCACTTTAGAAGTCGAATCTTCTGACACCATTGACAACGTTAAGTCTAAAATCCAAGACAAAGAAGGTATTCCACCAGACCAACAAAGATTGATTTTCGCTGGTAAACAATTAGAAGACGGCAGAACCTTGTCTGACTACAACATTCAAAAAGAATCCACTTTACACTTGGTCTTGAGATTGAGAGGTGGTATGCAAATTTTCGTTAAAACTTTAACTGGTAAGACTATCACTTTAGAAGTCGAATCTTCTGACACCATTGACAACGTTAAGTCTAAAATCCAAGACAAAGAAGGTATTCCACCAGACCAACAAAGATTGATTTTCGCTGGTAAACAATTAGAAGACGGCAGAACCTTGTCTGACTACAACATCCAAAAGGAATCCACTTTACACTTGGTTTTGAGATTGAGAGGTGGTATGCAAATCTTTGTTAAAACTTTAACTGGTAAGACTATCACCTTAGAAGTCGAATCTTCTGACACCATTGACAACGTTAAGTCTAAAATCCAAGACAAAGAAGGTATTCCACCAGACCAACAAAGATTGATTTTCGCTGGTAAACAATTAGAAGACGGCAGAACCTTGTCTGACTACAACATTCAAAAGGAATCCACTTTACACTTGGTCTTGAGATTGAGAGGTGGTATGCAAATTTTCGTTAAAACTTTAACTGGTAAAACCATCACCTTAGAAGTCGAATCTTCTGACACCATCGATAATGTTAAATCCAAGATTCAAGACAAAGAAGGTATTCCACCAGACCAACAAAGATTGATTTTCGCTGGTAAACAATTAGAAGACGGCAGAACCTTGTCTGACTACAACATCCAAAAGGAATCCACTTTACACTTGGTTTTGAGATTGAGAGGTGGTTTCTAATTTTTTATAATCGATGCTGCTAAATAGTTTTTTTATAGACTATGCTTTAATCTATGAGAGGGACTAATTCAAATCCCATTGGTTATGAAAGTGTCTTGCATTTGTAGTATAGTAATTTCCTTTTGGCTAGAGCGAATAAATGTTTCTTATAAATTCTATAAACTATGGATTCACAATTCTGTCCATCAATTGCAAACAATACAGTGTTGGCAAACTTCGTTTTCGCCTCAACATTTTTTTTTTTCTCTCTCTCTGGTGTAAAGCCATTTTTTTTTTTGCCACTATTTTACTTATATCAGAGACATCCATAAACAACTAAAACTTATACTTACCAATGGCTTCTCAAGAATTGGCTTTGGTTAATAAGGTAGAGCTTAGAATAGCCTTAGCTGAAGACGACAAGCAATTTGAGAATGCCTTAAACATATATCTTGCCCCAGTTTTATTAAAGTTAGCAAGTCCTCACACTGAAGTAAGACAAGCTGTACTCAAAATCATTCAGCATATTGTTCCAAGAATAACTGCAGCAAGGTCAATTAAACTCCCTGTGGAAGCTTTAATCCAACAAATAAAAACACCAAATGTTGACACGGACCCAACGTCTGTAAGACTATATTCTGCTTTATTTGTTTCTAGAGGTGTGGATAGGTTAAATGAGGAAGAAAAGAAACAACTCATCCCCACTATCATTGAAGGTATACATAACTATCCCAAATCCATATCAGCAAGAATCTTCAATATCATCTGTAAATTATTGCAGAATTGGAAAATGCCTATGAAAGGGACAGATGAATATGACAATGTAAGGAAGTTCTTACAATTCGACAAGAACCCAATTGATGAACAATATTTGTCGTTAATTATTAGCAAATTTTTCTTGCTATTACCTGAATCTGCAAATAAGGCTACACCGGGATTGAGCGTTCAAGATAATGCATATTTCACAACTGATGCTGCTGTCACTTATAAAACCAGAGATGATATTTTCAAAGTCAAACAGAGCCTACTTGAATTTTTGAAAGCTGGCTTTAATCCCGAACAAATGGCATTACCATTATTAATTGTTTCAGCAGATCCTTCCTCTTCAATAAATGAATCATCGGAGATTGCATTTAGAAAATTAGGCGTTGATTTTGATCTGATTAGCATTTACGATAACGTTTCATTTGTGGACTATATAATTCTGTTGTTTCTTGGTACAAATACTCCGGCGGTTGATTCGAATTTACAGTGCAAAATCTTGCAGGTTTTGATTAAAAGCCATAAAGTACACTCGCAAGATAAGATTGCATCAGCTGCTCTTGGATCTGATAACTCCAGGTTGAGACAATTGTCAATACAATTTATAAGAAAACTTGGCCAGTCACCAATTCCTGAAGGAAATCTAGAAAAATTCAACGAAGACATTGCTCACCAATTGAGAAACAGTATAATCGCTGAAGGATGGCCGTGTGTTGAAGTGTCAATGGGGACAAATTATATGAATAAAATCAAGGATGTAAATTCTAAATATGAAGCATTGGGTGACATTTTGAAGTCACAGCCTAGTATATTTTTTAATGATTGGTCTTTTTTGCAGTTTTTGTTTGATTCCTTGGGAGCAACAAACCAATCACCAGAGTTAATCCCTTCTATTCAGAAAGCTCTTTCGGGATTGACAGTCCATTTGAGCAGTTTATCTGACTCCAGAAAAATTGAATTGAAAAGCTTATTGCGGAAGTACATCAATATTGATTCAGCCAAATACATCGTTGTTAAATTTGTCAACTCAACCTACCCCTTCCAAGATCCAGAAGCAAGATATTTGTCTATTTTGGGTACATCAAAAACTAGTGCACCTCACACTATTGAAGAAGGGTTGAATGGATTACACCCATATTGGTTCAATATCAACCAAGCCGGAAATACCACGGAATTTAAGTCTACTTCATACTTATTAGGGCAGGAATCATCAGTTGAGTTCCCGTCCTTTGAGTCATTTGTCACCACTCTTCTGAATGAAATTGAAGCTGCTAGAACGTCTCATGACAATGCTATTTTTTTATCGCTTCCTAAGGCAGTAGAATTTGCAGAGCAAGTATTAGTGATGAATGCAATCAAAGACAAGACAACGGTTATTGCTTGTGATCAGGATTGGTCTATTAGACTCGAAAAGGCAATTGAGATGAATGATACTGTAAGAAATTTGATTATTACAGAAATGAAGAATCCTATGATACAGCAAAGTGTATTCAAGTTGTTATCTATTTGTATTGATGCTGTCACAGGTCAATTTGACAATTCAACGGGAATCACTCCTGATACGTCGTATGGTTTGATATTGGCTAGGTTATTATCCTTTGCATCCTCAACAGCTGTTGAGGCATTAATACCAAAGACTCAAGATTTATTGGGTTTGCTAGATGCTGATGTTCTAGATGATATTTCATTGGCACGAGTATGCAAGTCATTTGCTATTATTGCTAGTCATACAAGTGTATCTGATGAAGATGTTGACAATTTGTTAAATCAATTAATAGCAAACGCGACATATAAAAAGTCAAAGAGTAGACCATTAGCAACAAGCTATTTAATTTCTAGATTAGTGTTGAGAAATAGATTAGAGGTTATTTCAACTTCGATTTTGACAAGTATCTTGCAAACACTTGAAACAATGTTATCAGAATCCAGTTTTTATTATCTGGCATTGGATGCAATCTCACAGTTAGCTATGTTTGGTGTGTTGGGTCCCATAATTAACCAAGATTTATCATCTTTTGTTGATAAATACAAGGATATTATCAAAGTTAAGGTGAAAAAGATCGATGAACGTTCAGTTATAGCATTCGGGTATTTGACCTTAACTGGAGAAACTATACTGGATTCCAGCAGTTTGAGTGATGATGAACAAGTAATTTTCAACACGCACGTTTCTAAACAAGTGGAATATTTATTTACTGCAGGAGAAGCACTTGTTGTCGCTGCTGCTGGCTGGGATTCAAAATTATTACGCAAACAATTGGATATTCCTGATGCAATTGTCAAGTATATTCCCCATGATACATCACGGGTAGCAGCTTTACTAAACAGTATCCTTGCTGCTTGCAAAAATACACAACCATCTCTAAGAAAAGCAGGGTGCATTTGGTTATTGTCTCTTGTACAATACTGTAATAATCTTGATGTTGTTCGTTCCAGAGCATCAGAAATCCACGTCGCTTTTATGAGGTTTTTAGCTGACAGAGATGAATTGGTGCAAGAGTCGGCATCAAGAGGGTTGGGATTGGTGTATGAAATGGGCGATTTTGATTTAAAAGAAACACTTGTAAAATCATTGTTGAAATCATTTACGCAATCAAATACTTCATCTTTCACTTCAGGATCGGTAGAGCATGATACTGAACTCTTTGAACCAGACTTATTAAGAACAAATGAAGGGTCCGTTTCAACTTACAAGGATGTTTTAAACTTGGCCCAAGATGTTGGTGATCCAAGTTTGGTATATAAGTTTATGTCCCTTGCAAAATCATCATCCTTATGGTCTTCTAGAAAAGGTATTGCTTTTGGATTAGAATCAATTTTGGCACAATCATCATTAGATAAACTTTTGACAGACAATCAACAACTAGCTGATAGATTGATTCCCAAATTGTTTAGATACAGATATGATCCAAATGTTGGAGTTTCTACATCTATGAATGATATTTGGAATGCTTTGATTAAGGACACATCGAAAGCCGTGGATGCTAATTTTGACAAAATCTTGAAAGAGTTGTTGACTAGTATGGGCAAAAAGGAGTGGAGAACCAGACAAGGCAGTACTGCTGCCATGAATGATTTATTGCAGATGGTAGAGTTGAATAAATATCAATCTAAACTCGATGAAATATGGACAATGAGTTTTAGAGTTATGGATGATATCAAAGAAAGTGTGAGAAAAGAAGGCACTAATTTAACCAAGTCATTAGCAACTAAATTGACTAGATTATTGGAAACCAGCTCCAATGAATCTGCCAACACAAAGTCCGTTTTGCTGTTTTTGATACCATTCTTGCTTGGTAGTAAGGGGTTGTTGTCTGATTCACAAGAGGTCAAGGATTTTGCATTGCAGACAGTTTTGAAATTGTGTAAATCGGGAAATAAAAGTATGAGAGAATATGTTCCCGAGTTGATTGAAAATTTTATTAACTTGTTTTCAAGTTTAGAACCAGAAGTAGTCAATTATCTAGTCTTGAATGCTAGCAAGTATAATGTTGACCATAATGAAATTGATGCGAAAAGAATGAAGAGCGTTGGACATTCGCCATTGATGGATGCCATTGAGAAATTATTAAATCAATTGGATGATTCATTGCTACCAGATTTTATCACCAGGTTAGAAAGAACGATTAAGAAAGGTGTTGGTTTGCCTACCAAAGTAAGTGCTGCAATGGTAATTATGAACATGGTTACCCAACATCTTCAAATGATTAAACCAGATGGCGACAGGTTATTGGTTGTTGCCATGACTCAAATTAACGATCGCAATGACACAGTCGCGTCGAGTTATGCCGCAGCTTGTGGTCATTTGTGTCGAATTGCCAAAGTGGAAACAGTGATCAGGTATTCAAATAAAATTACCAAAATGTATTTTGAAGCAACTGACGCTGGTGATGAAAGGTCAAGAATTCTAGCATCTGTGGCTAGTGAGAATGTTTCAAAATATTCTGGGGATAAATTTGAAACAGTAGCTTCTGCATTTTTACCAGTTGCGTATATTGGAAGATTTGATCCGAGTAAGCAGGTTGTTGAAAATTTTGAAAGAGAATGGATTGAAAATACCAGTGGCGGTAATTCAGCCATCAAATTATACCTTGTGGAGATTATTGATTTAGTTAAAAAATATCTCAAATCTAATGATTTTTTGATTAGAAAGACATTGGCCAAGGCACTTTCGAACTTGTGTTTGGTAATTGATAATTTGAATCAATTTTCGATTGCAATAATCGATGAAATTTTGAAGTTATTGATTGAATCCAACAAAGGAAAATCTTGGGATGGTAAAGAGTTGGTTTTTGATTCATTGGTCTCCTTTGCTATAATGTCCAAAACATATATTGCTCACCATCAGGATATATATGAGGCAATCAATAGAACTGTAACAATTGAGATAAAGAGACGGAACAAGGCTTATCAAAGGCACGCAATTATTTCTTGCGGGAAGTATATCCACCATTTCCACGAAGATGATGAACTTGTTGACTTATATATCGAGATAATGACAAATGTGTTGAGTGATAGATATGACTCTACTGATGACGATAGTGATGAAGAAATGGAGGACGGGACTGAGGCCAAAAAATTGAATGCTAAGGAGAATATAGAATTAGAAGAAAAGAAATTGAAGATTTTGAATAATGTGGCTGTTGCATTTTATACCCAGCCCGATATTAATAATCAATTGTTTGAATTTGTGTTTGATCGATTAGTGAAAACTTTCCAATCAAAATATATTGAAAACGCATGGAGATCCAAATTGGAAACTACGGAAATATTCAAGAAAGTATTGACTGAAATTGAAGAGTCGGGGAAACAAGTGAATGTCAATTTATTAATCAGAACTTGGGAGTTTTTAAAAGAAAAGTGTCTAACTGTTGATTCTATTGAAAATGTAAAAATACAATTTATCAGGTTATCAAAACAATTGAACCACTACATAAACAAGGTACATGCAACACTGGTTATAGTTGATGCATTGGAGGAGTTTGCCACAACAGAAAGTTCAAATGTTGTATTAACCGAACTTAGAAAAACCACGTAAATATTATATTTAGATATTAATTAAATTTCACATCTATCTAACTTACCTAAAAATATTTACTTACTTACGCATTTTTATACTCTCTCAAAATCACAGGAACTGAAGAAGGTGGCAATGCACCCAATTCTGTGATGACTTTGTTGATATACTCTGGTGGAGTCAAATCATACATAATATTGATTATATTCAAATTTTTGACGTCTTGCCAATTCTTCAAAGGTTCCAGATCATCTGATTGTTCTGCAGTAGTATCTGCTTCCTGCTTACCTTTGACTTGTTTTGGCTGTTTGTTTTCTTGCTCAGTTTCTTTTAAAAATTGTTCTAATGCAAATGATTGTTTTTGAGGTGGTTTTTTAGAATCAATCTCTTGAATTAAATCCTCAGGATCTGCCAATTCATTAGTTGTGACAGAGTCTAATTGGACCTTATCTGAAAATTTGACAGATTCACAACAGGTTAAAACTGGGATATTTCTTGTGTGGCTCATCATGGCAATCAAAGCAGTGCCCACTCTAGAATAAAGACGACCATTAGATAACATTGCGTGAGCTCCCAAAAATACACAATCAACATCTTCTAAAAGAGTGGATGACAATGCATTGATAAGAACATATTGAACACTGATATGACTTTGTGTAATTGGAACTTTCTCTATTGTTGAACTAGCAACAGAATTTGTTTCAACCTCTTTTTCCAAAGATGTATTCACCAAGTTTTTCAATAACTTTTTCCCTTCAAATAAAGGTCGAGAATCCACAATTATTAAATTAAATTTTTTACCTTGTTCAACAACACAAAATTTAAATAACTCTTCCAATACTTGTGAATGACCAAATGTTAAAATAGTAGACCCATTAGAAATATGTCTTGATGCCGAATCCACAATCAAACGATCAGAAAGGACAATTTTTTCCTTAATGAAATCATCAATTTTTGTGCATAGTATTTCCTTGGCTTTAGCTTCAGATGTATCAATTGAAATCACAGATATTTCTTGTTTTAACCATCTAATGGCATTACCCATAGAAACTGATAAAGGACGCCCTGTTTTCAAATATTCGATTTGATGAGATAAGTGAGCTGTCAAATGTCTAGTTAATGTTGTGTTTTCTGGGGTTGAATAGTCCTGAATAACTTGTTTAAAAGCTCGCAACATATTGCTTAATCTTGAACTTGATCCGACAACTTTGTAACTAGAGTACTTTAATGTTAGGGACAAGATGGCAGGATGTACGATATTGGAAATGGCTGGTGATGCGGCGTTTCTTTGTTCACGAGTTTCTAAATGGCCAAATAAAGCTGGAACTTTTCTTTCATCTTTAACAATAGTCTGATGCAATTGTTTCTTTACATTAGATACTGATGCAGTTTGTTGCTTCTTCTTTTCAATCTTTTGTTCAGCTAATTTTTTTTGTTGTTCTGGAGTGATTCCAATAGCTTCCTTTTGAGCTGCTCTTTTGGCTGCCTTTTCTTTCTTTTTCAATTCTTTCAACTCCTTGTTTGAAAGTTTCTTCTCTGCTGGGGCAGAGGAACTTAGCTCCGGTTTCTTTTCCACGTCGGCCATAATATGGTGTATTGTGATAATAGTTGATCGTAAGCTTGAAATTGACAAAAAGGACAGAAAAATTTTTGAATATATCTTCTCAAGCAAATATCAAAATACAGGTCGTGTAATCCAACACAAAGATTAACAGTACATCTTGGAGATGGATACTTCAAGGTATGATCAGTGGTTGTTTGAATATCAGAGATAAAGATTTGTTAGTACAGAAACGTATATGGAAATCACAAACTAGCAAGCGATGGGAAGAAGTATGTAAAGAGGAAATAGTAATTGGTTATTTAAATTCTCCGAAGAATAACCCATTATTCTCACCACAAACTGGTAATAAATAGTCTTTTGCAATATCCTTAATCATTTATAATTCGTATTCCACATCATTATCCTCGCCTCTTATACATGAATAATATTCTCCCCCGATTTGCTTCTGCAATCAGTATATTCTACCAAGTACTTTTCAGTTCCAAACGTCAAATAAAATGTCCAGTTACCTTCATGAGTTAACTTAATACATTGGAAATCACCAATACGTCTATTGTATACTTGAGCAATTTGTTCTTTTTTAACGCCATTTAAATTATTTCAGATATTTTTATGAGATCACACGATCCAGATATTTCACCTGGTTGCCAGTATACATAGAGATCTTTGTATTTTCCAATTGCAGGGTATGTCTGTTTGACATTGATTTTTTTTTTTTTAAATAAATATTTAACTCCTTTACCTATGTCTTATAATTTGATAACTAAAAACACTACCTATAACACAAACATTTGCTTGGGCTGGTGTTCGAACATGTACAGGCATATCAGATCTCTTCTTTCGGGTATTTCCAGACAAAGGTAGCATTCACCACTGTAACGGAATATATATTGTTTTTGAATGTATCAATGACCATCACCCAATTTAAATGAGGATCAAATGTAGTATTTGCAACATCTTATGTGTCTGCAGAAGTGTTGTTAGTGATAATCAATCTCCCATATTTTGAACTATCTATGATTATGTCATTACTAATACAGCCCCTAATAAACAGTGTCCACATGCACTAGTGTAATAACAAAATAATTAACGATTGGGGTTTTCAAGATGTTAATTTAAATTGGCAATAAGACTGGAATTTGTAATGAAATCATCAGTTCTTAACTTTTCATCAGATTTTTGAAACAATATAGATGTAATTCTGAATAATATATATATATATATATATATATATACCTTTCTGTTGACAACTTTTTGCTTCATCCCAGTTATTTAGCTACAACCTAGAATGTGGTGATTTGACATTTGATCCTACTAAGTATAAAATTATGAAGGAAGGAGGGGGGGGGGGGGGGTTCAGGTACATTAGTAGAGAAATCTAGAATTTCAAAATTTTGATGTACCTGAAAATAAATATGTATGATGGGTTAATAACATACAAAATTTAACAACAACCCTTTCCAACAAATCCTGTCATTTGTAGCAATTTCAATTGAAAGTATAACGGGGAACCAATTTTGCGGTATGCCGGCTTTTTAGAAAATAGTTGTCTTAAGCAGACTTTGTTGTAGGATAAATATACTCCCACCCCGATGGAAGGAGAAGAAGAAACCCCTTGCGTTACCATCAGGATTTTTGTCTCGTTATGGAATGTCAAATATAAGTTGATGGGTTGTTTGTAGTTGTGATAATGAAGCTACTTCCTTGTATATATGTCAAGAAGTTTCAAAGGCAAGTTGATAACAAAAGCAATTAATATATAAATGTTGTTTGAAATTCTGAGTGGTTCTTATTCTTATTCATAATCATTTCTTCTTTCCCAAATATTGGTTCACCTTCAAAATAAATAATTTTTCAAAGTTAGCAATGGAACCATTCCCAAACTTCCCAAATTACCCAAACTCCCGAACAGCCACTATGGTTCTACCTAGCCTATAATTTGTTGATACCATCCCTTTTAGTAATTGTTGTTCATTATAATTATGAACTTAAACCTCACGAAGATTTTATTTTTATGCTTTTATACATTGATTGTGCGTTGCAGAGATTACGTTAAGATAGAGATTACGAGGTGATGGGTAATTACTATTTATTCAAGTCACAATTGGCAGTGAGACAGTTATATATCAAACAGTTGTATAGCTTTAAATAAAAAAAAAAAAAAACATTCATCGATTGATTGCATTAATATACTACTCATACTCTATTTACTTACTTTCTGATAATTCACCGAAAACACCTCTTTTTTTAGTTGTATCATATAATCTAACAATTTTATCTTGATCTTGTCCTTCAACTTGAGAAAAGGCAAAACCTCTTTGTTTTTTAATTCTTTGAACTTGTCTAACTTTTCTAATTGCTTTTTGAAATTGTTCCATTCTTGGTCGATAATCTTGAATATTATATTTTTGAATTTCTTGAACATAATGATAACTTTCAGGATTATATCTTCTTTTAAAATATTTCCAAGCAAAATCACGTAATAAACATAATATAGCAACTCCGAAAACCATCCCCCAAAATGTTATAAGTGGATATGTCATTCTTAAAACCCCTCTATATTCATCAGATACATTAATCATGGGAGCAATTGTTGCATAAGCAGGATACCAACCTAACCATAATAAAAATGACCCTGGAATAGCAATCACGGTAAACTTTGTCCACATAGTAACCACTAATGCGGCTTTACCCAATGCTGTTAATGTACATGTGGTATAAACGGCGACACCCCATGACCAATTATCAGTGGTTTGACCATTTGAAGCAACATTCATATATCTATAAATGAAAAATGAACATAAAAAAATCACTGCAGAATGATAAAATCCATTTAAAATCCAAGTCCAAAAAATCGCCACATTGAAGAATTTCCGTTTTTGACCTAATTGATATAATTGAGGATATCTATCTAATAATCTTGCACTAACAAATTGATCAAATACTCCTAATACAAATGGAGGTAATGAAGTAAATAATACATTATAAAATGTTAATGTCCAAGATTCAGCAATTGATTGACCAGAAAATCCATTAGCGAAAACAAACCAAAATTGTGTCATATAAAGAGCAATATTTTTATAAAATGAATATAAAATTGCATTTGAAAGACGTTGATATGACCATGCACCATGAACTAATAATAATTTTTTCAAAAATTTGAATTGTCCAATAGATATATCAGCACTTCTTGCTGCTTGCATACCTTCCATCCCACTAATACCTACACCAACATGAGCTGCTTGTATCATGGAAACATCATTGGCACCATCACCAATAGCTAATAATAATGAAGTTTTCTTTTTCCGTTTCACCATTTTCACTACAAGAGCTTTTTGTAATGGTGAAACACGACAACATATAACTGCTCGACAACGTGAACCTAATTCAATGAGTAAATCTTCTAAATCTGATTCCAAAGCATACCCTAATGAATGACCATCAATAATTAAAGCAAGTGATGATTCTAAAGATCCATCTTCTGCATCAAATTGATGTTCCTGAATAGCAGTAAGTTTTTCTTGTAAATTTAATCTAGTATCATTTTTTGTTTGTTCATTAATAATCAATAAATTCATATCTTCACTAAGCAATTTACATGACATACCAATATTGATTGCTGTTTCTTGTCTATCACCAGTTAAAACCCAAATTTTGATACCTGCTTGTTGTAAAGTATGAATAGTTTCAGGAACACCATCTTGTAATTTGTCTTCAATTGCCGTGGCACCAAGTAAAAATAAATCTTTTTCAATCAATTCAGCTGCTGAATCTAATTTATCACTACGATTATCCAATGAAGTAGATGCTTCATAATAAGTTTGTGACCAAGAATTATATTCTTCATTGGAAATTATTCGTGAAGCAATACATAATGTACGTAATCCTTCAGCTGCAAAATCTTCTAAATGTCTTAAAGTTGAATCGACAAATGGTTGAGGTTCATCTTGTGAAAGTCTTTCCAAAATAACCGTATCAGCACCTTTACAAAATAATCTAATGACTCCATCAGGACAACGGAAAATGGCCGACATTCTTTTCCTTGTGGAATTAAATTCACAAATATTTAATAATTCATATTCTGATGAATTCCCCGTTAAAGTGTTTTCAATAGTGACACCTTTAGGTCTACGAATAATAAATTTATAACCCAAATCAGCTGCACCTTGTACAAGTGCTCCTTCATCGGGTGATGCTGCTTGATATTTAATTTTTTCTTCAGTTATTTCGGGAATAACAGTATGACAAGTACTAAGTAATGTTAAGAATTCATTTATAATGGCTGATTGTTGAGTAGATGTATTTCTTAAATCAGAATGTAATTGATCAAAAGTATGATAACCAATTTCGATACCATCAATCATTTGAGCATGTCCATCTTCAGGAATTTCTTCAATATAACATCTACCACCAATGGAACATGATTTAAATTCCATTACATTTCTTGTTAATGTACCAGTTTTATCACTGAAAATATAATCAATTTGTCCCAATTCTTCAACTAAAGAAGAAGTTCTTACCCCGGTTGGAGTATCAGTTTCTTCATAATACATATCAAGATCACTACCAATCATAAAAGCTTGATAATATTTGATCAATTCAACTGTGACAAACAATGAAATAGGTACCAAATTAGAAAATAAAATCCAATATGTTAATAAATCTTGAAAGAAAAGTTTAGCCATAGAAGTACCTTCTAATTGTAAATAACCCAATTTATCACCATCAATTTTCACTTTAATTACATTACCAATAGAAGAAATCAATGCTAAAACAATTAAAACTCCAAATAAGGCAAGAATTTGTAAATTAATAATTCTTTCTACATCAGTACGTTTAATTGGAGCTGCCGTTGCATTTCTCATTAATTTTGTTTCATGACCAGTGAAAATAACTATTCCATTTATCCATTGAGTATTTCTTAATGTTGCCCCTCTTAATAACATTTGTTCTGGTGATAATGGAATATCGGGACCATGACGGAAATTTTTCAAATTACCTTCATAAGTATATAAAGAAGAATTTGGTTGTTCTGATAAAATTTGACAATTATTTAAATTTTTCACTAAATCTCGAGGATTAACTAATTGAGCTGTTTCAGATTTAGCTTGTTTAATTTTTAAATTAGTTTCTCCATCCAAATTAGCAGTTTCAATATAACATAATCCTTCTGGTTCAGAAGAACTCAATAATATCAAATCAGCTGGGAATGGTTCTTCATTTAAAACTTGAACAATATCACCCACTTGAACTTTAATCCATTTTTTCATTATAAAATTCCCAGTTATAGGATCCAATACTAAAACTTTGGTTCGATTCAATTCTTTATCAGCATTGGCACGTTTTATATCTTCAAATATTTCTTTAATAGCAGCAACAACCAATACAACAATTAATGTCCCAATAGTAGTATATCTATTTGTTGGAGAAACATGAGGTACTTGTTGAATAATTGATGTAACAAGGAAAAATAAATTTGCATATTTACTAAATTGTTCGAAAAGAAATTTTGGTAAAAAAGTGGCAATATTATATTTTGTAGTTGATATATGATTACCATAATAACCAAATCCTGAATTAGCAGGATGATTCATAATATTAATTTCTCTTGGTTGTTGATTATAAGATTGCTGTCGATCATTTAAATTATTAGGTTTACCAGTTATTTTATTTTTAAATCTTTGGAAAATATGAGTTATATCAAAATCTCGTGGAGTATCTTGTTTATCTGTCATATTAATGTATTCATTATTATTGGTATTAGTATTGAAAAATCTATTGTTGGGAGATTTTGGTATATTTGCTGTATTTAGTAAAGGTACTTGTCTATTTTGTGAAGATGAAGCATAGGAAGTATTATGAGCTCCATGCCCATCATCATCATCATCATCATCGGAATCATCTGTTAGAACAAATTGATCAGCAAATGGATCATGGGTAGTAGTAGTAGTAGTAGATCGTTGTGTTTGAGGGTATACATGATTAGGGTTGAAATCTCCATAAGGATTTGATTCCATATCTAAATCAATAAGATTATTAGCATTATCAGAAAATGGATTAGCATTGGATTTGCTATTATCTGTCCGGTTATGATTGGACATTGTAAATGTTTAGATAAACCCAGCCTTTAAATAGAGTAAAGTAAAGTAAAGTAAACCAAACCAAACCAAAACAAACCAAAACAAAGAAAATGTATGAAGGCTGGAAAAAAAAAAAAATGCACAGTGAGAGTGAGTGAGAGTGTGTGAGTGTGTGAATGTGTGCGTTGGGTTGTCTTTAAACTTCACGATGCTAAAAATAAAAGAATGAATGAATGAATGAAAAATTAGACACGAAAAAATAAAATAAAACACATTGGTCGTGTTCTTTTGGTAAAGGGAAGGAGAAAATGTGTCTCTCGCACTAGAACAGAATAACTTGGACCTATAACTAATCTTCCCCTAGCGGAGCATAGCCTCTTCTCTGGCCCTACCACCACCACCACCATCACCACCACCACTACCACCAAGAAAAAAAAAAAACAAACAATAATTTCCGTTTGGCGAGTTACTTTGCAAAAATCCAATCTCTGACTCATTCCCTCCTCTCCTCTCCCTTTCTCTTTTCTCAATCATAAAATAAAATGAAAAAAAAAAAAACCAAAAATTTTCTAAAATCAACTTTAATAATCATTCTAACTCCCTACACCATTATTTCATAACAATATGTCAGGAGAAACTATAGCTAAATCAGCAAATTCTGCCTTTGCTTTATTAAAAACTTTAACTAATGAACAAAGATCATTAGCTTTACAAAAAATTCATGATTCTTTATTAAAAAATAAAGAAAAAATTCTTGAATCAAATAAATTAGATATGGAAATTGCTAAATCTCAAAATTTATCTTCATCATTAATTAAAAGATTAAATTTATTAAATCCAGGGAAATTTGAATCTATGTTACAAGGAATATTAGATGTTTCTAATTTACCTGATCCAATTGGGGAAATCACTTTAGCTAAAAAATTAGATGAAGGATTAAATTTATATCGAGTAACTGCTCCTATTGGAGTATTATTAATTATATTTGAAAGTCGTCCTGAAGTTATTGCTAATATAACTGCTTTAGCTATTAAATCAGGAAATTCTGCCATATTAAAAGGTGGTAAAGAATCTTATCAAACATTTAAAATTATGAGTGAAATTATTAATCAAACTTTAAAAAATGAAACTAATGTACCAAATAATTCTATACAATTGATTCAAAGTAGAGAAGATGTTGCTGATTTATTAAATCAAGATAAATATATTGATTTAATTATTCCTCGTGGATCTAATGAATTAGTTCGAAATATTAAATCAAATACTAAAATCCCAGTATTGGGTCATGCTGATGGTATTTGTTCTATTTATGTTGATAATAAATTTGATATTAAAAAGGCTAAAAAAATTATTATTGATTCAAAAACAAATTATCCTGCTGGATGTAATTCAGTGGAACAATTACTTATAAATTCTCATATATCCCAACAAGAAATTATTGAAATTTTACAAAATTTAATTGCTAATAAAGTTACAATTCATGTTACTCCAGAAATTAAATTTTTTTTAGGTGATTTTTTAACAGGAGAATATATTAAAGATATTGAATCCGATTCATTTGATAAAGAATATCTTTCATTTGATATTTCGGTGAAATTAGTTGATAATGTTGATGAAGCCATTAAACATATTAATAAACATTCATCAAAACATACTGATTGTATAATTACAGAAGATAAATTTACAGCTGAGAAATTTTTGAAAAGTATTGATTCTGCTGGTATTTATTGGAATGCATCTACTAGATTTGCTGATGGATTTAGATATGGATTTGGTACTGAAGTTGGTATTAGTACTAATAAAATCCATGCTAGAGGACCCGTTGGATTAGAAGGATTAATGAGTTATCAATATCAATTAAAAGGTGATGGTCATATAGTTGGAGAATATGTTGGTGGAGGAGGTAATAAATTATTTATTCATGAAGATTTATCTTCTATCTAATTATAGCATCTTTAAATTCTTCATAATCTTTAGGTGGATAATCAGGGAAATAATTAATAATATTATCAACATATTGAAATCTATTATCAAAAGGAGGAGTAGAACTTGGTGGAATTAAATTTATTTCACTCCATTGTTTTAATGTGAAAAAATCAGTTAAATTTTTAATCCATGTCATTCTTGTATCTATAGTAGTTAAATCATCATCAATTAAAATCATTTCTCGTAATCTACTTCTTATTAATCCTAAATTTTCCACAGCTTGATTTAAATTAACATTTTCAAATTCTTTAGCTATATTATCTTTAATCATTCTTGATAATCGAGGAGATTTCCCATTAGTACTAATCATAATTTGTAAATTATCTTGATTTATCATTGATCCAAAATAAAAATCACATAAAGGAGGTTTATCAGCTATATTTACTGGAATACGAAGATATTTACATTGATAATAAATTTTTGTTGATAATTCATAATCATCAATACAACAACATACAATAGCAAATATTTCTTGATATATTTGTTGATCAATTAAATTATAATTTTCAGGATTAATCATATCTAAATCAGTAATTGTTGAATTTATATTTTCATATATAGTTAAATCATTAGATTGATAATCTCTTTGGAAAAAATTATGGAATTTATTTTGATTATTTAATTCAATAATTTGGGGATGAATTTTTGACAGTCCAGTAACCACAGTGATTTTTGCTTGAGCTTTAATTAAATGATGAATCCGTGATAATGCAACATCACCTGCTCCTATTACAAGACAATGTTTGTCTTTAACTTGCCATGCTAAAAGTAATGATCCTTTTGTTTCAGAAGACATTAATATATAATTCTCTTTTAATGTGTCCAAGAAGAGATCTTGTTGATATTAGGAATTGTTGTGACTGTTTCCTTTTTTTTTTTTTTTGTTTTTCCTTTCTTTCTTTTTGGTTGTAAGTTGTGCGTTGTGTGTTGTGCGTTGTCTTAGTCCTTCTTTTTTTTTTTTTTGGAGTTCCTGAGAATTATTTTATTGATGCTTAAAAAAAAGAAGGGTTTCTTGACAACCACTTTTACATCAGGTTTAATTCACAAGATAAATAGATAGACAGATAGAATTGTTTGGTTTGATGTATGGGTAGTAGTTGTGACAACTATCGAAGGGGGGAGGGAAGGTAGTAAATTAGTTAATTGTTGTCTTTGTTACCAATCAAACAATTTAAGCTTATGGTAAAGTTTTTTTTACTACATACCAGATACCAGTAAAGAAGAAACAACCTATAATGGGAATTCAACAAGAACAAAACAAAAAAAGAATCGATATCGAAATCGAAAAACTATTAACTTTTCTAAAGGGGGGGGAAGAGGTTACAATATTTCCAAACGTTGAAAGAATAAAGTATAACCAGCCTAATAAAGAATACAAGGGGAGGGTGGGGGGACGGGTACCCGAGGATAGGGACCATATGTTTCCCCCATTTCCCCCATTGAGAAGATCTTTTTGTTCTTTATCAGTTTTTTAAAATATACATCTTGAGTAGTGGTAGGTAGTATTGCCAATTATTATACTTTACCAAATATAACAAATAAAGAAGTACTATCAAGATTAACAATAATTAAACTAAACTAAATTAAATTAAACTAGACTAAACTATTAAGAAACCTCGGTGATAAACTAAAATTAAAATTAATAAAAAAAAACACTAACAACAACTAGCCTAACCCTAACCCTAACCCTAAACTTATACCCGCCTTTGTAAAGACAGACAAACAAATTTAAGATCCCCCCTCCGCCCCTCCGCCCCTCTGCCCCACCCCACCAAAAAAAAAAACTAACCATTAACTATTTAATTTCTGCATAAATTTATAAAATAAAACAAATTCTTCTTTTTCTTCTTCTTGTTCTTGTTCTTAATTATCATCATTATCATCATCAATGTCTAAAAAAAGAACAACAATAAAACGATCAAGAAATGGTTGTTTAAGTTGTAAAAAATTACGTATCAAAGTATGTTGAAAGAGATTGGGGGATGAGAAAGCAGAGGAAGGAGAGGTGGCAAAAAAATAATTCAATTCTTTTTTTTTACTAACCAAAAGTTATTATTTTTTACTTTCTAGTGTAATGAATCAAAACCAACATGTGAATATTGTTTACATACTAATCGAGAATGTATTTATACAATTCCTAAATTACAAGAATATCTTGATACTTTTTCAACATCATTAGAAATATTAGAAGCAATACTGACATCGGATCAATTATTATTATTATCAACAACAACAACAACAACAACAACCTTAATTACAGAATATTCTTTACCAATTGAAAAAGATTATTTATATCGAGAATTAATTTTAACTCAACCAACAAGTATTTTAGGTATATCAAAATTTGAATTAAAATTATTAAAATTTTATGATTATAAATGTATATCAAATTTTTTTTCTTATAATAATAATCAACAAATTCATAATACTTGGAAATATAAAATTCCTCAATTATTTAATCAAAGTAAATTAATTAAAAATAGTATATTTGCTTTAACTTCAATGATTTTACAATCAACTTTAATTAATATAAATTTTAATGATTATTTACAAATTAATCAAATTGAAAATAATTTATTTAATTCAACTTTACAATATTTTTTCAATGTTTTAAATCAAACAAAATCAATCATCAACAACAACAACAAAGAAGATGATGATGATGATGCTAATTTTATTGATTTTCAAAATGTTATAACTGCAAAAGAATTGACAGTTTCTAGTACAATATTATTTACAATGTTAGCAATTAATCCTAATAAATTATTACCATTAATATCATTTGATCAATCACAATCTGATTTTTTATCAATTTCAAAAGGTATAGTATTAATAATTACTAAATCTAGTCCAATTATATTTGGTTCTGATTTAATTGGAATTATATATTATGGAACTTTAAATGGTATTAATCCACCTAATTTAAATAATCCTATTTCTCCTATAATAAAAAATTTAATTGATGAACTCAACAAAAATTATCACCATCACCAATGTTACCAATGTTACCACCAATGTTACCACCACCAATGTTACCAATATAAAGCAAAATATGAAATCTTTTATGAAACATTAGATATATTAAATAAAGGAATTTATGCAACTCAATTTTTTGAATTCCCCGTACCATTTTTCCGATGGATAAATTTAATATCGGATGATTTCCGAAAATTATTATATGAAAAAGATAAATATAGTATTAAATTATTATATATATTTTCTATTTTATGTTTATATTCTGGATTTTATTTAAATGATGAAATGAATATTTGGAAAGATTTTATAGATTGGTATATTAATAACCAACAACAACAACAAGAAGAAGAAGCACAAGAAGCACAACAAGGAGGACAATTTGAATTTTCAATGGATAAGAAATTATATCAATTGATAATATTGGAGAAAAAACGATGTGATAAATTTAAAGATTTTGCTAAATTTGATCTATAAATGGGGGGTGTGGGGGTGGGAGGTTACTGAATTGTATGAAAATAACAACAACAACAACAACAACATAATAGATTGTATTTGATTTGATTAGATTTGATTTGATTGGATTGGATTGGATATACTTGTGATGGAATATATTTAAGTAATAAACGAGTTATAATTGGGGAAAAGAAACAACAACAACAACAACAACAACAACAACCATAATTGTCATGGATGATATATATATATATATATACTTCTAACCCATAAAAAGGATGATTAAAATTCTTAGATTGTTTATAATATAATTAGATTATAATTATTATAATTTAATATTTATCTATATCTATATCAATTACTTTCAATTTCAATTTCAATTTCAATATCAATTTCAATCTTTATCATTATCATTATAAAATAATAATTCTTGTAATATTCTTTCATCTCATGTACTGTGTTTTTCCTCCCCCTCTTCCCCTTCCCCCATCCCCCGTCCCCCGTCCCCCCTTCCCCCCTTCAACCTTATACATATTTCTGATATACTTTTTATAAAGCCTATCTATCTATTTATCTATCTATTTATCTTTCTATTTTTCTTTCTTACTTTCTATAATGTGATTTTAATAATCATGGAAGAGAAATTATTATAATAGATTTTTGAATTTTTTTTATAATTATCGTAAATTCCTTGTAAATAAGAAAGAGGCTTAAGAAAAAGGCTTAATAAATGGCATAATAAATGATTTAATAAATGGCTTAATAGAAGGTTTTTTTTGCGAAAATTTTACAGATATTTGATAATAATGATAATGATGATAATGATAATGATAATGATGATGATGATGTTGGGAGGATGGTGGGGTGGGGTTGGGGTTGGGGTTGGGGTGTGGTTTATGGGATGCCATTGGGGATGAGATTATTTAAAATGCACATAATATTAGGATCAGATATATTGTATAATCAATTGAATTAGATTCCTAAAAAAATAAAAAAAAAAAAAAAAAGGAAAACACTCATTTTCCCTCTTTCCTTTCTTAGTTGGTGGGTTATTATTGTTGTTGTTGTTGACTTCTAGCACCTTGAGATTGTTCTGTCATCACTATTCTGACTTGATCAAGACTAATGCAAGTGTTTCCTGTATTATTATTAGAGTAGAGTAGAGTAGAGTAGAGTAGAGTAGAGTAGAGGATGATTGATCTAATTCTATGTGAAATACTATAGTAGTGCTTTTCAATATACTAGCCCCAATTTACAAACTCTTATTATATTATAAATATAATCGGTCGGTAATCACTCTATATATATATATATATAAGAAATCATCAATAGATTTCTAGTGGTTGTTAGTCTCTGAAGTGGATTTCACACACACACACACACACACATATATATCTATATATATCTATATAATCCAACCTTTCTTTTTTTTTTTTTTTTCTAACTAACACACTCTTAGTTTTATTATACCCCTAATAGGAATTAACCTTAATCCATGAATAACATATGGTAGTTAGTTAGTTAGTTGGGTTGGGTTGGGCTTTTCATTAATTAATTAATTAATTAGTTCAACTTAACAATAATAATAATAATAATGGTATTCACAATAACTATATTTAAGGTAATAGTCAACCTGTTTACAAAAAAAAATAACCTTATGGGTTTTTCACACTAATCAAGAATTAACATTAACATTAGCATCAGCTGTAATGTTAACTTCTGGTGATGATGGTTATGAATAAATTAAACTAATTGTAGTAGTAGTAAATAATATATTGGTCCAAATTTTCATTAATTCATCATCATTATTATTATTATTATTGTAACCAAATTAAATTAAATTTAAATTTAAATTTGGTTTGGTTTGGTTTGGGGTTTAGATTAGATTGAGGAAATATTATGTTTTGTAAGTAGTTTTTTGTGTATTCCAGTTGTTGTTGGGTTTGTAGTTTGTGGTTTGTGGTTTGTGGTTTGTAGTTTGTTGCATATTTACGTGGGAAATCATCTCTCCACCCCCCCTTCCCATCTCCTCTCAACTTACGATGATTATCATCGTTGGAGTTTAAAACCTTGTTGTTAATGTTGTTGTTGTTTTTGTTTGTTGTTGTTGTTGTTGTTGTTGATTTTGAATAATCGATAATTATTAATTATTTACAGTTTCCATCACCACCTCGTCTTTTTTAGTTTAGTTTAGTTTAGTTTGGTTTGGTTTGGTTTATGATTACCTTGGTAAGAGTATATAAAACTTGATTAATAAATTCCAATATAAATTTATTAAAAAAGAATATGATGATGATAGTGATGATGATGATGATGATGGTAATGATAATGACAATGCAAATCTAATTAAATTAGTAAATTTATATAAAAAAAAAAACTGTTATTAATGTTTAACTTCTGTTTAATGCACACTTTATATAAATCTATTTATTATTTACTACTGCAAGATCTAAACAATATTCTAGTTTTTTGATAAGATTGTTATTGTTATTGTTGTTCTGTTCTCTATTGTTCTGTTCTGTTCTCTGTTGTTGTTTAATAGATATAGTAATCTGTGTATATTAAAATATGGAAGAAGACCACGTGTAACTTTATAATATCAAAATTTTTAATCAAACAATATTTAAAAGCTTTTTGTTGGTTCTTCTTCTTCTTTTAATTAATTAATTAATTAATTAATTTTTTTTTTAAAAAAAAGAACTGTTTATGGATTTACAATTAGTAAATAACTATACTATAAATTAGTCACTAGTTTCAACGTCAACATCAACGGGTGGTGGGTGGTACTATTTTTATTACTGTAGTAGTAGTAGTAGTAGTAGTATTACTGTAGTTACTAAAATTTTTAATGTCAACTAACATATTTATAAACTTCAAATATATATATATATATATATATGAAAATAATAGACAATAATAATAATTATTCAATTGGACTATATGTGTATTAGAACTTTCTTAGATCTCTGTTTCTATATATTGGGTCTAAACACAATAATAATAGTAAGGAGTGTGTTGTTGTTTATCTGTTTTCTTTTTCTTTTAAAATTATTCTATTAGTCAACCCCCCCCCCACTAACCCCCTCAATATAAAGTGTTTATCATTTATTCTTCTTCTTGTTCTTCTTCTTCTTCTTCTTTAATTGTTTAATTCTATTTAGGTTTTGGATTTGTTAATTAATGAGATTTATATAATAGAACACTTTGAATTATTTCTTTTATGTCTTTTATGTCTTTTATGTCTTTTTGGGTGTTAAGAGACACCAGAAGTTTAATGAATCTCCTTCTCTCTCTCTCTCCTTTCTTCTTTCTTCTTTCTTCTTTCTTTAATTGGTTGAAAAGAATAAACCATAAATAACATATATATTCCCGTTAATAATTAACTCAAGAGAGGTAAGAAGGTAGGAAGGAAAGAAGGAAGGAAGGAAGGTGGTATCATACATTATATTATTACTCCTATTTTTTTTTTTTTTTTACCAATTTTTTAAAACACAATTTTTATATTAAATTAAATTTGAAATATATCGATATTGACGCGTTCATATATATATATATGTTTATGTTTATGTTTATGTTTATTAATTAACAATAGTGTATATTAATCATTATTGTTTAAATTGTGGATAGTAAGATTATATTATTCATTGTTAATAATAATTGTCGTCACCACGTTGACTTATAACACAACACAGCAACAACAACACAACACAATAATAATCATTATTATTGCCATTAATTTGTGAAATAAACATTTAAGATATATAAGAGATAGATATATAAGATATGATTTTATTCATAAAAAAAAAAAAAAAAAAAAAAAAACGTTTTAACAATGCATTTTGAAGTTAAAAATAAAAAAAATCATCTCATAGTTCTTTTATAGTTCTTTTATAGTTTTATAGTTTTTTTGTTCCAATATCAAAGTTTATGGTTTTTTTTTCTTTAATCCGATACGATACGATACAATCTAATTCTATTCTAATCTAATTCTATTCTATTCTATTCAGTATCATTATCATCATTATCATTATCATTATCATCATTATCATTATCATCATTATCATTATCATCACTTTAATTATTTTATTCGCTCAATTTGGGAGTGAGTTTTTTGTGTAATCTCCTTTTTTTTTTTGGTTTTTTGGTTTTTTGGTTTTTTTGTTTTTGCATCACTTGACTAAATATAACAACACATACATACATATACACACTCAATCACACACACCAACTGTTGGTTGGTTGGTTGGTTGGTATGTATATGTGTGGCTCTTGATCGATGTATATCGTCTCTTCTGACTGCCCACGCACCCACCCACGCACCCACATACCCCCTTGTTTTATATGTATATGCATCTCTCTTACTCTTGTCCAATAATAATAATAATCATGAGATTCAAGACCCCCTCCCTCCCCCCATGTGCGTGTGTGTATATGTGTATATGTGTTTTATAATTTTATAAATTATTAAAGAAAGAAAAGAAAGAAAAGAAAGAAATTTATAGAACCACCAACCAATTAACCAAACCAATGAACAAAACAAACCAATTCTTATATATTTTCACTTTAGTGTTGGGTTGGGTTGAATTGTTGGATTGTTTGGTTTTTTTTTTGAATAACACTAAACTAAATAAGACCAATAACCAATTTTACGCTATTGTTTAAAAACTAACCATCAACAACAACAACCACCCACCATCACCAGTAATATTTCTACTACGGTTATTGTTGTTGTTGTTGTTATTGTTGTTGTTACTGTTGTTGTTTTGTGAAACTTTTCTTTTTAACTCATTCTTCTTCTTCTGTCTATCTCTTTCTCTTTCTCTCCTTGGAATTAATATTATTATTCTTCTTCTTATTTAAATCGTACCCACTGATGGTGGTAGTGGTAATGGTTTTAGTGATTCAAATAGGCACAGGAAGGAAACGAAAATTATTTTCTTGCAAAAAAAAAAAAAAATAACACACAATAAAAATATAAAACAATAAAAATATATACACCAAAAATTCAATTCCATTTGGTGCATCTCTTGTTCCTAGTTTTCATTAAATATTGAATGTTGAATGTTGAATAGTGGTTTATATATATATATATATATATATATAGCCTCTTTTGTTTTTAATTCTTTCTTTTTTTGATTCTTTTTTTTTAAAAAAATTGTAGATCTTTCAATTTTACCATTTTCCATTTCATTCGCTTTACTTTCACTTTCACTTTTACCTTTTACCTTTCCCATCTTTAACTTGTTGATAATTTTTTTTTTTATTTTTCAATCATTATGGATCAATTATTACATTTATTTAATCATCAATATTTAGATTCTTCTTCAATTAAATTATCATTACGACGGAAACGGAAATTGACCATTTTTGGTCTTTTCTTATTTTCATTAATATCTTTAATGATAATAATAACTTATTCTAATAATAATATCTTACCAGGATTATCAAATTCTGATTATTATTCTTCTTCTTCAACTTCAAGTTCAAGTTCAACTTCAAAAGAAGAAAATAAATTTCAAGAAAAAATTCATCAACATCAAACTACTAAACCAGGTAAAAGAACAATTATTTTCCCTAATAATTTTAATCATCATAATCATAATGGTGGTGATCGTAATTTAGTTGAATATTATGTTAAAAATATGGAACAAGCTTTAGATCCAGAAGATTTAATTTATCGTAATCGATTCACTTATAAATTACCAACAATTCCTTATAATGAACAAACCATTGAAATGTTTAATGATGGAGGTGATAATAGTAATATTGATACTTGTCCTAAAATGTCAACAACAATTAAAATTGAATCATCATCAGTAATTAATAAAAATGGTGATTTAAAAAAAATTTTGAAAACTTTTTTACAAGAAGATAGTTTTTATTATAAAGAATTATCACCATTTTTCCCTGATTTAAAAAAACATTTTGATGAAGATACTATTAATAAACATTGGTATCAATTTATTGGATCAACTGTATGGTTAGAACAATATGGTGTTCATTTAATGGTATCAAGAATTATTTATACTGAAAAAGATCAAGGACTGCCAAAATTTTCTTTAGCTTATTTACAAATTTTTGATAAAAATTGGCAAGAAATGGATAATGTTGAATTAATTGTTCCTAATCCTTCTAAAAAAATTAATTCCATTAATTCCATTGAAAAAAATGGGGGACATTATGATTATGGTTATAAATCTGTTTTATATCCTACTATTGCTCATATACCAGTTTATCATAATTCTAAACAAATTGGGGGGAGATTTTATGGAATTGAAGATCCAAGAATTGTATTAATTAAAACATCATTTGGTTATGAAGAACCAGTATTAATTTATAATTCTTATCATAGAAAAATTCTGGAAAAAATTTTTAATAATGATCAAGAAGGTAAAATAAATTTTAATAATTATCGTTCATTATTTATTGGATGGTTATGGAAAACTCAATTAGGTAAAAAACATGTTGAAGAATTACCAAATAATGAATTTAAAAAAAATGAATATATTAAAATTAAAGAATTTATTAAACCAAATAATCATCGAAGTAATACTGAAAAAAATTGGGCATTTTTTATAAATTATCAAGAAAGATTAAAAAATGGATTTGATTCTTATGTTTATTTTGCTAATCAATTGAAAAATTTAAAAATTTTAAAATGTCCCATTATAAATGATGAGGATAATGATAATGATGAGGATACATGTGAATGGGAATATCAATTAGATGATTATGAAGGAGCAGGAGTATTACATGGTGGAACAGAATTAATTAATATTAATCAACTTTTAAATCAATATAATTATCAAGAATTAAATTCTATAAAAGATTTAATTCCTAATGATAGACAATTTTGGGTAGGATTTGCTCGTGCAAGTATTAAAGATTGTGGTTGTGGTTCAAGAATGTATCGACCAAATTTATTAGTATTAATGAAAGATGGTAATACTAACAGTAACACTAACAGTAACTCTAATTATAAAATTGCTTATATATCTTCATTTGTTGATTTAGGAATTGAAGTTTTACCTTGGGATTTAAATAAAGGATTATGTGAACATTATAATTTAATTATACCTAATGGAATTTCTTCTTGGACAATTGAAAAAGATTCTAAAATTAAAAATAAAAATAAAAATAAAAATAATCAAATAATGGATTATATGGCTTTTACAATATCTAGACGTGATGCTACTGTTGATATTGTTTATATTAAAGGATTATTAAAAGCATTATTTTCTGGTGAATCTGGTAAACATTTATTAGCAATTGAACAATCAGGTTTTAAACTGGTAAATAATATTGATTGTGCTTTAAAAAATTCCGAAAAATTTTGTAAAATTTATGGTGAAAAATTTAAAATTGATCAACAACAACAACAACAAGAACAAGAAAAAGAAAATAACCAACAACAACAACAACAATAATAGAATTAACTTAACTTAACCAAAACATAGCAAAACAAAACAAAAAACAATAATAGATAGATTAGTTGTAATAAATATAATGTATAACAGTAGTAATAGTTAATAGAATACTACTACTATCCAAAAAAAAAAAAAAAAAAAAAAAAAAGAAAATAGTAAATATAATGTGAATTATATTTAAACCTACATATTAATAGCTTGTATTTTCTCAAATTGACAGTTTCGGGCGTTGTCAAGGGAGGAGGAGGAGGAGGTGAAGAAGAAGAAGAAGAGTAGATATATATATATATATATATAGAAGTGTCCAACTCTAATAGTATGATGATGATGATGATAATGATTGATACTCAGGAGACCTTAGCTAGACTAGACTAGAGTTGGTGTTGTTGTTGTTGTTGTTGTAGTTGTTGTTGTTGTTGTTCCTTATTACCTCTATAACCATAAAACTATGATGTTTTGAAGATAAATCCATTAATAAATAAATTGGATATTAGGAAATATTGGTTTTATATAATTTATATGATACTTACTACCACAATAATTCAATCAATAATTCAATCAATTTAGCAATCAATTTAGCAATCAATTTAGCAATCAATCAATCAATCAATCAATTAACATTAACAATAAATAGAATAAAGTTATCCCCAACCAAGGAACATTCTCTTTAAAACGGGTCCCCCCCCCCCCCCCCTCCACCCCCACTCCCCAAACCTACCTACTAGAAGAAAGAATGCTTTATATGTATATAATAATAATAACTTCCATCTTTTATATATATTTCATACTTTAGATTAGATATTCTTTCTTTCCCTTTTCCCGTTTCCCGTTTCCCGTTTCCCTTTTCCCCAATTATCTTTTGTTTAAGGTGTTAATATTTATCTTATCTAGATCCTAATATTGATTGAATTAACAGCTCCTCTACCCTCTTTTTTGTAAAGTAAGTAAGGTTGGATGGATGGATGGATTGAAAGCTGAAGTAGTAGTAATAGTAGTAGTAGTAGTGGTGGGTGGTTATCTGTTCAATTATCCGAGGATTCGGCTCGCACTCGGACCAAGGCAAGAAAATGGACAAGGATGGGTAATGATTTTATTATTTTGTCTTTGCAAAATTTCCTTAACATCCGAAAAGTTGATTTATACTTTGATTAATATCTATATATATATATATGTGTATATATATGAAACAAACAGTTAATGGTAGAAACCCATAGGGTTGAAAAAAATTTAAAAGGCGGAAATATGAAAAGTTGTAACATATTTTGTCCACAACCATTACTGATGAACTATTTATCAAGATTACTTTAATTATTAATTTCAATTTTGTGATTAGAGTTAACTTATGTGGTGGTTAACAGAGAACGTCTTAAACTCTCCATAAGAGCAAGAGTAAGAGCAAGAGCAAGAGAGACCAATAAAGTATACCAGACAAATAAACAAAAGGTAAGGTAAAGCAAAGGGGAACAAAATAGATTTCTTAAAACAAACGTATGAACAATTAAGAGGGAAAGGAATTCTAATATCAATCAATGGTTTATAAAAGAAAGAATTTAAAATTGATTGATATTATATGACACACAACAACAACCACAACAACAACCACAACAAACCATACACACCATACACAGCGTACACACGTACACGCACAAAGGGAAAAAAAAAGAAGAAAAAAAAAAATTTTTTTCTTCTTCTTCCAACTTAATTTAATTTAACAAGAATTTTATAACTAATATATACCAACCAACAATTCTTTATCCACTTTTTTTTTTTTTTTTTTTTTTTTTTTTCAATTCAATTCATTTCAATTCAATTTCTTTACTTCATTTTCTTTCATTATTTATTTGTATTATTAATCTGATTAATTTGTTTCTTTCCCTCCACCCTCCCCTTCCTGTCTAACAAATTGGTCTCCCATTTAATTGAAACTACCATTCTAACATTTACAACTTTAAACTCCCCCGCCCTGACCCGACACTAACTTCAACACCACCTTCTAGTCATCATAATCAGATAACAATCAATAACTGTATCTTACCTTAGTATACTTCCCCCCCCCCACCCATCAACACTACTTGATTAATAAGTTCCCGCCCGTCCCGCCTTCCCTCCCCCCACAAAACACAAACATAACTACTACTCATATGAACTTTTCTAGAACTGAAAGACGTAAATCAATGGCTGAACGTAGACCAAGTACTGTCTATACTCCACCAGTGATTCCTCATTTAGCAGGATTAGAAAAACCTCAAGATCAATATTTAAAAATGGACAATTGTGATGTATTAATTATTGGTACTGGATTACAAGAAAGTATTTTGGCAGCAGCATTATCTTGGCAAGGAACTCAAGTATTACATATTGATAATAATACTTATTATGGAGATTCTTGTTCTACTTTAACTATTGAACAATTGAAAAAATGGTGTGGTGATGTTAATTCAGGTAAAATTCATCATTTTCAAGATGCACAAATTTATATACCTGGAGGTAAACAAAGTAATCAATATACTTCAAAAGATTATGGAATTGATTTAACTCCAAAAATTATGTTTTGTCAAAGTGATTTATTATCTTTATTAATTAAATCTCGAGTTTATCGATATTTAGAATTTCAAAGTTTATCAAATTTTCATGTTTTTGAAAATGATGATTTCCAACAAAAAGTTAATGTTACTAGTAAACAAGATATTTTTATTGATAAATCATTATCATTATTAACTAAAAGATATTTAATGAAATTTTTGAAATTTTTATTATTAGATTCTGAATTGGATTATAAACAACGAATTAAACCTTATTGTCGTGGTGGTAATGGTGGTGGTGATAATGATAATGATACTAATGATTGTTCTATACAAGATTTTTTACGTCAAGAATTTAAATTACAAGATCCTCAAATTAATGAATTGGTTTATTCTATTGGATTAAGTTATAAAGAACAAACTTCTACTAAACAAGCATTAATTAGAATGAAAAGATTTTTAAGTTCATTTGATATTTATGGGAAATTTCCTTGTATGATATCTAAATTTGGTGGTCCTGGAGAATTACTGCAAGGATTTTGTCGAAGTGCAGCAGTTGCTGGTACAACTTATAAATTAAATACTAATTTAATTGATTTTGATCCAATTTCTAAAATTGCTCATTTTGATGATGGTTGTCATATTAAAATTAATGAAAAAATTATAATTTCTCCAACTCAATTACCAAAATTTTTACAATCTTCTTATAATAAAGTCATTGAAAATTTACAACCTTATTATATCACAAGATTAGTTACAGTTGTTCGTCGAGATTGTAAAGAATGGATGTCAGGTAATGAATCACTGGCTATAGTTGTTTTCCCTCCTCATTCATTACCAACTGATAATCAATATTCAGTACAAGTAATTATACAAAATGGTAAATCTGGAGTTTGTCCTGATGGTCAAGCCATTTGGTTTAGTAGTACAGTTGAACAAGATTTAAATCGAGCTAAAATTGATTTAGAATCAGCTTTTGAAAAAATGGAAACTTCATTATTAAGAGAAAGTTCAGAAGAAATTGTTTCTGATATATTAGATGATAATGATTTTATTATGAATAATCAAACTGGTACACCAATTTTAGTTAATTCATTTAAATTAGGTTCTTCATTAATTAATTTTGTTCCTAAAGAAAAATTAGAAATTGTTTGTAAATTAGGTTATATTGAAAAAACTTTTATTAATCCTGATTTATCAAATATTTTTAAACCAACTTGTGAAAATAATATTATTTATAAAGATGTTAAAGATGCTAATAATGAAATTATATTCACTAATATGCCAAGTTCAGAATTAAGTTATGATGGTATTATAACTGATGTTAAATCTATTTATCAAAGAATTACCGGTACTATTGATGATTTTTTCGATGTTGATTTTGAAGATGAAGAAGATGAATATGATAGAAATAATCAACCTATGGTTCAACCAAAAAAAAATTCAGTTGTTGGTGGGATTGTTGGAGGAGGAGGTGGTGGTGGTTCCTCTATTACTAATCTTACAGCACTTCGAGAACAACATAATGAAATTAATCATAATGATAATGCAATTGATAGTGATAGCGATGATGATGATGATGAAGAAATGCATGATATGCATGATAATGAAGAAGATCATGGAAGAGGTCCAGAACCATTTGGTGCTGATGAAATGGAACTTTAAAGAGAGACCATGGCTACTACTTGAAAATGAAAGGTAGAAATAATATAAGAGGGATTTTTATCCTTCCCCCGTCCTCCGTTCTTCTTCTTTCATCTTTTCCGCTTTTTTTATTGGTTTTGGTTTTGGTTTTGGTTTTGGTTATGAATCATTGATATTCTATTATCATCTTATTCCTTTTTGGAAACTTAAATCTTTATAAAATTATTTACCAATCAATCAATCAATCAATCAATCAATCAATTAACCCAAAAAGAAAATTTTTTTTCTTAGTTGTTTCTATATTTATATATATATATATTTTTTTTTTCTTATTATCTTGAAATCTTTATCAAATTTTGTATTTATTAAAATAAAAACATAATAATAATAATAATATTTATTTATTTATTTATATATTTATATATTTATAGTTAAAATAAGAAAAATCAACATGAATTAATGGTATATTATAAAACTATCTAGAATTGAAACAACAACCTAATTTAACCTAACCTAACCTAACATAACCTCCCTCTCACCCCCCCTCTTCTTTTCTTTTCTTGATTGATTGATTATGTGAAAAACATAATCATGATTAAAATCAAATTTGTCCATACAATATTAATCAAATATTTATTATTATCAATTAATTTATTACCATTACCAGTTAAACTTCCTGTAGTTGAAGGAAATGAAGTAATTGTACCAGAATAACTTGAATAATCTTTAGTATTAGAATTATCAGAACCAGTAGAACCAGTGGTGCTAGTAGTACTAGTACTTAAAGTTGATTCAGCAGCTATGGTTTTTGAAGCTGAAATTGAATTTAAAATCAGTCCAAATAAATTTCCTCCATCACCACCACCACTCTTACTAGCAGAAGAAGTAGAGGAGGAAGAAGAATTTTTTGAAATGGTTGAATTTGAATAAATAGATTTACTTGATGATAATTTCTTAGTATCAATAATGGTAGTTGTAATACTACTTGAATTAAAATATTTTGATGTTGTAGAACTTGAATGATTATTAATAGTATTTGTAGTTGCACCTAATCCATTAATTAATGATGCAAGAAATTCAGAAGAATTAGGAATAGATTTAATGCCATTATCATTAGAACTAGAATTAACTCTTGATGTTATACTTGCACTATAAGAATTTGAATTTGAAGTTGAGCTTGAACTTGAACTTGAAGTTAATGATCCACTGTTTTGTGTTGAGGTTTTAATATCAGATATTGATTCTGAATTTCCAAATAATGTCAACACCCCATTGCCATCATCATTACTAATAGTTGGTTGTGATTTAGTATTGGACAATGATGATGATGAAGAAGAAGAAGAAGGAGATGATGATGATGATGATGATGATGATGTTTTTGTTGTTGTTGTTGGAACAGAATTAGATTGATCAATTCCAATTGATAAATTTGGATTACCAAATAATGTTAAAACATTATCTCCAGAAACTGATATTGGTGTAGATCTAGTTGTGATAGATGTTGTTCCCAATAAATTGATATTATTATTATTATTATTATTATTAGTTGGTGAATTTGTTGTTGTTGTTGTTGGTGGTGGTGTTGATCTGGTAGTGGTAGTCGGAGTAGAAATAGGAGTAGATGAAGTTGTAATTTGACCTAATGTAGTACGACCAACAGCAAATAATCCTTGATACCAAGGAGCAGCAGCAGTTGCCGAAGAAGAAGCAACTGGGGCAACAGCTTTGGTTGTTCCAAGAACAATATCACTAGCTTGAATAGTAGAAATTGGAGTAAATGCTTGTGTTGCTTGTGTTGCTTGTGTTGTAGCTGTTAATGCTGCTCCTGCTGGTTGAGTTTTTGAAGGAGTTCCAAATAATTGATACCAAAAAGTATTTTCTGTAGTTGTATCAACAGTATCTTTAATTTGTAATCCCAGAACTATTGGAATTGATACAATTAATAATGTTGATTTTTTCATAATGATTTTGAATATACTTTTGTTATTATTAAAGAAAGAAAGAATATTTATTGAACTTCCTTCCTCCTTCTCCTCCTCTTTTCTCAGTATTATAATTTCAATTGGGAACTCATTACTCTATTTATATATCAATATCACGTTTATATATATATATATCAATTTGTTTAACCTATTTGGTATATGAATATAACATCAATCAAACAATTGATTTCAACCTAAAAAAAAAAAAAAAAAAACAAAATTGAATTAAATTAATTGCCTAATTAGGTTAAAGAATTGATTTTTTTTTTTAGACGACGCAGCATGGAAAGAAGAAAAGGAAAAAGTTTAGCACCTGAATAAAACTGTTGTTGTTGTTGTTGCTGGCGGTGTTTACTTTATAGTTTCCTAAATTGATTATATCTCCGTCAACAATATTAGTACTATCTCCACCACCACCACCACCACCACAACCGAAGTCAATTATTTATCATGTAAACTCTTGTTGTTCTATGTTTATTCGGTGCACAACACATAGAGATAGGCACGTGAATAGAAAAAAAAATGGCCCTGTGTTGAATTATTGGTAGCGCTTAGGGCTATAGCCCTAATTTATTTGTTTTCCACACGACCACACATATTTTTTTTTTCTCCTGAGATTCTTTCTCTTCTATGCTCTTACTCTCTTACTCTCTCTCTCTCTCTCGTAGACAGTGAAAAATTTCCATTGGTGTTCCCACTTTCTATCACTTCTTTCTTCTTTTGGAAACCACTGAGCAGTAAATTAATTTACTTGACGAAGAAGTCTATACATAAATATAAACTTATCTTTATCACCACTACCACCACCAAAGGAAAAAAAAAGAAAATGTCTGACGTTGAACAAGAACAAATTGTTGAAGAAGTTGTTGTTGAAGAACAAACTGGTGCCATCACCATTGAAGATGCTTTAAAAGTTGTTTTAAGAACTTCTTTAGTCCATGATGGTTTAGCTAGAGGTTTAAGAGAAGCTTCTAAAGCTTTATCTAAAAGAGAAGCTCAATTATGTGTTTTATGTGATTCTGTTACTGAAGAATCTATTATTAAATTAGTTGAAGCTTTATGTAATGAACCAGAAGAAAAAATCCCATTAATTAAAGTTTCTGATGCTAAATTATTAGGTGAATGGGCTGGTTTATGTCAATTAGATAGAGATGGTAATGCTAGAAAAGTTGTTGGTGCCTCTTGTGTCGTTGTTAAAAACTGGGGTGCTGATTCCGATGAAAGAAACATTTTATTGGAACACTTTTCTCAACAATAAATGAATGAATATGAATTAATATAAAGGAGAAATCTTTTTTATTTAATTTTCTTTGGGTTTTTGATTTTATATTTTATATTTTGTATATCTGTATTTAATATAATATAATATAATATAATATAAACAAATTGATTTATATTTAAAAAGAGACATTAGCCAGAAATGTTGTAAATGTGGATATGTTTGCTTCTATTCTTTCATTTGTTTTGGAGTGTCAGATCAATGACAATCTCAATCTCAATCTCAATCTCAGAAAACCTTAAAAACACAACAACAACAACAACAAAAGAAAAAATCAAAACATAAAATAAAACAATCTCAAATTCGTACACATTTGTTGTTGTTTACATTTTATCTCTACAAACTACCACCACTACCACCACCACCACCACCACTTCATTTTAAACTATGAATAACAGAGAATTAAAAAAAGATGCAAGAATACGAGGTTCAGGGTATGATATAAATACTTGTTCTGGTTTAACCTTTTTTTTTTTTTTTTTGTTTGTAATATTTACTAACAATTAGCTTTCCTTTTTTTCTAGTCAACGAAATATACAATCATCTCAATTAAATATCAATCAAGAACCAATATCTGATAGGAAAATCAAAAAAGATTCACGAATTCGAGGTTCAGGTTCAAGAAATGTAAAAGTAAATCATTTAAATATTGATCCATCAGAAAACAAACGATTAGTGTCTCAACTTTCATCAGCTTTAATTAAAGATGGAGATTTAGAATTATCACGATCAAGTAGAAGAAAATCATCTATACTACCTTATAAAATTATTGAACGACCGAAAATATCTCGGAAATCAACTACAAAACGAGTTAGTTTCAAAGAAAATGAACAACAACCACCACCACCACCACCACCACCACCACCACAACAACAACAACAACAAGAATCGGATCAAATATCAAATTTGCAAAATTTCAATGATCAAGAAAATTTCGACTATTCACAATCAAATATAACTGAAGATTCACTTATACCGTCAATTGAATCACAAATTGGAAAACCGAAAAAAAGAAAACCTTCACGTGGGAAGATATCAAAAAATGCCACTGACAGTAATGACAGTTTATCAACGGGATCGATTTTGAAAAACACCAATAAACTAAATTCCAAATCCCCCAAACCAAAATCTAAAATAGACACACATTCAAACTTAATTAAAAGACATTCTGTATCTAAATCAATTTCTGGTGATAATCCAAGAAGAAGTTCCATAATGGAAACAAGTCTTTTTGGTGATACTGAAAGTGAAGATTCAAGAGTCAAAACAATATCCAATGCATCTAAAAAAATATCATCTGGTTTGAAAAAATCATCAAACTCTGTTGAATCTTCACTTATTTCAGAATCATTAACCAAAGAAGTAGAATCATTCCAACCATCACCCATAATTTCAAAACAACCTAATGTTGACATAGCGTCAAGTGAAGAATCTGAAGTAGACTCGGAGGTGGAGGATGATGATGATGATGATGATGATGATGATGACGACGACGACATTGGAAACAGAAATGATGGTGCTTATTATGATCCAGATTATGGCAAACCAATCATATCACGTAGAAAAAGATTACCTATCATTTCATCTCGAAAGAAACGGGTGCTACCATTATTTGATAATGATAATACTAATGTTAATGGTGGGAAAATTAGGAAAACATTAACAATTGATTATCCAAGTCTTGTGAATGCAGCAAATACTCGAGGTCGAGTACAACGAGCAAGAATGTTAGATGTTTTACGATATTTGGTGTCTTCATTTGATCCTGAAGTTCCTGATAATAGATTACATTTACATCAACGGTTTCAAAAACATTTACTTGCTAGTATTGATAATATTAGAGATGCAGCAACTTCAGTAGAAGATGTGGCGAAAAATATTGCTTCAGTTCAAAAAGCGAAAAAACAATTGAGACAAATGATATTGGATTTAAGAAAAGATCATACTGATATAGGTAATCAATTGAATGAATTACGTCTTCAAGTAACAAATAAAAAGAAAGAAACCGAAAGTTTGAATATGATACATAATCAATTACAAGAAGTTAAAACTTACATTGAAACCCCAGATAATAACAATAATGTTAAAATCAATGGAAATTTAAGTGCTACTGTCCATATGCAACTTTCATCATTGCAAAAAATTGCCAATCAAACTTCAGGATTACGTCCTACACTTGAACGAATAAACAATAAATTAGAAACTTTGGATAATAGTATATAACATGAACCAGTATATATACATATATATAAAGTGTTTATATAGTTTACAAAATTAGTACGAATAAAATAAACTCAATCACCTTGAAAAGAAAAATCCCCCCCTATTAATTTGAACATTATATTCTTTGAAACATTTGAATTGAGTTATTCCATCGTTAATCATAGAAGCAAAATGAAATTATCAAACAAAACTAACCTAAACAAAACAAAACAAAAAAAAAAAAAAGAAACCAAAATTTGAATATAATAAATGCTTCACTTTCATATCTCTCTCTCTCTCTCGCTCTCTCTCTTCTCTCTCCTCTCTCTCTTCTCTCTCTTCTCTCTCTGTATATTTGTTTGTTTATTGTTCATCATTAACCAATGCCATAATCATTCTATATAAATAGAAAAAGAACAATAATAAATGGAACCCTAATTTCAAAAATGATTCCTTTTTATGTTTAGATAAAGTTCTAAAAATTTCTGTAGCATCCAATAAATGATTTTTATTATAAAATTTATTAATATTATAAGCAAATAATGGTAAATTTAATAAGAAACAAAACCAATATCCATTAATTAAAAATAAAATTGTAATAAATCCATGTAAACCAGCTTCAGGAATAAACCAAGGATTCAATTTATTACATAATTCAATTGGATTAATATAATCACATTCTAAATCAGAATACATGATTGTGAAAAAAACTTGAGAAAACAAATTAATTGCATTGGTAACAACTGCAAGAATAAATAACCTAAATAAATGTCATGTTAGTATATAATAAACAAAATGATTACTTCCAAATGATAAACATTATATGTATGTATGTATGTATGTGTGTACGTATATGTCTATGTGTATATGTGTGGCATTACACTTAGTTTGGATAAATATTTAGTCTTGCCTTTCAAATCATAAAGAATGAGAAAACTTGTAAACATTTGGGAAAACACATAATCAATAATCATAAATAATATAATATAATATCACATACCATGCTTCACCATTCATCTTTGTTTATTGAGTCAATTCTTGGAAATTTTTTGGTTTCTGATAAGAGAAGGTCTTCTTCTAACTAAGCTATTTTAACGAGTGGTAGAAAATTTTTTTTTTTTTTTTTTTTTTTTTTTTTTGCTTTTGTTGATTTGGAATTGAATTGATTAAAATTTTCTATTTCTGTCGAAATTTTGATCTTCATGTTCTTTTAAAAAAGCGCACTTCCACACCATAAGAATATAAGGAAGGAAGAGATTCCAAACACACAGTAAGGTATAACAAGTTCAATCAAATTCTGTATAAATTAAAGAAATATTCTAAGATCAACTACACTTGTTTATTATTATTATTATTATTATTATACTAGAATTCCTTTAAATCTATGGGTTAACTTATTCTTTTTCTATACATTTCCATTTCCAACCATTACTAACTATGACAATTTCATCAATTTTCCCATTAAATTCTACAGGGAAAACATCCTTATCACCATATTCAATCAAATTACACCATTCCCCTAAATTTTCATTATACCAACTTCTAATTACATGAATAGATTGTCCTTCTTGTATAATACCTTGTATCCAATTACCTATCCGAATCAATACCCCCAAATGATCAATTAATTTCAAAGTGAAAACATTCATATATTCATTATTAACATTCTCTCTAACTTCTCTATCTGGTGTATGTCTTAATGGATCTAATGATCTCCAAATCTCAATATATGGAGCAATAATACCTTCAGAATTCTTCATTTCTCCTGTTTCTTTCCTATCTAATCCATGATTGGAAAAATGTCCAATATCTGAATCAATTTGAATTGATGATCCAGATTTAATACTTTCTTGTAATGCTAAAGTATTGATATAATTATCAAATTTTATCTTATCATTATCTAAGGCAATCTCTTTACCAGCTAATCCAATTTCAAATATTTGATCAAATGGTAATGAAGAATATGAACTTGAACTTGAACATGAAGATGAAGATGGATATGGATAATGAGTTTTAAATATTCTAATGTCAACATAATTATCCCCAGGTGTAGTTAATGCTAAAGTACTGGTTTTCTCTTCAGCTTCTTTTGGTGGCCATTGAATAGATATTCTAGTAGATAAAACCATTGTCTAGTTAGTTAGAACTGGTTAAATAAAAGGGTGCTTTGTGGGGGGGAGGGGGGGATTTGGCCCTGATATTTATAGGCACCACATAGGATGCGGAATTGATTGAATGCAAAAAAAAAAAAAAAAAAAAAAAAGAATTCAAATGCGCAACGGAATCAATTGCCATAAAAAAAATATAAATACAAATATACAAAAATTATAATAAGTAGTACGTAATTATTATTAATTTGATACAAATTGTTAATTATTGTTATTATATAATTTAATCTATTTTTTGAGGAAGTTCTTTAAAAATATTAAATAAATGATTTCTACGATCATCAGTAATTAAAACTCCATCTAATTTCATTAATTTTGAGAAAAACATCACCATAAAACAATCAAAAATATCTCTAGTTTCAATAGTATCAATTTCATCTTGATATTTTAAATTTTCAAGAAATTCTTCATCTCTAGTAGCCCAAATTTGTGATTTATCTAATTCTTGATAATGTTTAAAAAAAGCTTCTATATCATCAGCATTTTCTAAATCAATAGAATCATCAGATTCACTAGGAGTAAATAAAAATGGATAAATGGTTTGAGTACAAGGATTTAATCTTACATCTAATACTTTTAATTTATCTCGAGATCCTCTTAATCCTTTCATGATTTGATTATGCAGTTGAAGTTTATTATTAACCATATAAACTTTCCGTAAATTTTTTAAATTGGTTAATCCAGAAATATCTTTTAAAGTATTGAAACTAAGATTTAATGTTTGAACATTAGGAAACAGTAAATAAAAATCTGATGGGATAGTAGTTAAATTCATTGCTGAAATGGTTAAATTACTAAGGAATGGGAAAGTTGAAAATGTGATGAAATGTCGATTTCCTGATACATCTAATTGACGAATATCTTGAATTGATTTCATAATTTGTTCAATTACTTTACTCTTATATTGAGATTTACAAGATATATTTTCAATACCTCGTAAATTTTCTAATCCTTCAATGGTTTCAAGTTGATTACCATCAAATTTTAATGATCTTAATTCAGGTAATTTAGAAATATCTAATTTCCTAATATGATTAAATCTAATTAATAATTTGGCAAGTCGAAGGTTTTTACAATCAAATTTAACTAAACTATTATCATCAAGATTCAAAATTCTTAACAGGGGTAAATATTGTAATCCAGTTATTTCTTGTAAATTATTTTTCGAAAGATCCAATTCAATTAAATTACTAAAATTGAAAAATTTGAAATTAATTTTCCCATGAAGTTGATTATCAGATACATTTAATGATCTAAGATTAATCAATTGTTCTATACCTCGGATATTCATTATTTGATTACTGGCTAAACTTAATGTTGTCAAATGAATATTTTTGCTAAGATTAGTAACTCTTGTTAAATTATTTTTATCAAGAGTTAATCTTTGTAATTCATGATACTCACTAAATGGTGTAATATCTTCTATTCGATTATCACTTAAATTTAATGTCATGATTTCTTTAGGAATACCAGTTAAATATTTGATATCATTACTTGATAAATCAACACTAACTAGATTTGGTAATAAAGTGTTTAAATCTTTAACATTATTCAAATAACAATTTCTTAATTCAATTTCCGTGACAAGATTCCATGGAACCGGTTCAATAGTATTTCCTAAATCCAAAATTTCTGTAATCACTGAAACAAGTCGTTTTTTCGATTCAGAAAATGAATCCTCTTGTATTTGCGATACTCTAGTTATATCACCCATCATCGGTATCGGACTTTTAGATATACTACTTATACTAGATTGAACACTTATATTTGGTTCATGAAATGAAACTTCTAATGGTACCATACTTTTCCGAAAAGATGCTTTTTTCAAAATACTAGGTTGTTTAGTAATTTCAACATGATTATCATTATCCACTAAATCCTCAATGGAAGCAAAAGTACCATGATTTAAAGTTGTTTCATTTTTACTTTTCCATTGTTGAGTTTCAGGGTCAAATATCATTTGATCATATTCTAATGGTAAATCAACACCAGGTTCAACAGTTCCTCTAGTGATTTTCTCTGGATCACCAGTTCCACCAGTTCCACCAGTTCCACCACCACCACCACCAATTGCTCCTTTGTTTAATTTTAATTGGGATCTGGTCTTCCATTTAACAGCATTTAATCCTCCATTCTTTCCTGGAACTGATTTCATAGAAATATCCCCAGTAATATATTCTTGCAGTTGTTTGTTATTAAGATTTTGTCTTAACCCTTGATTTTCTTGTTCAAATAAAGGAATTCGATTCTGTACAATTTTAGCCGAATATAAATGTGCTCGAGTCTCAGGGGAAATATTTTCATTCTTGTTAATATTTCGAATTTCTGTAGTAGCATCTTCTGATAATTCACTTATTTCATCATAAGTATAAGACCCATCACTTGAAACTTGTCGTTGTAACTCAACACCACTTGATTGGAAATTACTCTCTCTAGTATATGATGTATAATTCTGTGGATCATCACTACTAACTTCATAATTTTTCAGTTGTTCTGCTTCCTTCCCATCACTCCCATCAGAGCTATAACCACTGGTAAAGGAAGCATAATCACTATCTGTATTAAAGTTGATTGGATCACCATGAGTAATGTTTTTCTTGGGAGTAGAAGTGTTTGTTGCTTGTGATACAACTCTAACACCATCATTATTATTGGCCTTAAAACCTTTACCTTTAAGATTGGAAAAAATGTTTTCTGCATTTTTGAGATATGATTTTTCATCATATGCACCAGTTTTGGTGAACGATTTGATATTTTTAGGTGGTGTATTCACTATTCTTGAATTAAGATTTAAAGCTGGTGGTTTAGATAATACTGAATTCGGTGATGGTGTAGCTGCCACTTGATTTTGAGCAGGAGTATTTTTATTTGATTTCAAATTTTCTACAAGTCCAGCTAATTGATTTCTCGTGTAAGTATTATATTTAGGACCAAATAATTTTAAAGGAGATTCCGGGTTTTTGGTATTTCTCATTTCCTTTATGGTTTCCATTTGTTGTTTAATTTCTTCAGGACGTTTTTGTATAGTACCAAACATACTCGATATAGTAGATGAAGTCGAATGGTCTTTTGTGTTGGTCTCATCGGGTCCAGCAGGGAATATTGATTTCAACATATCTGATCCTTTTTGCTTTTCATATTCTTGACGTGCACGTCTATATCCAGGTGTTTCCACAGATTGAACATTGCTATTATGAATCATTGTATCTCCTGTATGAATTTCCAAATCTTGAAACGGACTTGGACCAATGCCTCCTCCTCCTCCTGACTGGTTGTTATTCATTGGAATCGATGGAGTAAATTTGATGTCTTCTAAATCCTGTACATTCCATTTTTCATCTAGTACTTGTGGCATCCACCTGGGTGTGGTGTTTTCTTTGTTATTGTTGTTGTTAGGGGTTTGTTTTGTGGGCACTGGTTGGGCGTCTCCATTTTGTTCTTGTGATGTTTCCTCGGTTATTTTGGCGCTTCCTAAAGCTTTAGTTTTGGCATTAGGATGTGATTTATATTTGAATGTATTTGGAATAGATGGTTGAGGAGAAGATTCAAACACTGAACTTTTATTGCCAGTGAAATCATGATTAGGGACATAAGAAACACGCTCTTGATAAGTTGTTGTTTTCCTTTTAGGTTCAGGGGAAGAATGTTCCAATATGGAAAGTCCATTTGCTCCATTTACTTCATATTCAAAGGGTTCATTTCCATTGGGTACTTTAGAAGTATCAACAATTTCATGTCCTGATGTCTTTGTGGTTGAGCCAGAATTGTCCAGATTACTTGAATCTTCATGTACATTCAAATCTATGTCTGTACTCTTGGATATTGGCATAGATTGCAGCATAATTTTTTGAGATATAACAAAACAAAAAAATATCCTTTATTCAATTGTACCTTGAGTTTTGGTAAATATAACAGGTGAAGAGGGTGTCAGTAATTTTTTTTGTTCTCTTTTGTTTGTTTGTGGTGATCTTGTTTGTTTACAATTCACATCAATTTTTTTTTTTTTTTACTTTTTCGGAAGTTAGATAATATGCAGGAACATAAGAATTAGAACAGATTGAAAATGATCAAGTAATGTAGATGAAGTAACTAGTTTGTCACTATTATACCTAACTTAAATGGTTAGTTTATTCAAGGTGTGTCACTTTAGGTGGTTTTAGAAAATTGTGTATTGAATAGATAGTATCCAAAAAAGGCGTGAATTGCTTCATTTTGAGAACTACCAAGAAAGAGTCGTGGTTTACATTTATCTGTTTTCAAATGACTTGGCAAGCTCATACTCGATGGATCATTTATACACACTCTGTTAGTGTGAATCTATCATTATGTGGTTGATATCGACGGAATATACAACTATCAACAAATAGGGGTGTGTACTATCGCCAAAAATTGATTTACTCCAGATTCAGTGGGCGGAGTTGAGTTTCTGAAATGAACCAAGGCAAAGCAGTGTATTCTCAATTGACTCTAATTATAGCTATTAACCTTAAGTAATAACACTGGACTAACAAATAAATTGAATTGTTATGTTATCTGAATTTCATTTTGTTTTTTTGCTTAATCTGATGTGGGACACAGTTCAATTCAGTTCAATGTTGTGTTTGTGTTTGTGTTTGTGTGTGTGAGTGTAAGTGTGTTCCTCGTTAGAATATTCTTTTTGCGGAGTTTAGATTGTGTGGGTGTGTGTGTGTGTGAATGGGTGGGTGGGTTTTTAGGCTAGCCAACATTTACTAATTTCATCCTAAACTTGGTTAGTAAGTAATTCATTTCAATTGCTATGAATTGAAAAATTATGTTCAATTGGAATTTATTCCATCAATTACTCAAGTAATCAACTTCTACAACTTGAAATTTTCAATCGAAAAGAAAAAGAATCTAACACACCAATTTGAAATTAAGCATGATTTATGATCCTTGGATAGTTTTGTAACAACTTTAGAACATAGAAACGATTACATGCATGTTTTTCATTATCCACATATTCATTTGAAATCAATTATAAAACAATGATAAACAATAGTAACCCTGAAGAAATGTAGCAGATTAGGGAAACATTCTTTGTCCAATTGTTCTGTTCTGGTCTGGTTTATTATTGTGTGAGTGTCCTTCTCTTTTTTTTTTTCTTTCTTTCTTTCTTTCTCTCCTTTTTCTTTTGTCGTTCCTGAATTAATATTAATAAAGAAGAAGTTTAACCAAATTCCCCCTAAATTACATTTTCTAACTACACTCAACTTTAAAAGAGTACAACAATTCACTTCTTCTTGTGTGTGTGTGTGTGTGTGTGTGTATGAGTGTTTACATCCTGACAATCTATACATTGGTAATATTACAATTGATTGAATTTATTTAGTATATTCATTTTTTTTTTTTTGGCAGGGAGTGGAAACTAATCCATATTGACAACTCTTTTTTTTTTTTTACCACACTAGAGTTTGCTATCAATTTTTTTTGTACTTAACTTTTCCCATTCTTTTTAAGAGATTTCCAATTCATTTCCATTATACGTGATTTGATTTATGGGGACTTATATACCAAATGGTAAGGATGAATATCATCCTGGAACCACAACTTCATCTAATTATGATAACACAAACACCACTACCACCACCAATTCAATGTCCACATTTACCACCACATCTCCTCAACATCAACAACATATTCAAGAATCAGTAACAACTCCTACATCTAAAGTGACAATCAATCCTCATACAACTTCTAGTATTGCCAGTCAACAACATCAACAGGAACAAGAATTACTTTCAGGTTACACTGTACCAAATCCACCAATTTCTACACAGCAATCAACAGCAATTGCAGCTGATCAAGAATCAACAACGGGATCAGATTTAGATAATAAACCTCGAACTTTATGGATGGGAGATTTAGATCCTTGGCTTGATGAAAATGCTATTCGGGATTTATGGTGGAGTATTTTACAGAAAAAAGTGGTGGTGAAAATTATTAAACCTAAAAATATGAAACCTGATTTTAGTTTCCAAGGATTAACTAATTCAGGGTATTGTTTTGTTGAATTTGAGTCATTTGAAGATGCTCAACATGCATTAAGTTTAAATGGACAATTATTACCTGATATTGCTATGCCTTCACAACTGAATTTCCCTAATAATCCTGATAATCAAAAAAAATATTTCCGTTTAAATTGGGCTAGTGGAGCTACTCTTTCTGCTCCCATAGTTCAAACACCGGAATATTCTTTATTTGTGGGTGATTTATCAGCATCGACAACAGAAGCACACTTGTTGGCATTTTTCCAAAAAAATTTCCCCAATTCAATTAAAACAGTTCGAGTAATGACTGATCCAATATCAGGGAAATCTAGATGTTTTGGATTTGTCAGATTTACTGAAGAACTGGAAAGACAAAGAGCATTAATTGAAATGAATGGGGCTTGGTTTGCTGGTAGACCATTGAGAGTTGCACTAGCCACGCCTAGGAATTTGACTAGAAGATTTAATAATCATCGCTTTCCACTGCAGCAGCAACAACAACAACAACAACAACAACAACAACAACAACAACAACAACAACAATCTGTACCTTCTTTAATTTCGAGACATGGTGGGGGTGGACCTAATATGCATATAGGAGGAGAATATTTTAATGGTGATCCCAATTCATCACCTTTACCACAAGCAGGTGCACCAACGGTACCTCCGGAATTGATGTTTATGCCACCCATGGGACCTAATGGTCAACTTGGAGGTAGTCCTATATATGGATATTATGGTCAAACTTCTGGTGGAGGTGGCCCAGAATTAGAAGGATTTAGTTTAGATATGATGCAATCACCCAATCTAATGCAACCAATGTTAGGACAACCTCATCAACATCATCAGCATTCTCACCAACATCAACAGCAGTCACAACAATTTGCTGATCCTAATAATACTACTGTTTTTGTGGGAGGATTATCGGCAGATGTTTCTGAACCGACTTTGCATACATTATTTAAACCATTTGGATTGATACAACAAGTTAAAATCCCACCTGGTAAAAATTGTGGATTTGTAAAATATTCAACTAGAGAAGAAGCAGAAGAAGCAATTGCAGCAATGCAAGGATTTGTTATTGGTGGTAATAGAGTGAGATTAAGTTGGGGGAGAGTATCTATTAGTAATAAGAAATATCAACAACAACAACAACAAGTAGCACAAGCAGCACAATTACAAGTTCATGCAGCATTATCTATGGGTATGGATCCTGCTAGTGCGATTGCTGCTGCCGCTGCTGCCGCTGCTGCTGCCGGTGGTGGATATCCACCAAATATACCACCAAATATTCCTCCTCAACATCGACAAGTCGCACCACCGCCACCATCAGTACCGCCATCTGTTGTACCACCACAAATGGGGACAATGAATTTACCACCACCACCAATTCATGGTCTAAATATGCCTATACTTCCTCATGTTCCCCAATATCAAAATATTCCTCGACATAGTCAATATGTTGTAGAAGATAATGGTAGGGATACTTCTGATACAACTACAAATATTGGTGGGCATAATGGAGATCATCTGAATTCTATTAAGACATCATTTTTATCTAATACTGCCAGTAATAGTGGTAATAATGGTCATCAAGTTGCACAAGAAGATTTAACTCATGCTATGGATAAAATGAATTTAAATTCTGAACCAAGTGATGAAAGTAATGATGGTGGGCAGTATAGTTATATGATAAATCCAAGGTATGGTGTATCATCAGATATACAACTGTATCAACAATTAATACCAGAAAATTACAATCAAGAAAAGAATAAGATCAAAGATGAGGAGGAAGATGAAGATAAAACTTCTACAACAAAGAACGATAATAATGTTGACAATGACAATGATGATGATGATGATGTGAAAGATAAGGAGAATGAATAAATTATAACATAATTCGGAGTAGAAATTAAATTAAATGAAATGAAATAATATGAAATGATTTGGGTTTATATTTATTGTCTTTTTTTTTTTTATTTTCACACATACAAACACATTCACATACACACATTAATGGCATATATTAAGGAGATGTTTTTGTTTAAAGATTTGATGTTTTTGATGTTTTTGATGTTTTTGTTCTTGTTTATATATAATTGGACTTTTTTGTTTTTGTTTTTTTTTTTGCATTAATTGGTTCCATTGATATATTTATTTTGTTGTTTCTTTGTTTTAATCTATTAGTGATGTTTCTGAAAGGTTTCTTTTTGATACCAATTATTATTGATACTGTTGTTTGGTAAGGAAGAAGGGTTGGTTGGTTGTTTTTTATTTAATATTTTTGCAATGATTACTTGTTGTTTTTTTCATATTTTTTCATATTTTTGTAATTTTTCGTTTTTGTTTTTGTTTCTGTTTATTGATGATTTTGTTTATTATAAGTAGTAGTAGTATTATCATTATATATATTTGGTACTTTATCGTTACTTGGTTTAATATTTTATGTATATGTATAGAAAGAGAGAGAGAGAGATTTTGAATGCATCATTAATCTTTGTCAATCTAGTACAAATAGTCTAGCACTGTGTTGTCATTCATTGGCAATTCTTGTAGTTTACCATTTCCCCTAATATCATTATCATCAAATTAGAGAACTCTAAATTGTAATAATAATAAAGATATATTCCTTAAAAATACTATAAAAAAAAAACAATAAAATCCAATAAAAAGAATAAAAAGATTAAAACAAAATACATAAATAAAAAAAAAAATAAGAAGAACTAATCATCATCGCCACCTAGTTAGAAATATAACCTTATAACCGCCATCATCACCCATTCATTCCCATACAAAAAATAGAGCATCCTAAATCAAAAAAAAAAAAGAGTCTTTTTCTTTGCCTAAGATCTTTCACCTCTTAATCTTCTAGCTAATTGCATATCTTTCTTTTGAATAGTAACTCTCTTGGCATGGATAGCACACAAGTTAGTGTCTTCGAATAACCCAACTAAATAAGCTTCAACAGCTTCTTGTAAAGCACCAATAGCAGATGATTGAAATCTTAAATCTGATTTAAAATCTTGAGCAATTTCTCTAACTAATCTTTGGAAAGGTAATTTTCTAATTAATAATTCAGTAGATTTTTGAAATCTTCTAATTTCTCTCAAGGCAACAGTACCTGGCTTATATCTATGAGGTTTTTTAACTCCACCGGAAACTGGAGCGGATTTTCTAGCAGCTTTAGAAGCTAATTGTTTTCTTGGAGCTTTACCACCAGTAGATTTTCTTGCTGTTTGTTTTGTTCTGGCCATTACTGATTAAAGTGTGGTTAATATATGGATTGATAGTATAAAACTAGAAAGAAAGAAAGAAGTAGTGTTAATGGTTTAGTTTTTTTTTTTGGGATTGAACTTTGAGAACAAAAGTGGGAATAGTAATTGTTTTAAAGATTTTTTTTTTGTGATTCTATATTAAGAGAAATGTGTGATTGGGTTGGTGTGCGTGTATATTGGCCAAGAAATAGAAAAAAAGGGGGGTGGGGGGCGGGAAGAGAGTGTGAAGGCAAAGTACGGAATGGTATAGTTACAGATTGAGGTGGACCTTGGGCTAATAGTGTGACGTTTATTTTTCTTTTGAAATTGTTGTATGGTGCGGGATTAAATTGTACATAGTTAAATGATAGTAATTTAACTCAAGCGAAAAAAGAATAATTTGTTTGCTACTGTTGGTATGATTTTTTTCTCGCTGTTTGTTAAATAAAAGTAAGTACGTGCAAACTTGGCCAAAAAAATATATATATATATATATATGCGTGTACTTTATCTTTTATGTCAAACTAATTATTATTATTATGGGTTGCAAACCATACAACTATATAACTCTACTAATCACAGATCACATAAACCCTTTTCATCAAACAATTCAATTTCCTGGGAAATTCTTGCTAACCAAAGGGTATTCTCTTGATTTTTGATTTTGGGGAGAACCTACCTAACTTCTGGTATTGCGGGGTACTGCACGAGTAGTATTTGCCCATGGAGCTGGAGTAAATGGTATTTTTGATGTTGAACTTGGTGCTTTTGTTGGAGAAGAAATAGGTTCCGGTACTCTATCTGATTCTTTATCTGTCTCTTCTTTTTCATTTACAGGTAAATCATTCCCTTGATGATCTTTCCAAGGATATAAAACTTGACCACACCAAAAATGTTGTAATACGGGGAATTTATTAAACACTTCCACCATATACATTTTTATTAACCCTTGTCTTACTTTTGTCCATGAAAAAACTTTATTATGAATATCAAAAATTATTGGTGAATGTTCATTAAATGGTCCACTTTTCAATCGGAAAATAAACGCAATGGCATTAATATAAAGATTAGTTAATTTACAAGAATTAATCACTTGACTTGAAAGTGCTCTTTGAACCACGGGAGCTAATTTATCATTAACAAATTGTGAAGCTCCAAGAATATATATCAAATGGAAATGATCATCTAATCCCCATACACCATGAGATCCAGCTGGTTCTAAATTATAAATTAAAATTAATCTTCGAACAAGATCATAATAATGGGAAAATATTACTAGTATTTCCGTGCCCGTAATATCATTTAATAATTTAAATTCAATTAATGATCCAATAAAGGCAAGAAATGATAATTCATGACCAGTACCATAATCTAATCTTATTTTAGAACCAAATGAATTTATTAAATAATAATTAGCTTCCAATAAAAACCCATCAATATCTTTTACTAATTCATCAGGATAGCTTAATTTTTTTAGTATAGGAATAACATCAATTTTATCATGCCAATCTCTACAAGCAAGATTCCCAAATCTTGTTGGGCCTTCTAAAGGTGGAGTATCATCTATGATTTTATTAAGATATTGGAATAATTCAATTAATATTTCAACATTCCTACTTGATGAAGTATTTTTGTTGTTGGAGGAAGAAGATGAAGAAGAAGAAGAAGATTCTATTAATGATGGTAATGCTATTGATCCTATCCTACCTGGTCTAGTGACAATATCAACATTTAATATTCCAATGGGGATTTTATGATTTTCAACAAGAAGGATAATATGTTGTAATGTTTTCTGTAATTTTTCAAATGCAATTGATTTTTCAAAATTTTTTAAATCAGCAGAATCATATATCTTTTTAGATGGACTTGTCCAATTCATTGTAGTATGTAGTTGTGATAGAGTTGTTTGCCTAAGAAGTTTGAAGAAAAAGAAGAATCAACACAAGAGAGAGAAAAAAAAAAAAGAAGTGGTAGTGTGTTCTAACATTTTGATTATCTATAACTACAATTAAGAATTATTTTCAATCAGATAAACCTGATGGGGAGGTATATCACCTTCTGTTAAGTAACCAATATTAGTATTGATATATTTAGTTGCCAATTAATTTGATGGAATTGAATTTCTAAATAATTGGATGTTGTTTTTTTTTTTTTTTTTTTTCCAGTAATATTGGCGAAAACTTTCAAAAGAAAAGTAATACTTTTGTGTTCATCTGTGGTAACTAAGCATACCTACTTTGGTTGAACACTCAATACAGAATAATAATAGAAATGAGATGATATTACTAAAATTAGACTTCTTCTTATTTGTTTTTTTTTTTTTCGATAGTGATCAAAATAGAGTTTACAAACAACCAACCATGAATTCAATCCACACGATGTTTATACTAAATTGGATTCAAAAATTCATACTTTCCTCTAGTTTTGATTTATTTCTGGGTAAGAATAATTGTCATTTTCAATTATAGATTTACAAAATCTGATATTAATACAATAGAAGAATTCATTGCCTACTTCAGTTATCAAAGGAGGATTAATATGAAGTCAACAAATCTAACAAGAGAATTGTACTTCAAATGCCGAGCCGGATATGGTAATCAATCAGTTCATAATATAAATCTCCTATTAATGCATCAATGTCAATGTCAGCCATATGTATAACATAGTAGTAATCTATTGTTGTTGTTAATCGGTATAATGAACTGAGGCAAAAAAAAAAACACACGTCTAGAGAAGGAAGGAAATAACAATCAAAGGCGAATTACTTGTGGAGAGTTCATGATTAAAGGAGGGAGAGGTGGAGGAGTAGGAGGAGGGATTAGTTTTGTGTAACTATGGCTGTGAATGTGAGTGTGTGCCCCTTATCATCATGCTACGCCTTACTTACTTACTTACTGATAACCCAAAAAAAAAAAAAAAAAAAAAAAATGAATCATATACACTACTACTTACTACTTATTATATATAATAATATAAACCTCCTTATTGCATTCTTTTCCCCTCTTTCTCTTTCTCTTTTTCTTTCTCTTTTATTTGATTCTTTAATTCATTTGTTGTTACTTTACTTTACTTCATTATTATTATTTGATTATTATTCTATCTTTCTTTTTGATTGCAACGCCACCACTCTCCACCCCTCCTCCTTAGTTCCCTTCCCTTCTAAATAATGTCATTAAATACATCAACTTCAAGATCTACTATTACTACATCTAAGAGAAATCCTTCATCACCTTCTCCACCACTTCCTCCATCTCTGGTTCTTGATCTAATAAATCATCATCCTGAATTACGCCTTCCACAACCACAACCACAACCAATTATTACTTCCCCACCACGAATGATGACACCTGATGAATTTTCTCTTGGTTCATGGCATAATATTGATATACGTGTTCCTGAAAGTATTTTATCTTCTGATGGTGAAGAATTAGATTTAGATGGTAATTTGCCTCATAATATATGTGATGCATTAGTTCTTGAATCAGAAGAAGAAGAAGAAGAAGAAGAACAGGAAGAACAGGAAGAATCACCCCAACAAGAAGATAAGGATAAACTTATTATGCCAACTATGACTATGCAATCACAATATAAACCAAAAATAACTATTCTATCAAATAATGACGTTAATTCATTTGTAATTCAATGTTTGGAAGGTATTGCTGATATACAATATTCTAATTTAGATACTGCTCTTACAAAAAGAAATCCCAACACCACAACTGCAACCACTAGAAGTACTAATACAGATATGGTATTAATGGTGAATGATGATCATTGTGAAATAGATGGACAAATTTGGGAAGATAATAATAATAATAATAATAAATTGAGTAGTAACTGTTATTCTTATTCTTGTTATTATCATGATCCATTAGGAGTTATATTTATTGATAATTGGAGTCTTTTATTTGGATTTTCAATTGGATTAGGTTTAGGTATGGGTATTGCCTTTGGTATGGTATCAATAGTAGAAAAATTATTACCCCTGGTTCTGGCAACAACAACAACAACAATAACAACACCAGAAGTTATTACTAGTAATACTACTGATTTAAGTAAAGAAATGAATTATTTAACTATTTTTAGTAAGAAAATTGTTGAATATATTAAAGGTGGTTGGGTAATTGTTATAAAATTTTTTTCATAAATAATTGGTTAATTAGTTAATTAGTTAGTTAGTTAGTTCGTTAGTTTTGGGGGTTGTTGTACAATATAATATATATCATTGTTTTAAGTTAAATCCCAGCAATAGTGAAAAGAAGAAGTTGATCTTATGCGTTGTAAAAGGAGAATTGGCTACTAATTGTTTATATTGATTTTAGTCTGCAAATGATTATTAGGATCAAAGTTGATAAATCTACAAACTAAAGATAATCAACACCTTATTACTATGAATAAACTTTTGATTCTTTAAAAAACTGTAACTAACTATATTAAAAGCCTATATAAAAAATGAGAAATGAACAAACCTCAACAGTCATACATTATCCCATCTTTCACTAATATACAAACAAAAATGCAAACAAAAAGAAAACAGTTTTAACTTCTGTACCATAATCTGGTGATTCTAGTTTTCATCATTTTTTTCTGTAATTGGAAAACACCATACATCAAAGCTTCAGCAGTTGGAGGACAACCTGGAACATATATATCAACTGGGATAACTCTATCACAACCTCTAACCACTGAATAAGAATAATGATAATAACCACCACCATTTGCACATGATCCCATAGATATAACCCATTTTGGATCGGGCATTTGATCATAAACTTGTCTTAATGCTGGAGCCATTTTATTAGTTAATGTCCCAGCAACAATCATAATATCTGATTGACGAGGTGAAGCTCTAAAAATAATCCCTAATCTATCTTGATCATATCTTGGTGCTGATACATGCATCATTTCTACTGCACAACAAGCTAAACCAAAAGTAACGGGCCAAAATGATGATTTTCTGGCCCAATTAGCAATCATATCTAATGAAGTTAATACATAATCAGCAGCATTAGTAGCTTTCTTTTCTGACATTAATGGGAAATCTGTAGGTAATGTTGAAGGAGTTAATTCTTTAGTAGATACATAACGATGTGATGAGATATGATTAATTGATGGTATGACGGTATTAAGTGTGGTGGTGGTGGTGATTTGTTTGTTTAATTGTTGAAACAATGTTCTTTTAGATAATGAATACATAATGATAGGTATATATTTATATATATGGGTAAATGTGTGGATGTGTTGTTATGTCAATATGGAATAAATAAATAAGGTGTTATATTATAATGAATTGTAAGAAATGATGAAAATGAATATATATATAGGTCCTTGGAAAGATGATTATACTAATTCTATTAAGAATACAATGAATGTCTTGTTGTGGTTATTTCTTCAATTAATTACAAAAAAGTCAGTAATGGAATTGAAACAAAAAAAAATTTCTGCTTTGGTATTGAAAGAGAGTACCGAAAGTTTTTCTTCTGGTGTCCTAAGCAATAAAAAAATGAGACTGATTGGTTAAAAAAAAAAATTTATAAATGTCGCATACATAAATATATCTATGCTACGACATTGCCTAGATTCCTACCACGACATTGGACACTTCTATTAAAATGCAATCACACTATGAAAACAACAGTAGTAATAAATCTATTACGTTTATTTACTAACCTATATGTTCTTCCAAACTACTATTAATCATCTATTATCATTAGTCTTGAATCCATCCTTTATGTTTCCCAGTTTATTTCTCTCTTTCTATTGGTTAACCCCATACTCTTTATTGTATTATATCATCTAAATATTTAGTTATCCGATCCAAAATATCTTGTTTAACTTCATTAGGCACCAATTCTTCAGCTTTTGGTTTAATAAATGCAAATAATTGATCAAATGTTAAATCTTTCTTATCACCATCATCATTGTTGTTGTTGTTAACTTGTTGATGTTCTATTAATTCTCTTGAAGCAATTTGTGATACTTTATCATACCATCCACTTTCATAAAGTTGTAATTTTAATTGTTTATTTATTATATCATAATTCCCAGATGAAATTAAATTATCTTGAATTTTCGATTTGATTTGATCTAATTCATCTTGTTGAGGATTGTTACTTGTCATTATTAATGAGTATATCGTAGTAACTATTAGGATATATGATAATAAGAAATAATTCTTTATCAAGTAATAGATTGAAAATACTAGTATATATATATTCTTTTTGATTAATTGAAAATGGATATATCTATTTGTTAAAGATATGGTTGATGATCTTGTTGATAGCTTTTTTTCTTCCACCTTAAAAGAAGTTGGAAATTTTCTTTTGCCGTTAAATATTTTTCTGACGGATTTCGTTGTTGCTTTTCTTTCCTTCCTTCCTTCCTTCCTCCCTTCCTCAGTTTAGAGAAAATTTGAGAGAAAATTTGGGGTTCCTATTCTCCTATAATGTTTAAACAATTATTCAAACCTGCAACAACAACAACAACAACAACATTATTTAAACGTTTCATGTCTTCATCAACTCCAATTAAAAACTCGCCATTCAAAGCTAAAATAACTTCAATTGAACCTTTAACTAATGGGAAATGGATTCAAACGAAAAAAATCAATTATAATGATCCTAATGGTAATTCTCGAGTATGGGAAATGGCCATTAGAACAACAAGATCAACTACAACTAATATAGATGCGGTATCAATTGTATCAATTTTACATAATTCAAATCATGGGAAAGAAAAGGAAATAGTACTTGTTAAACAATTCCGTCCCCCCACTGAACAAGTAGTTATTGAATTACCTGCGGGATTAATTGATCCTAATGAATCAATAGAATCTACTGCTATAAGAGAATTAATTGAAGAAACAGGTTATTATGGAACTTTTAAATCTCAATCAATTCCAATATTTAGTGATCCCGGTTTAACTAATGCTAATATGGTTTTAGCTTATGTTGATGTTGATTTAAATGATCCACGAAATCAATCTCCACAACCAAAATTAGAACCAGGTGAATTTATAATTACTTTCACTTTACCTTTAAATAATTTATTGAATTCTTTAGAAGAAATTTGTCAAAGAGAGAATTGTACTGTTGATGCAAGATTGTATCATTTTGCTAAAGGTTTAGAACTTGCTCAACAGATTACCACCCTTTAGCTTCACCAACTACTCATATATAGATCTATATTGACTACATTGTAAATGTGGTTATGCCTTTCCTCTTATATTAGAAGTATAGTTTGTTTGTTTTAAAGCTCTCCACATGATCATTGCTTTTGGTATTCTCTCTCTTTCTCTTTCTCTTTCTCTCTTCCCCCCCCCCCCCCATAAATTAATTAAATTGACGCACTCAACAAATTCAATTTTTGTCTGGGGATGGAAAAAGATCAAGGATAAACTTCTTCTTCTTCTTCTACTACTACTTCTTCTTATTTTAAACCCATATCATTTAATCATGTCAAATACAGATATAGATACTGATACTGAGTCATCTTCTTCCTCATCCTCATCAAACAAAATTTGTAGTCTTTGTTTAGGTTCAGATACTGATATCCCTCCATTTGGTACAATTGCTGATGGTAAAGATTTAATTTCTCCTTGTTCAACATGTTCAATAATTACTCATAGGAAATGTTTATTAGATTGGTTTAATTCTGTTCCTTCTGATAAATTACATATAATTCGTGCACATCGGAAATCATCATCAAGATTGATTTCAAGAGATAATAGTAATAATAATAATAATAATAATATTAACCTTGAAAATGATAATGAGTCTACTATTGGTGATTTAGGTGTAGGGACAGGTGCCGTTCCATTAGAACAAACTACTAATACTAATACTACTACTACTACTCGTATTGAAATAAATTTATCTACTCAAGCATTACTGGATTGGTTAAGTACGGTGACTACAGGAGGTGTGAATTCAATAGAAATCATAGACAATAATAATGAGAACAATAGTGATAATACTACTATACCTGGAGGATTCCCAATTAGTCGTCGTCCATCAACAGAGCCATCAACTACTACGGCTACTGCTACCGCTGCTGGTAATGACACCACTCATCAAGATAATGAATATCTTGTTTATATATTAGCACCATGTCCTCAATGTAAACAAGATATTATATTTTCCATGACTCGATCACCAGTATTAGCTTTACATTCATCGATGAAAACAATAATTTCTCGAATGGTTCAATATGGTGGAGTATTTGTTGGTATTACTTCGGCATTAACTGGTATTTTATCTATGGGATATATTGGATTAACCACTTGTGGATTAAAAATGATGGATTGTATAATTCCATCACCAATATTAGTAAGAATTTTATCGAAAAAATCATCAACATCAACTTTACAAACTCAATCAAGTTATCAAACTTTAAGTAAAATATTATTTGGTACTAGGAATGACAATTCTAATTCTTATATGGTTGATAATTTAGAACAAGGATTAATTCAAGGATTAATTGATCCATTTAAATTTTCTCGAATTCCAGTATTACCAATTGTGATGTATCGAGCTCGATCATCATCAATATTAAATTGTTTTATGGGGAAAGATAAATTCAATTCAATTTTAACTGAAACTATGTTATTAAGTTATATATCATCAATTGGTGATCATAAATTATTAAAATCATTAATTAAAAATTTTTCTCAACAATTTATTAATTTATTTAAAACTCCATGGGATTTTTCCAATATTTCTAATATTTTCACTTGGGGAAAATTATTTAAAGGAATTAATTGGTTTGATTCAAGAAATATTATATCATTAATTATTCCTATAAGATGGATTTATGATTTATTTATTTATAAATTAATTTTTAATCGACAATATTTTAATTTAATTATGGGGATTAGACCAAGAATTATAGTTAATAATTTATCAAGTAAAGATATTGATCTTTTAGAAGATTTAAATAATCAATTAAATGATTTAAAAAAATTACATTATAAAATAAATCAAAATATAACTAAAAAAATTGATAAAAAATTAATTAAATTCATTAAAATTAATCCATATATTAGGAAAAATAATATTATGAATATGTTGATAAAATTTATATCACCATTTATAAAACATATTTATGGGAAAATTTTATTTTTTTTAAAAATTAAATCAACTTGGTTTATTTATTTAAAATTGAAAATTCTAATTCAATGGAAATATACTTTAACTTGTTTAAAAAATGATTATTCCTCAATAATATTATTATCATCATCATCAAATCAATATTCTCATCAAAATATAATTATAAAAAGTTTAACTACTTTAATTTGGCCATTTTTAAGTTCAAAATTAAATAATCTTATAATTTATCCACTTTATCCAATTTTATTCAATAATCTTAATCTTAATCTTAAAGGAGAGTTATCTATAGAAAAGAAAATTTTAATTGGAAATTTAATTGGATTAATTATGATTTCAATAATTAAAGAATTAATTAATTTATATTTAACTAAATTAAAAGTTCAACAAATGTCAAAAATTGAACCATTAAATTTACAAGATAGTCAAATATTAAAAGATGTAACTTCAACTATTTTCCATCCTAATGATAATCATAGTATTAATAATAATAATGAAGAAAATATATTTCCCATTTCTAATAATGAAGATGGTAATAACAACACTGGTGATGATGATGATGATGATGATGAATTGGATTTGGTGACTGATGATAGTGATGAATCATTTACAATGCATAGACTTGTTGAATTAGGTTTAATTGATGAATCAGATTTTAATATCCCTGGTGGATTCAATTTTTAACCATCCCCTCAAATGGTTCACATTCATAACTTTACAAAGATATATATATATAGTAGAATAAAATAAAATACATAGTTTATACAAAATAACAAAAAAAAAAATTAACACCATAATAACAATTTAATACAAAAAAACAAAAAAAAAAAACCACTATCACCACCACCACTGAAACATTTTAACAACAATTGTAAATCGTCAAATATACATGTATATATATATATTCAACTATCATATACATTATCACTTTTTTTTTTTTTCATATCCTGTTTAAAATAAAACACACCTCCTTTTTTCCTTTTCTTCTCTATTTTCTATTCATCATCATAATTTTCATCTTCTTCAATTTTCCTCATTGGAGGTTCTGGATTTTCATCCTTCTTGGCTTTATCTTCATCATCAGCCATCACTTCATCTTCATCTTTCTCTTTCTCTTTCTCTTTATTGTCTTTCTCCACAACTTGTCCTGGCGCACTCTCAGTAGATGATGGTAATGCTTCCTTGGATTCTTCCTTTGCTGGACTTGTCTTGACTGTATCAACTTCTTTGCCTTCTTCTCCTGATTTTGTTTGTTCATTTGGACCAGTGATATTCGCTGAAAATTGAGGAACATCAACGTTATTTTCATTCTCTAATGGTTTCTTAATAGACCCATTGACCTCTTCTTTCTTTTCAGAACTTGGTTGTTCTTCAACTTTTTCATTTTCTTTTTCAACAGGTTGTTTGTCAGATATAGATTCAGTAGCTGTTTCAACAGTTGGTTTTTTTAAAACTTTATCTTCATAGTTTTTATCTTCTAAGTCATGTTTACCATTGGATTCTGGTACCTTTGTGGCGTCAGAAACTGTGGTATCTTGTTCTACTGTATTTTGAGGTACAGGTGTTGCACTTTTACTAGCAGCCATTTCAACATCATTATCACCAGGAGCTGGTTCAGTTGTTACAGTTGTTGCTACTGCTGGACCTCGAGCTGGGACTGTCTCTGATTGAGATTCGATAGATTTTTCTACTTGTGAAACATTCTGCTCAGTTTCCGGGAGTTTCTTCTCCTCAATAGTAGTTGATGGTTCAACAACTTGAGATACTGGTACTGGTACAGCATTTGTACTAGTTGATGTAGCAGGAGTAGTAGCAGATACAGAATCTGGTTTGGTTTCACCATCTGGGTTAGAAGCCGGAGCAGATACCGGTACTGGTGCTGCTTCTGCAGCTTGTGCTGGTTTTGGTGCTGCTGGTGTTGGTTCTGGTTCCTGGTTTGTAGTTTGGGTTTGAACTTTAGAAGGTTCGGAAACTGGAGCAGAAACCGTAGTCCCTGATTTAGGTTCCTCTTTTTTGTAGTCAGGAGCTTGTGTTGTTGGTTCATTTGGTTTGCTGATTTGAGGAAGTGTTGTCTCAGCTGCTCTAGGATTCAGGTAAATTGAAGGAACCTGGTTAACTTGCTCCTGTCGAACTGGTGCAATGTGTGGTGGTGGTTGTTGTTGTTGTGGCTGTTGTGGTTGTGGTGTGTGTGATTGAACTGTCCCAAGGCTAGTAGACCTTTGCAATGGATCCGGCAAGCCATTCCTTTGTTGAGGTACACCTTGTGAATGGGTTAAAGGGTGCGAATGCTGTGGCGGTAATTGAGCCAATTGAGGCAGTTGATTTTGATTGTGTTGAGGCTGATGTTGTGGTTGTGGTGGTTGCTGTTCTTGAGATTGTGGTTTCTCTTGGATTTGAGGAGGCTGTTGAGTTTGTGGTGGAAGAGGTGGTGGTATTTGTTGTCCTGATTGTCCCATATTCATCAAATGAGGTGGTGGTGGACTTTGTTGTTGATTCACTAAAGGCTTTGTAACTTGCTGATGTAATGAATGGACTTGTTGTGGAGGCAATGGTGACTGGTGTTGAAGTAAAGGTGGTTGTGATTGAATTTGAGGTGGCTGTTGTGGTTGTGGTTGTGGTTGTGGTTGTGGTTGTGATTGTGATTGTTGTTGCTGCTGCTGTTGTTGTTGTTGACTACTTTCCAAAACCATTCCTTGAGGCAACCTAGGTTGTTGAGAACTTGGAGGTGGTTGAGGTGGATGAGTATTTCCTTCTTGTTGATACTTGATCAATTGTTCTAATCTGGCCTTTATATGAGGATTGTTTGGATCCAACCTTTCTGCTTGTCGATAAGCATCCAATGCGTCACTAATTTGATTATTACAAGTCTCATATAAAGTCCCTAAATCATACCATACTTCACTGATATAAGGATTTAATCTAATAGCCCTGGTGTAAGCATCCAATGCATCACGATATTGACTTATTTGGTAATACAAAACCCCAATTGAGCACCAGAATGTTGGATTTCTTGCATCTCGATTGACAGCTTGTTGGAACGCCTCATAAGCTGCAGTGAAATCACCTCTGATCATTTCTACCCTACCCAAATAGTACCATGAATGAGCATCACTTTGATCAATATCCAAAGATTGCTTTAAATATTTCAAAGCAATGTTCAAATCTTGTTGGAATGGTTTATACAGTTGTGTTGCGCCATTAGCTGGTGTTGGTGGGTTTGATTCTGCTTGAGAATAAAGACAACCCAATTGTTGCAAAACCTTTGCATGATGAGGATTTACTTGCAACACTTTTTCATACGCTTCCTTAGCACCATTCCAATCCTTTTGTTGTTCCAACACTGAACCAATTTGAAACCAAACATCTGGTTGTGTTAATGGGTGTGGTGGGTTATTCAAAATGTATTGGAAACATTCTAATGCTGGTTGTAGTTTACCTTGATGCTTATAAATGATCCCTAAACGGAAATAAATTTCATTGGCCTTGTCGAAATTTGGATCCAAATCCAAAACTCTTACAAAGGCTTCTTCAGCATATTCCAATGAACCATATCTGTCATATAAAATACCAATTCCATGCCACAATTTTGGAATGTTGGGGTTTTCTAAATAAAACAAAGCACGTTGGTAAGCAGCATAGGCTCTTTGTAAATCATCCAACATCAAATAACAATGACCTAATAACCCCCAGGTTTCACCATTCTCGGCATGGAAATTAAGGGCCTGTTCATATAATTCAGCAGCCTTAAGAAATTGATCTTTTGCACGATAAGTATTTGCTAATTTAATTAAAACATCAGGGTTATTTGGTGCATGTCTTAAAGCAGAATCGTAAGAAGTTAACGCACGCTCAATGTCACCTAAACTCTCAGCCAATGAACCAATGGCTAACCAAGTTGATGCTGTAGTTTCATTAAGAGCTGCTGAACTTGGTAATTGTTGTTGTTGCTGCTGTTGCTGTTGCTGTTGCTGCTGCTGCTGCTGCTGCTGCTGTTGTTGTTGTTGTTGAGCTCGGACTTGAGCAGCTTGTTGGTTAGCAGAAGCTGCTGCTGCAGCAACAATGATACCAGGCCCATTATGATGCTGCTGTTGTTGTTGCTGAGAAAGGGCTGCAGCTTCATGAGAATTTGGAGGAGCCCCACCAGCATGTAGTCCGCCATTCAATGGTGGTGGTGGAGGATGTTGCTGTGGCTGTTGTTGTTTAATTGTATGGGCTGTCGCATACATCTTTTTCTGTTCTTTAATTTCGGAGGGAAAAAAAAAAATAGTTCAAACAGCTACCAATAAAAAGGGTTTGGGACCTATTTTGTTTCAAAAAAAAATGTATATCAAGGTAGAAATACAATAATTCAAAAATGAGATAATACAATTCAAATAAAGAAATGAATAGTTGGTAAAGGGTTGTTGTTTTTTTCTTCTTCTCGTTGAAAGTCCTAGCGAAAAAAAAAAAAAAATGCCAACAGTGGGGAGGGAGAAAGTTGAAAAGAGTTCACAATGTATGCGGGTGGGTGACTAACGCTATAACTGTCTAGATTGGAGTATGTTGTTTAAAAACAAAAAAAAAAAATGATAATCTCTTCTTAGTGATAATTTGTGTACAATGAGTTAATAATTGGAAATGGAATGAATGAATGAATGAAATAAACCAAATATTGTAATTTGTTCCAATTAGTTACTTATTTCTTTACCTTTTTCTTCGATAGGTTGTTGTTGAATGTGATTGATGATTGATTTTAAAAATAAAAAGAAAAAGAAAATAAAGTAAAAATTAAATAAAAAAAGAAGTGGACAACAGGGTTAAATTTTTTTTTCTTTCTCTTTTTCTTTATTTTTTTTTTTTTCTTTGGGTGCTTGTTGAAGTTTTTTTGAAAGTCTGTGTGTGTGTGTGTGTGTATGGGTAGTAAATTGGTTTGGTGGATTTTGGTGGATATTTCTATTATTATATTTATATTTCTTTTTTTTCTCTGTCTCACTCTCTGTTTCACTCAATGTTTGTTCCTGTTGTGATTGTTGTGATTGTTCTTGTTGTGTTATGACTGTTGAGAAGGAATGTTTGGAATTTAATATGTGACGTGCGTGATATTAATAAATTGAAAATGCTCTTTTATACGGTTAATCTCAGGATTTTGAATTATGGGGCAGAAAAAGAGAGAAAAAAAAAAAAAAAAAAAGAAAGAAAAAATATTACAGGAAACACCGAGACGTAGGAAATCAGACAAGAAATGCAAGATGGAAGGAGGAGGAGAAGAAGAGACAATTTGGACGCAGAAAAAGGAAAAAATGACAAAACAAAACAAAAACAACAAAAACGGATGGCAAAAAAGAAAAGCTCGCTACAAGGCCACTTCAGGAATTACAATTGACAGAAGCTCACAAGTATTTGTTAGTTGCCCAGAATTGTACTTCACTCAATTACCCACCCCCCACCCACCTGGCAAATTGGAAGGCAAACAAAAGCCAAACCAAAAAAAAGCAATCAGTAATCAGTAAGGAAAAGTTAATAATAATATTTTGTGATTATTATTATTCGTTCATCATTTTCTTGAAATGGGGGTGCCAATAGGGGGTGTAAATAGGCTACTGGTTCTTTTTTTTTTTGATATGAATAATCTTGGTTTTGTGGCAATTTCTGTTTAATCAACGCAAAAATAAGAAAAGAAAAAAAAAAAAGGAACAACAATCAAGGAATAATAATCATCATCTGGCTATTAGGTTCATTGCACCCCGGGTGTAAAAATTGTTTTATTTTTTCATCTTCAAATTCCAATTCGTTCTAGCACAGGCAATTCCGGATTTTTGTTTTTCGCTTTCTTATTCAATTGCACCCGTTGACAAACATACATCTACACCTTTCACTAAACTTCTGATGAACTTATTACTTATTTATTATGTCCTTACGTGGTAAGGCAAAACCATAATGCATGCCAAATTTTTTTGAACTGAATTATTATCCTCATCATTGAATACGTCAATTGGTACGCCATTTTAAAAATAGAGTTTTAATTCATTTTTTTCTCACTCACTCGGAAAAGCTCGGCCACATATTTGGCGGAGGCCAGCATTTGTGACTATGGACATGATAAGACGAGGTTACCACTGTTACCATGAAGGGGGGGTGTAAATCAACTTCTATCTTGTAAAATCCAATTTTCAACAAAAGCCCTAAGCAACAGGAGAGGGTGAAAGGGCAAGATGAAAACAAAGTTTCTCCCACAACAACAAAAAATGAATCTTATTTGACGAGAAATTGTAGATAGCTATTATTCATTACAACCACAAGAACAAATCAATTGTTGATAGAAACAATACATTCCAATTCTCCATAATAGGCATTGTCCTTATGGCTTTTTTTTTCTTTCTTTCTTTCTTTCTTTCTTATTCATCAGCAATATCAATTTTCAAAATCTTGGAAAACTTAAGTAATACTCTTCTGATTCTTCACAATCTGAGCAGATTTGTTAATTCCCCCTTTTTGGAAATTTGAAACTAAGTTTTTTTTTTTCCATGGATAACATTTTAGTAAGATTTTCCAAGAAAATTTTCAGTTTTCTCACACCGGGTTCGCAAAAAGTTGGGGATGCTTGTTTGAAATTCGAACCCAGTTATAAGTGACCTTAAAAAGTACAATATAAATAGGATCAAATTATTTCAGTTAATCAGTTTCTACTTCTGGTGGCTCCTAAATTAACACTAATTGCTTCTCTTGCCAAATTGTATGTCGTTCGTTTGAAAAATGTGAAAACCACTCTTTGGTGGTTTTTGTGAGAATAGTTTGGTTGGTCTTGATCTCGTAAATTTGAACGTGGTGCCACCTTTCTACTTAGCATTGTATTGTTGGATTTATTTTTTTTTTTTCCGCGAGGTGAATTACAACAATAGGCCCCATGTCAAATTTCACGTATTGGTCGCATTTCATTTGCATTGGCCCAATTAACAGTTTTCCACACAGTCTACTAAATCATTTGTAGTTAATGTGTGCAATTTCTATTAAGAAGGTTCTTGCAAGTCATAGTCAGTAGTATACCATTTGATGGGAGTTAGAAATCAATCCATTTTAAAATTCCAGCAAGAGCATTTATAGGCAAAACCTCTGTCGTTTGGATATTAAAAGTGAGTGAAAAACTGACAATTCCAGTTTTTCCGTAAATGTTATTATTTAAACTATTCATGAAGTCTGTAATGGTTTGTGTTCTTGTAATGAAGCAAAAAAAGAATGACTTCCTTAGCTGTATCTTTTTTGGCAACACCAATGGTAGTAGGTTTTTTTCAACTTTTTATTTGGCAACAGAAATAACTAATTCTACAAGACGTCTATAGAAAAAAAAAAAAAAACATGCTGTTATGGGTTGCAAATCTATTTAAGACAAAATATCCTTTTTGGGAAATACATAAAGAGATTCTATCACTAATAGCAAACCCTTTTCCTCTTCTTCCTCATTTGTTCTATTTCTTTCTATAGATGTAATCGTTTCCCCTTTTGATCTCTGAACGAACTATTGAATCCCAATAAACTATTCAAATCTTTTGACCATTGGTTTTGATTAGTGGCAACACACCAAATTCCATTTTTGTCACCATAACTACCACTAGTGTTGTTTCCACTACCACTAGGGCTACTACTGGTACTGCTGCCGCTGCTGCCGCTGCTAGTACCGGCACTGGTACTGGTGCTAGTAGTTTTGTTACCACCACCAGTACTAGACAATAAAGACTGACCACCTGAAGTAATAGCTACTTCCGACGTGATATGTACTTCATCGCCAGGATGAAGATCAGGTTGAGTTATACCATCTATGGTTAATTCAATTCTTTGATTTCTATTACTTTCAGACAATCTAATCATTATATCTGACAGACTAGGCAAGATTAATGGTCTAAATGATAAAGACCGCGGACAAATTGGAGTTAATAAAACACAAGGGACAGAAGGATGAGTTATTGATCCCCCTGATGATAATGAATACGCCGTTGATCCAGTTGGTGTTGCAAATATAACTCCATCAGCAAAAGTGGTAGTGAAAAATTCATTATCAATATAAATATCTAATGATGTCAAATTTGGTGAACTCCCACGATGAATAGTGACATCATTCATAGCATGAATCATTTCTTTAATTTTTCTAGAACCATTACTACTTGAAGATTGTTCTTCTTTAAGCTTTGATATACTTTTTTCCCCATTAGTTTTCAATTTTTTATTAGCTCTTTCTCCATCATCCAAAGTTTTAACTATTTGTTTTCTGATGACATGACATTCCAATCGATTTCTATGTAATGCTTTACTTCTACCTTCATAAACTTCTCGAAATGTTTGTTTATAATTTTTAAAATCAAATGGTAATAAAAATCCTAATGTACCCATAGCAAATGATAATATTGGTGGAACAACAACATTCAGAAATAAACTAACTCCATGTAAAATTGTCCCATCTCCACCTAATGTAATCATCAATTCGGTTTTATCAACAATATCTTCATTTTTACCAGTATAAATAACATGATCAGTTAATGGATCCATTAATTCTTGAATCGATTTACCACTAACACTAGTACTACTACTAATACTACTACTACTATTTTGTTTAATGGTGGTTGTCGTTTTCAATTCATGCATTAATTCATCAGCTACTTCTTGATTGACAATAACATTAATTGATGGATATTGTTGATGTAAATGATTTATAAATTCAATCATGGCTTCACGAACACTGGCATCACCAGGTTTTTTCGCAATGTATATATTTGTTGGTGGAGATGATGACAGCCATACAATGTTGTATAATCGACTTTTGGAAGATTTGATATATTCAGGTAATTTCCCCGTAGGTAATTGAGTACATGATTGAACCGTTAATGCCATTTTCGGTTGTGCTTTTTCTGGTGTTGTTGATAAAGATAATTGAGCTTTCCCAATGATTAATTTCGATGATAGTGGGGTTGATTTAGTTATCGTATGTAATGAATTAAAATGTATTAGTCTGGATATATTAGTTTGATGGTGATTATTAACTAAACAAGGACGAAAAAGAAACTGGATTTTAAACATGAAAATATTAATCTAAAAATCAAACGATATATAAATAAATATGAAACACTTGTGATCATATGTGTATGTATGTCGTATTTATATTATATTGCGATATTATATGTTTTTTTTTTTAACTTTTTTGTCTGTTCATTTTTTTTTTTTTTTCCGAAGCGAAATTGATTGGGCCGGCAGTGATGCGGATGTGGGGGAGGAGAACGAGGTGACGGTGGTGTGAGTTTAGTGAGTCAATCGTTCAGTTTTCCCCTATAAAAGCTACCTTCTTCTTCGTTGGAGGTTTGAAGAACTATTGGACCAACAATTTACATGAATCTCTTAGTCTTATTAATTAATACGATACAATCTAATTATACAATACAATAAAAAAAAAAAAGACAAACAATCTCTAAATATTCTTTGAATTATGAACCTTTATTTAGTTCTTCAATTTCTTTTAATTCTTCTTCAGTTAATTTTGTGGCATCTTCCATGGGTTGATCCTCTTGTTTCAGTTCCTTGGTTGGCTCTGTTGGAGTTACCTCTGGCTTATCAACCTCTTTTAACTCTTCTACTTTCTCTTCAACCTCTTTTACTTCTTCTGCTTTCTCTTCAACTGGTTTTACTTCTTCTACTTTTTCCTCTGGAGCTTTTTCTTCAACCGGGTTTGTTTCTTCTGGTTTATCCTCTTCTATCTTATCGTCTGTATTCTCATTTTCATCTTGTTGTTTATCTTCTACTATCTCTTTATTCTTCTCAACAACGGGTGTTTCATTCTTATCAATATTCATTGAATCTTGCTCTTCTTGTTTATTATCAACTATAGCTTTCTCCCCCTTATCTTTCTCATCATCTTCATAAAACTCATTGTCTGGTTGTATTTGAGCATCTCGACTCATTTCTGAACCTCCTTTTGTATCAATTGCCATGGCTGTATCTTCTTCAATATCTCCTAAATCTTCTGGATCATTAGGAACTTCATTCATTTGTACTGAAGGCGCGTGTTTTGTATTTTCCAAATTGGCAATAATGTTTGTCAAAATTTTATCTAAAAATTCTGGAGAATTCTGATTAAACATATTAGATGATCGAACATCCAATTTATAATCAGGGCCATAATATTCATAATATTCATTATAAGGTAATTCATCGGGTAATTTGACATTGTTCAATAATCCCAGTTCATAAGCCCAAGTACGAGCCACGTTTCTCATAGTATAACCACCTCCACCAACTACCATCATGGGTATGTTAAAAGATTTAACAAAATTGATACAGTTAGCATGACCATTCATAGATAAATTAAAACAACCTAATCGATCACCACTCAAGGAATCTCCTCCACATTGTAAAACAATGGCTGAAGGTTGATACCATTCGATGATTTTCGATATTACTGGTTCAAATATTGATTTATAGGTGGCATCATCAATACCATCACGTAATGGAACATTAACAGCATGATATTTCCCCTTACCTACTCCAATATCTCTTAATTCACCAGTTCCAGGGAAAAACTCTCCGTATTTATGGAAAGAACAAGTCATTACTCTATCAGTAGTATAAAATGCTTCTTCGACACCATCACCATGATGAACATCAATATCAATATATAATACTCTTGGATGGTATCGTAATAATTCAATGATTCCCAATACAATATCATTTAAATAACAAAACCCACTAGCTTCAGATTTTTTTGCATGATGTAATCCACCAGCATAATTAATGGCAATATCACATTTACCTCGATTCAATCTTGCTGCTCCTTCCATTGAACCACCACCACTAATACCACAATATTCAAATAATCCATCGAAAACTGGACAATCATCACCAACATTAAATTTAATTTGTTCTTTAGTAAATAAATCTAAATTATCAGGGTTAACTCGACTAATAAAATCAATATATTCATCAGTATGAAATTGACACATTTCTTGTTTTGTTGCTGGTTTGGCTCGATAAATTTCCATTTTTTTATATAATCCATAATTCATAATTAATGAATGAGCCATTCTTATACGATGAGGTTTCATGGGATGACCAGCACCATAAGCATAATTCCCAATATCAGCATCATAGAAATAAGCAATACGTTTCTTTTGAGTTGGATCAACTTTTAATTCATCAAATGGGAGTTCAGTATACATGATTAGAAGTTGGTAACTAAGTCTTTAATGGATAGTGTTTGGTATTGGTGTAGGTGTAGGTGTGGAGAAATGAAGGGGAATTGAAAAGTTGTTTTTTGTTGATATAAAAATTTCGTTGACAATTTTTTTGTGCTAGTAAACTTGAATTAATAGGCAAAAAAAAATTGTTTGTATCACAGAGAAGGACAAACAAATCCTGTAATCCTCAACACTTGATCAATTCAAACAAAGAGGGTAATAGCTAGGATAAGTTGATATAACTCTATGAAACAACTACTATAAGTATATTAAATACTGGGTCAAGTGTGTACATATATATATATTGCTACCGAACTCTTTACACCATATTTGCTTGACGTTCTCTTCTTAATCGATCTTTATAATTAGACAATTGTTGATTCAATTGTTGTTGTAATTCAGCATTATGAAGATATTTAGTATATATTTCTTCATTAACTTTAAAATTGATTCCATTATTAAAATCTTCTTCAGATATTATGGGTGTTGTTGTTGTAGTTGTAATTGTAGCAACAGTTATTGGTAATAACCATGTGATCCAATTTGGGCCCATAACCAGTTTCCAATTTTCCATTACTCCTAAATCAAAAATATTTGTATTTAATTTCTTACGTTTCCCATTATTATCAAATTCATAATTGAATCTTTCATCATTTGCATGGCCACGATAATTACATCGTTTTTCTTGGAATTCAATAGTTGTTAAATTCTTACAACATAAATAAATCAGAAATATTGCAAATACACTAACAGCAATGGCAAATGCAAATGAAAGAATTAAAACTGCAACTAAATTGAGTGATAATATTTCATCTTCAAATAATCCTTGGGTGATGAATTTATATAGTATTCGAGCACTAATAATAAATAAAAACCAACAATAAATGGCAACATAACTTAAGAATTGAATGAAAAATTTATAATTATAAAATCCAATACAAGTGGAAAACCATGGACAATAATGATCCATTTTTAATATACATTTTCCTGATGATGAACAATGATGAGATCTATCAGGTTTCCACACTGAACATTTGGTGCAATACCTATATCCTTGATTGCCATTAACTTTCATAGTATGTATTATCATTGATTCCGGTGGTAAATCTATTGGATCATCATTGTTACTGTTATAGGGATTCTCGTCTATCATTCTATTCAAATTGTTGATTCTTAATTCCGGATAATCTAATGGAGATCCAGGTCCAATTAGAATAATCTTATAATAAGTGATAATACATAGCACGTATAATATTATACCAATTATATTCAATATTGTTAAATTCAAGGATGATTTAATGTAATTTGGGAAAATAAATAATAGAACATATAATGACCATGTTAAAACTAAAGTGCAAAATACTTTAGGAAACAAAGTCGCTAAAAAGCAACAAGATGTTTCTAATGATTTAAGGATAGAGTTTCCGTTGTTATTACTATTAATCATGGAATATTTATATAGTATAGCTGCCATGTATTTTGAAAAAAAAAAACCCTCGGAATGTTGCTAAGAATAGTGTTTGATTTTTTTTTTTTGTCCCCTGTCGTCACCGCCCCTCGCCAAAGGATTGGTTTTTCTTTTTACTGCTTTCTCACTGTTGCTAATTCGATATCTTGGTACAACTATCAACTATCAACTATCAACTGTTTTTTTTTACAATTCAACAAACTACCTATAAGCTATTACAATTCCATAATACAAGTTATTTATAAAAGTTCTTTTAGCTACCCTTTGCACATAAGTAATGTAAAACGGTATTCTATATTAAAAGTCTATAAAACATGAGATTCCTCCTTCCATTTTCTATGCTACTTTTGATTTAAGATTCTTTTGACTTTGTTGTTGTTGTTGTTGTTTAAATTTAATGAAAGCTTCTAGTCCAATACCACCAAATACTAATCCAACACCAACCCATTGTTCCCAACTTAAATGATGACCAAATAAAATCACACTAAGAATCATACTTAACATTTTCCTTGTCACTGTGGCAGTTATTAAAATGATTGAATCAAATTTTTCAAGAATAATAAATATAAATACTTGTCCAATTGCACCACAAATAGCAAATCCCATAATATCAATCAATAATTCGGGATAATTATTAATGAAATTAATTGTATAATCAATTTCAACTTTATGGAAAATAACAGTATATAAACTTGTCCAAATAAAGATGAATAAATTTAATAATGACATTAATTTCCCACTAGTTAATTTATTTTCTAAAGGTAATTTAAATAATTGATCTTGAGTTGAATTAGTTAATCCATCTAATATCATTGATCCAATTAAATAAGTCAATCCTAATAATGTATTACCATCATTAATTTTGGTTTTGGTAGTAGCATGAGCCATAGTAAATAAAATAACCCCTAAAGTGACTAATCCAGCTACTAAATATTTATAATTGGGGAATTTAGTTTGATAAAATATAAAATGAACTATCATAACTGGAATTAATTTACATGATTTTGCTAATAAATAAGCTAAATAATCTAAATGTTTTAATGATTTATAACCAATTGGTGAGGCAATACTAGAAGTAATTGAAATTAAAATCATAAATTTTAAAACATTATAATTTTGTTTTCCATTAGTGATAAATATAGAAAATGGATTATTATTGTTGTTGTTGGAATCCTGCAATCCTTCTCCTTTTGGTGATGATTTGAATTTGGTGGTTGATGTGATGGTGACATAATTATATATGAAACCAATTATTGAGGCAAATAATGCTTGAATTAAATTTATAATTATTGGTGCTTTGAAATATTCATTATTATCATCACCATATGGTTTTGTATTTATACGTTCTTGTAAAATCGACCAAGTTAAAAATGTTCCATATAATCCACAAACACATATTATTAAAGTAACTGCTTTATTTTTTCCTTGTCCTTGTTCTTGATGTTGGTGCTTGGACGTCATCTAGGTGTTTATATATTATGGGACAAGACCAGATCAAAAAAAAAAAAACGATATAATCAATTGAAATGAATTGATCAAACAAAAGTGTCAAAAGAATTTGAAATTTTTCTTTTTTTTTTTTTTTTTTTTCACAACACATCAAAAAAAAAAAAAATTAAAAGACACGCATACATTAGTTACACAATTGACATGGCATTATAAGATAGTTATTAACTTGTAGACTTTAATATACATGTACTACTTATTCTAACGACGACCAAATATACCGAAAAATCCACGTTTTTTCGTACTTTCATTATCTTCAACATTAGTAGAAGAATTATCAACATTGATGGAAGTTTCCACTGGTGTTTGTTTGGCTAAATCATACGAAATATAATTAAATGCAACATCAAATAATACTGGTTTACACATGATTGGTTCAATTTTATTTAAATTTATTGTAGATAATCCTTTAGGATATTTATTCAAATTTTCAATAGTATATTGTGAACTTGATATGGTTTTAGATTGTTCAAATTGAGCACTTATTTGATTTTGTAATATTTTTTTCTTGATATCATTTTTGAAAATAGATATTTGTTCATTAGTACTAATATTAAATGGGAAATCAGTTTTATAATAAATATTATTATTATTATTAATTTTAATTGAAATTTCTTGATTAATAAATTGATAAATTTTTAACAGTTCAGCAAATTGACTATTAAATTGATAAGATTCAGCAATTATTTGATTTTTTTGAGCAATGAAAAATGTTTCTAAATTATTTAATGAATCATATAAATCTTCATCATTATAAACCCCAGGTAAATCTTTTAAATTTTGAATAATAACAAGAATCCCATTATATAATCTAATGATATCTTTATTATCATCAATTTTAATCAATTGTCCAATCAATAATAAATCTCTTTTCAAAGTGGTAAATAATAAATTATAATTGATATAAGTCAATAATATGGCCCGATTTTGTACTTGATCTAAATCATCATCATCTTGATTTCTTTCAGTATCGGATTTATGTAATGATAAAATTTCATTCCATTGAGTAATAATCGAATCAAATTGATTAATATCATTTGATTTATCCCAATGAATATTATTATTCAAATAAGAAATTTTCAATGCTATTTCATCATTATAAATAATTGCTGAATGATCTCTCCAATTGACTTGTTTAGAAATTTCAAAATTATCATCATTATTATTAATGATATTGTCTGTAGTAGTATATTTACTATCAATTAAATTTAACACCGGAGTTAAATAAGTTACCACATTATCATGACAATGTTTACGAGCAATTGATTTTAAATCAGTAGTAGAATGAATATTCAATTGAGAAATTGCCAAATTTAATGATGGATCAACTAATGTTTCAATTAATTCATTACATAATGTTTTATTAAATGAATCATCTTCTTCTTTATCATCATCATAATCATCGTCGTTGTTATTATTTAAAGAATGTTGATGATTATTATATAAATAATCTAATCCACATTTAGCTATTGAAAATGCATGAAGGGTATTTTGCCAATTTTTTTTAACAATTGATAATTGACCAATAATTAATGCTGTATAAACAAATATTTCTACTTTAATATCATTAATTGATTCAATATTAGTCAATTCTAATAATTCTTGAGCATGAATTAATGATCGTTTAAATTTTGTAATTAATAATTTTTTATAATTTTTTTGCAGTTTCAGTTTCAGTTTCAGTTTCAGTTTCAGTTTAATATCATCAATTTCTAAAATATTTTTCATTTCTAATCCATATAAAAAATCTCTTTCAGCTAATAATAAATAAATTAATCCATATTTTTTATTGGATTGATATTGATCTTTAGTAAATTTAATAACTTTATATTTTTTACTATCATGATTAATTAAATTCAATTCATGACGTAAATTTTTAATTTGTTTATTGATTTTTTGTCGTTGTTTTTTAAAATCATTTGAAGTGATTAAATAAGCACTCATTCGAGTACCTAAAGTGGTAGCTAATGGAGATTCCATGTTTGTCAGTACTTGATTGGTAAGTCAATATTGGATTACAAAGATTTTCCAAAAAAAAAAAGAAAAAGAAGAAAAATCCAACAAAATTTTTTTTTTTTTTTTTTCTTGTCAAGTTCACACGACTTGATTTGTTTCTGTCTCGTAAGACACAACCATCGACTACTACTACTACTACTACCACTACACGCTTCTGGTTCCATGATTCAAAGCTTAACAAGACTATATGTCCTTGACTGAGTTAAAGTAGGTATGATATTTTAAAAAGAATTAATTTTCTTGAACTATGTTTATATGGGTGAAGAGATTGTTTTTTTTTTTTTTTTTTTTAATTAAGATTGTAAACAGTTTTTTGATCTTATTTTTATACCAAAAATTACTCAAAAAAAAAAAAAAAAAAAAAAAAAAAAAAAACAGACGAACTTAAACCAACATTGAATAAAAAGTATTCGAATCAAAAGTTTAGTATCTCTCTCTTTATTAATAAGAACATTTATATATATACATCATTATTCTGTGTAATTATTGGTTTGTTTTGTATCTAGTTTTCTTTTGGAAAATTAAGGAAATTCCGTCACCAGCAATTGTCTCTCGGTAGCTTAGTTGGTAAAGCATTAGACTGTAACTGATTAATACCGCTGTTCCAAAGAACAGTTTTATATAATTGCGATCTAAGGATCGGGTGTTCGACTCACTCCCGGGAGAAGATTTTTTTTTGTTTTTTTTTTTTTTGTCGGCGCACAAATCTAACACAAGATCTTCTTCTACTACTACTACTACTAGTATAACAAACATATAAATCAAGAAACTAGACATCATAATATATGTTAAGCTAAAAAGAGTCAATAAAAAATAATATTAATAAATGTCACTAATATAGAATTATACAAACATCAACCTTCAATGAATGATGTAATGATTCTATACATAAATATATATAAGAAAGAAAGATAAAAAAAAAAAATTGTCATTAGTAAGAAGAAATCATGAATTGAAAGACAAAAAGGGGATGTGGGATGTGGGAGGGGGAAGGAAAGGCAGGTATATATCATTATATACATCCAATTAATAAAACTCCACTCCAAATACAACAAATCAAATTAATCAATAATCCACCCCAAACAATCAATATATGAAACATTGGAGGTTGATTAAATCTTTGAATCAATAAATTAACACTAATTAATCCAAATATTAAACTTGTTATAATACCTAATGTTAAAATTACAATTAATCCAATATTATCTCGAATAAGAAATTGATAATCAATATCACTACCACCACCACCACTGTTAAGGTCAGGTTTTTGAAGAATTGACATGAATATACCTAATTGAATTCCTGATAAAAATAATGAAATGATATTTAATGTGAAATAAATATATGATAATGTTTGATCATAATTGAATTCATAAAATAATTGATAATCATTTCTTTTTTGATATGATGATGATAATAATTGTGGTAATGGATCTTCATTAATTGAATCATAAGTGGAGTTATTATTATAATGATAATAATTAGAATCAGAACCTTTGTGACCAAGACTTTGATGATGTTGTTGATGATGATATAATGATAATAATTTAGTATATGGATCTAATGGAACTTCATCAAATTCATCTTCTTCTTCATTAGTAAGGAAAAATGGATTTTCATAAACTTTATTATTACCATTAGCAAAAGGTTTCTTTAAATAGGTGGTATTGCCAATTGTTGATGCGAAAAATTTATTTTTCCAAATTAATAATTTATCAATAAATGTTGGGATAACATAATTATGATTATGATTATGATAGTTATTATTATTATTATTATTTTGATGATATAATTTCCGTTGTTGTTGATGTTTTAAATGATGAATCAAAATATCTTCATCTTGATTAATTAATTCATTCAATGATAAACTAATTTGATCATCAACATCGTCATATCCATCATATCCATCATAACCATAACCATCATCATCATAATCTTCTTCTCCTTCTTCGTCAGTACGTTTTGTTCGTTCAAAAATACTACTATTTCTTCTTGAATTTGATTGTAATTGTAATTGTAATTGTCTATCTCTCCCCAAAGGATCATTAAGAGGAGTTGATAATGAACAAAGTGACATTTTATGATTCAAAATATTTTTCGATTTTCTTTCAATTAATTCATGTTCTTGATTGGTTTGATCATTAATAGTTTGTAAATCTTCAAAATTTTTCAATAAATTTAAATTTAATAAATTATTATAATGATTATTAATTAATTCACCTTGAGGAATAATATTATAATAACATGATAATTGATATTGATAAAAATTCAATTGTTTAAATAATGTTAAACTAGGATTATTATTTAAAATTGTTTGAATTTTTTTAGGTAATTTTCTTAAATTATCATGATGATTTTTAATAATACCTCCACCAGAACCACCACCAGTAGCACCACCACCAGTAGCACCATTTTTATTGTCTGGTAAATCAATTTCTGTGATTAAAGAATTTTCAAAATTAGATAAATTTATATCATTTGATGAAATTGTAATATGTCCATGAGGGAAAATATCTAATTGATTCAATTCTTGTTCATTGAGAAAAAATGTTAAATCATTAACATATTGTGATTTATTTGTTGTCATAATATCACTATCTAAAGTAATCAAATAATCATTATCAATTGAATCATCACCAGATGATTTATTGTTTGTGGTGCCAGTGCCATTGCCATTGCCATTGCCATTGCCAGTGCCAGTAGTTTTACCATCAGTATAATCACTATCTATAACAACACTTCCATTTTCATCATTTTCATCATTTGGTTCAATTAAATATCTTGATCGTTTACAAAATAATTTTAAACTTGGTTTAAAATCATTAGAAACAATAAAATCAATAGTTTTCTTGGTTAATAAACTTGGTGAAGACAATTTTTGGAAAAATTCTAACAATTCTTGTTTATAATTTTCATTTGATCTATCATTTAAATGATAAATTAATATTTGAACAATATTATTAGGTAATATACAATAAGAAAATCGTCTTAATCCACCAATAGGAGCCACTATAATTGAATGATCATTATTTTTATGAGTTAAAATATAAGCAGGATCATCATCCAATAAATAATCTCGAGTCAAATATGTACATGAAATCCAATTATCATTATCAGAATCAGTATTAATTGGTTTCAATTGATAATATAAATTGAAATTTATCTTTAAATCATTAATTGCATCTTCATGAATTAAACAATGAATATGGAAATTCTTTTTCAATAATAAACTCAAATCATACCATGATTCATTTGAAGTTGGAGTTTGTTGTATAGGTAAATTATTCAGAGTGGTAACTCCATTGGTGGTGGTGGTGATGGTCGCAGGTTTTGGTGGCAAAATTGAATTCTGATAATCTGAACTTGTCATAATTGTTGAAGTTATACTAAATAATGAATTATTTCGCCTTAGATTTGCATCATGTTGATTGTGGGTTTTATTTTGAGTCTGACGGTATTGTTGATATTGCACTTGTTGTGATTTCCGTTCATATTTAATAATATTGATCAAATTAGTTAATTTCAACGTTAATGAATTTAAATTTTTAATTTTGGAATGATCTAAATAATATTGTTTTAAATTTAATACAAATTCTTTAGCTTGTTGTTTATGAGGATAATATTTTAAAAATTTTTTGAAAATCTTTTTGATGGCAATTTTTTGAATAATGATAAATTTCGAAAGATTTTTCAATTCAATTGATAATTCAATAGTTTGATAAAATAGTTCATCCAATTGAATCAATATAGTATCAATACTACCACTGCCACTAGAATTGTTGTTGATAAATTTAAATTGATTTTCAAGACATATAAATTTTCGAGTTAATTCACCATATTTAGTTTCAATAAATAAATTTATATAATCAAAATTTTCAATAAATGATTGTTTTAAAGATGATAAATCATTATTAGTGGAACTTTTCGATTTAGTGATGGATCTAATTTGACTTTTCAAATTATTATAATCTAAATTATAACTTTTCCATTGTGGGATTGATAAATGAGGTAAATTATCACCAAATTTCATCAATAAGTAATTATAACTGGTATAAGTATGTGTGTACTGTGTGAGGTTGAATCTATGAGAATATTACAATAATTGAATACAAAAAAAGGGGGGGATTATTATATCCTTGGAAGTAATTAATGAATAAATGAAACAAAACAATGCCGAACAAGATGAAAATGCAATAAAACAATCAACAAGGATAACAATGCGATAATGAAATAGTGAAAACCCCAAAAAAAAAAAAAAAAAAGAAGAAAAAGTAATGCAATTAATGAATTAATGAATGAATGAATGAATGGAAAAGTTGGGTGGCGTATAGTAAAGTCTTAAAGATCTTATAACTTATTGTAATAAAGGATGATGAATAAAATGATAAACGAAATAGATTAAAGGAGGACGGGAGGAAGGGAGGAAGAAACGAATATCGGACAAAATGGAATCTATTTATATAAGAATGAATTAATTAATTAAAATGAGGCTGAAATGAAGAAAATGGAAATTATCAACTTCTATCAAATCAATCACAAAATAACAATAAGTTTCAGTGAACAAAACAAAAGGAACTGGAGGGTAGGGGGGCTGTAAAAAAAAAAAAGATCTAAATAATCCAAGATGGGAGTAACAATTATTGGTTGATATATAAACAAGGGAGGGAGGGGGGATACCTGTTGTTGTTGTTGTTGTCTAACTCTTTTAATTAGGAGAGTTAAAGAGGAAGGAAAAGAAAGTTAGGAAATTAATTGTCGTGGTTATATTGCTGTTGCCAAATATTTGATAAACTTGTATAGTATAGTATAGTATAATATTATACAAAACAAAACAAAAAAAAGGAAAAAAAAAAAAAAAAGGAAAAAAAGCAAGTAAAGAAATTTTTTACAAAAAAGAATATATTGAATCAAGATTTACATTTACTTATATATATATATACATATGTATGTACATATTATTTCTTAAGAAAACAAATATAGAGATTATAATATATATTTACAACTTAGTGCTGGTAATAATAATAGTTGTAGTTGTAGTAGTTTGTAAATAGTAGTTAGCTTAGCTTAGTTTAGTTTAGTTTCATTTTCTTCTTCTTACAGAAAAAGAAAATTTTTTTTTTTTTTTTTAGTCAAACAAACATATTACACAAAAATAAACTTCATATTTTTTTTTTTTTGTGTGTGTCTGGGTGTGTATATATATATGTGCATGGTTTTTGTCACACGACCGTTTAGTATCCTTCATCAATTTTTTTTTTTTATTATCTTTAACCAACTCATATATCAATAATAAGAACCAACACACAACTCAGACCCTAAACCCAAAAGAGAACTTATGTTTCATATACTTTTAATTAACTTGAGTTTTTATTTTTAAACTTTCATTGATATAACAATAACAAGAACTTTCGTACTTCTGCTCCCCCTTCCCCCTCGTTCACATCCCTTATAGTTAAGTTTTGACCCAAGGCGGTACCACTACTAGAGAAACTACTGGGAAAAAAAAACTAGGAATATCTGATTTATTTGAACAATTCTAGTTCTGATTGGCAGAGATTTTGTCACATTTGGTATAACACTTAATCAAACAAACTAATTAATCTGAATGCACCATGAGTTGTATACGATAAGCATATTTCATTGGTTGGTTGAAAAAGTCACACTAACGGTTACTAAATACGGAATTGAGCATTAAAGGGAGAAAGACAAGGGGAGTGAAGGGAAAAGAAAGGGTGATAACAACAACAACAATTACTACTACTACTACTACTACTACCCTTTTCGTTATTGTGATTAATTATTCTTATTGTTGTTGTTGAAGTTTTGTGTTATATCAATTGGGGTTTTTTTTTTTTTTTTTTTTTTTTTAGTAAATTTATTTTTATTGTTATCTAATTTCATTTCTATTCATTTCTACTACTACCAATTAATATTGCCAAAAAGAAACCAAACCAACTAATTGGGAGATATATTATCTTACTCTTATCGGATTTACAACTAAATTGCACAAAAGACAAAAGAAAGGAAAAATTTCTTTCATTCAATTCCCATAAATCCACAATTCTGTTATATGAATTTAGTTAATAGTCTTGTGGTAAAAATTAAATTTCAATTCCCAACTACAAATACTAGAATGTAACAGTGAACTATAAACTATAAACTATGAACTATAAACTATAAACTATAAACTATAACTTACAAACCAAATCTTAAATATACAAATTTTGTCTTTGGTTTTGAATACAAAGTAATAGCATAAAAGATAGAGAGAGAATGGGGTGGGGGGGGGGGAACCAAGCATCCAGGAGGAAATAATTACCGAACTTCTTTATTATTCTTTTAGATATTTATTGTTAACATCTTGCATGTACATGATATTGGATAGACATATACATACATACAATAGAATACATCTTCAATCTAATTTATACAATTAACATCCTCCCCCCCTCCTCCGAAATCACCACCACCTACATTGCATTGACATCTACTCAAGGAACCCACGTGGTTGTGAATATTATTCATAACTATAAACCTAGTTTAATTATGCATAAATCAAATATGAGTAAAATGAATGTCACACGAGTTTTGACTTTTGCTATTTTCTTTTTTTTTTTTGGTTTTTGGTTTTTTTGAAAAAAAAAAAAAAAAAAACCAGAATATTATTGTTTTTACAATACCCAATTTAATAATAAATAATAACAACAAATAGAGTATAATAACTACTATATATCAATCTTAATTACAACTAAGAGATATTTTCTCATATTCATATTCATTTTAACTTTAACTTTAACTTTAAAAAGTTTATTATTGTAAGCTTGAATTAATCAATGACCAGTACTTGTAACTTGTACTGGGTGACATTCCCCGTAATCATGAACAACAACAACAACAACAACAACAACAACCTTAGTGGTAACAAATATAATATAATTTTAAGGCGGGAGGGGCGTGAGGTTGGGGGTGAGGTTGGGTTTTGATATTTGATAATATCATTATTTGTAGTATAATTTAAAGAAGTCAAAAAAAAAAAAAAGTTTCAGAATATTTTCTTATTACTAAGTGGGTTCTTTCTTTCTTTCTTACATTTACTGATTATTATAATTAGTTCTTTCGTTAGCGGATTAGTAGATTTATCTATCTTTGTACCTTCTATTTCTTCCCTCCCTCCCCTCCTCCTCCTCTTCCTCCTCTTCTTCCGGTGAAGGAGCGTTTTATTCTAATAGTTTCTTACTTTTTCAACATTTTTTTTTTCTTTTTTTTTTAGTGCCGTTTGGATCGGTAATAACCTGTCTTGTTTTTTTTTTTTTTTTACTTTTAGTTCTTCACAAAAACTAGTTACAAATCACTTTTTTGGTTTCAGTTTTACAAATAGAGTTTAATAAACTTTACTTTAAAGTTAAGTATGAAAAAGAATAACCATCACAAATTTCAGGATTGAAACCTTTAATACATAATTTGATATAAAGTTAATATTCAATATGACCCAATACTACTACTACTACTACTACTACTACTACTAAACTCTATTAAGGTTTTTAAAGAATAGAAGGAAACAACACCAAGAGCTCAGATCAAGTCATTCATTCATCAAAAAAATGTTGGCACATTTGAAAACTTAAAAAAAAAGTTACTACCACCATCACTATATTAGTAACTTGAAATAATCTTAAATTGTGCAGATATAAACTCATCTCCTATAATATTTGTTATCTAAGTCGTGTTTAGTTCAAAAGTTTTCATGAGGTCTGGTCTGGTCTGGTCTGGTCTGGTCTGGTCTGGTCTGGTCTGGTCTCGTCCAATCCCGTCCAATCCCGTCCCAAAAAAAAAAAAAGTTCTCTATGCAAGTCTAAAACTAGATATCATTTAGACAATCGAATGGCAATAACTCCGAGATAATGATTGTAACAATTTTTTGTTTTTTTTTGGTTTTTCTTTATAAATCCGATCCCACTATGACTATCTATTGAATTATGGAATGTCCTTTTATAACTTTACCTTACTTTGAACCCTACCTTGTAAATATATATTATTAATTATTGTTTCCTCTAATCGATCTTCCTACCTTTCTAAAATTCTAAAATTCTAATCTTCTAAATTTCCTTCTCTTTTTATTACTTCCCAATATTATCTAACATACTCCTAAAAAAAAAAAACTATTTACCTTTGATGAGTAACGTTTAAGATTTTGTTTTTTGAAATATATTGCAATGCAAAATCTATTTCTTCATCCTCTATTTAGTTAAATCTAATCTAATACAATTTGATAAAAAACTTGAAATTTCTTGAGACCATTGTGATTGTCATAGTATTATGATTTCAGATGAAACAAGTTTCAGACTTATAGATATTTTATATATAAACTAACTAACTAACTAACTAATACATATTTAGTTTTTATTCAAAAAAAAAAAAAGTAAGCATTTACGAGATGAAAGGTAACAAACTTGAAATAAAAAAAAAAAACGATTAACGATTAACCACTATAACTTGTTTCCCAATTTGGAACAATTATACATATTTCAATCTACTCTACTTATCAACGATTTCTAGTTTGTGTTAACCAGTAATAATAATAATAATAATAATAATAATAATAATAATAAGAGTGGTAACCAACCCTTTTACTAATGGGGGATTAAGGATTCTTGAATAATTATATTTCCCAATTTTGATCGGTTCTCAAACAAACAAACGAACGAACAATCAATAGTTAGTATATATAAACTATATTATATAATTATTCATTATTATTAATTCAAAATCTGTCACTCATTGCATCTATGAATAATATTATGTATTAGGCTTCAAATTCTAAGCGAACAACAACAACAACAATAATAATAATAATATCAACCAAACCATGGGGCCAGTTCAAATAAGAAATTCCTCAAAAAAATTATTAAACTTTTACAATTCATGCAAATTCATGTAACAAAAGACATAGAACAATTATTGAAAAAACAAAAGTTTTGAATAATAATTACACGTCACTGTTGTTGTTTTTTTTCCTTTCTTTCTTTCTTTCTGGGGTAGTTAATAAATAACATTAGATTACATTGTGTGGTTTTTATCTTTTTTTACACTTTTATTATATAGATGATAAATACTTTTTAAGAAAAGGCAAGATTTAATGTGGGGGAGGCGAGGGGGGGGAGGTAATATTCATCTTCTAATTATAATAAAAAAATAGGATACTCTAGTTTATTTTGGAAAACAAAGTTATGAAATAGACGAAACTATAAAATGAGGTTATTGCAAAAAAAGAAGAAGAAGAAGTAGTGCAAATTTGATTAAAAAATAAACTTTCATACAAATTCTCCTCCTCATTTCCTTTTTGTTTTTTTTTTCTCTCTCCTTGTTCCCCACAACAACAACACACCCTCTTTCATCTTTGTTGTTGTTGAATTCTTCATATATTAATTAGTCCAAAGTAATAAGGTTATTGTTTACCTCTTGAGTAAATTTTTTTTTTTTTTTTTTTTTTTTTTGGAAAAGCATCATACCTGGGGTATTTAATTGGTACCGTGGTAGTGAAATGAAGTTTGTATTATATTCAATTGAAGTACCTTTGGGAATTTATCTTCTAATCGACTATTAAGTGTATGATATAAAAGGTTTTAATATGAAAAGTGAATAATGTTCATTAGAGATAAAGTGTAAGTAAATTAAAGAAGAAAATTGGACATTAAATATGTCTAATAAACTGAAGGGTTACAACCTGGGATGTTGTGGAGGACCGAAGTTCAGAATAAACAGGGGATGATGATGGAGGATACTAACGAATTTTAATAGTTACTCAAAGTATTGGATAGGGTTATCGTTAAAGGAGTAGCAGAATTTCAAGTCATCATGATGTATCGTCGTTACCTTGATCATGTTTCCGTTAGAATCACGAATGACATAGGCATTGCTTTATGCAAAATGAACAAAACGAAAAGTAGTACTGCAAAAATGAACTGTACTGTCTTAATGTTTTAACTGACAACTATAAATAGGAGACCAATTTCTTTGAAGTTGGTATTATCTTAGGATTTTAGATAACTAACTTTAATATATTTATTTAACTTATATATATATATATATAAAATTTCATAATGTCTACTACAAATTCAAACTCAAATTCTACTTTTTTGGAACTTTTCAAACTGCTGATCAAAATGCCTCATTCCACCTTTCCCAAATGAAGCACGTTTGTGAAACAGTTTTCGTATCAGATTGATATATATATATATATATATATATATATGCAATTCGTCGAACCCGAATATCGTTGTGCTTATCGACATTAACGTTCAAACCATCCAATTTGGCAAGTCGTATTTGGACGTCATCGTGGAGATTCTATTTCAACTGCCCTTCTTTCCATCTAAACTCGTTTGACCAAATAAGTAGTGAATTGGGACAGATCGCATGAAATACCCATCAGTAAATAATAAAGTGTCTTATTGAAAGTGGTAGGGGGCATAGAGTTGTAGATCATGAGATCATGAAAGCATTTAGCTAACACCAGAGGGCCCATGTGGTAAAGTACGGGATCAGTCATGGATTTCAAGATCTTCTTGACCAATTTTTTACATAATTCCACTCCATCATTAGACATAGGATGGTGTGGAAACGTTAGCAAAATTGATTTTGATATCAACATTAACACAAAAAGGGTTTGGGTTTGGGTGGTGGGTGGCCTGTGAAGTGAATACTGAACCGTTATCCATGATAACCTCAACTGGTATCGAGTGCACTTGACAAATGAGATTGAACAACAGAATTACAACACTGGAATTGGATGATAAACATGGCAAATTATAAAGCAAACCAAAGATATAATTGACAGCATTAAGATAGTAAGATTAATTATTACTAGTTGGTAGAGGACCAATAAAAAAAAAAAAGCAGGAGGAAGTTTTGGTTGGTTGGTTGGTTGGTTGATTGGTTGGTTGGTGCTAAAATAATTCCCAATGATTGGTTTCAAAAAAACTACTAGATAATTTGACACCACAGGACAATGTCGAAAAACGTTAGTACAAATGATTTTATGGTCCGGGTGCCAATGGACTTTAGAAACAAGATAATAATTTATTACTCGAATGAAGACATGATGGTGTGATCATGAATGCTTTTTTCACCGTCTCGGTCAAACACTTTTGCGGTAACATCGGGGACTACCTGTGTTGAAGACAAGACGATGTGAAGTTGATCATGGTGTAGGACAAAATGAATCTGTTGGGAAAGATTCAGTGGAGTCTAAAAAGTTGTTTGTTAATTCGAGTTAATTGATTATCGGTAAGATTTTCAATATAAATGAGCGTTGGAGATGGAATTGGTTATATTTCCAATAAAACTTCAGTAAACCAGTGAATAATCATAATTTAAATAATTTACCTATAAATATCTATCTATCTATCTATCTATCTTTCTATCTATGTATTCTAGTATACATATATATATATATATATTGTCTTTCTATAACATTTTATTCTTTTAATTTTTGGGCAACTTTAACTCCCTTAACAAACACAGGGATCATACCACCAGTTCCAATAGCAAATGGACGATGACCCAACACTAATAATTGAGTACGAATTGATCCACTATGACTAGTAATACTAACAATTTGATCAAATGGATTGTCATTGAAAAGTTGTTGTAATCCTTTATTTTGTCTAATTGCTTGTTCAGCTACTGATTCACGCCAATCAGATTTCCAATAAATATCTTCTTCTTCAAAATCAGATTCAATTATAAATCCTAATGATTGATATTTTTCAATAATTATTGATCTTGTTGATCGTTTATCACAAGTATGATCACCAATTGTTTCACGCCAATTTTCTTGAATTAATGGTTTAATTTTTTGTAAATCAATTATATTATTCCAAGTATTAATTAATGTATCAATTGATCTTCTAAATGGTGATGTGAAAAATTTTGTTGGTATAATTAATTTTTTATTTTTATTGATATTATTAATAATTTCTTGATTCCAAGCAATATTATTATCTTTAGCTTGTTCAATTCCTAATTCAGTCAATTCAGGATCAGGCCCCCATACAATTTTACCATCAGTATTTAAATGAGACCAATAATCATCCCAAAGTTGTGGGTTTTCATTATGTTTAACATTATGATATCCTTGACCATGTCTAGCTAAAAACATTAATTTATATTGAATTTCATTAGAATTTACTTGATTGTTTAATTCATTCAATTTTTTAATGATATCATCCCAATTGGGAATAATTCCAAAATGTTCCTTTATAGTATCAAATTTAGTAGCATCAGTTTCTGGTAAAGATTGTTTGAAAATTCCTGGAACAATAGAAAATTCCCAATATGATTTGGTTTTATCTTCTTGATAATATTTCAAAAGAAGTTGTTCATATTGTTGTCTATCAGTATCTGAAATTTTAGCATCTACTACGTCAGCTTGATTAGGGATATTTTTCGACATTATTGTTATTAGGTGTAGTTGATAAAATGATATACAAAAAAATTGAAAAAAAAAAAAAAAAAAAAAGACCAACTAACAGTTTAAATACCTTTTGAGGTTTTAGAAAGGTGGATGGATGGATGGATGGATAGGGGGGGATAACTATAGTAAGTTTTTCAGATATAGCACGTTGTCAGTGTGGTGACTTAGAAGAAGTTGAGTCAAACTCAACTCAACCCAACCCAACAACTCAACGCAAAAAAAAAAAAACAAAAAAAAAGATGCGTCACCTGGTCTCTCTCCCATCCACCCACCCACCCACCCACGCACAATTCTTCGAGATCAGATCGGTCCTATGTTGTACCAATTTAAGGTCTCACTTTAATTAATTGATGAAATCCTGCATGTAGCCACACATCCGGTTTGTGTTGAGCCGTGGATGGGTGGGAGGTTGCCAAATTTCTGGTGGGAATCAAAATTGGTGGTAGAGACAAATACGGTTCATCTTTGTTATAAAGAAGTTTGATTTAGATAGATTTGATGACAAAGAGTAGAAGTTTCGTCCAAAGTAACCTGTTCACCTAAACAATCAGCTCCCCCCCCCCGCTAACCATCTAAGACCTACGTCATAATTTGTTCAAGCTAATCTATTGGTCAAACAGGAAACCAATTTCAGGTTCTTCCTTTTTAGTTCCCACAACTTATGTCAATACATTAAGGCACCATTAATGAGATTTCTTTCTGGGAAATTTCAAGTGAATGGTGTTTACGACACACGACACTATTAACAAATACTTTTGTCTAAGCTACAAACAAAAGTTATGTTTATACCAAAGAGATTGGTCTATATTAAAACACTAAACAATATTAGTACCAAAAAATAGGCACCACCCAATATATAGTATGCGTTGAATAATAAGCTTTTCATTTCACCAGTAACTTTCTAGGGTATATTAAATGTCGTCCAGGTTGGCAACAACAACAACAACAACGAACCCTCGCGACAAGAGAGAATTCAACTCTGTACTAATATTAATATGTATGTACGTGTACTTCTGACGAAAAAAAAAAAGGAAGAAAAAGACAAAAAGAAAAAAGAAAAAAAAAAAAGGATTTCGTTGCGTTTTGGGAGAATTTTGATCAAACCTATTTTGACTTCAACAATCAACCACTACCATCACCACTACCATAACAACAATAATTTACTCATTTCATTAATCAATACTTTAACAGATTTATTCTACTCCCCAACTGTATTTATCTAAACATTTGTATTTTTTTTTTTTTTTATCTTTCATCTTTCATCAATTGCTTGTGTTCAGTTTCCTTTAGTTTTTTTGGTTTTTTATTTTTTTCCAACACGTAAGATTATCAGGCATAATTTAATTTCCTTTCCCATAAAACAAGAGAAATATCAAGAGCATTTACCGGAACCATGAACGATTTTAATGATGATTTGTACCCATTAGCTTTGTTAATGGATGAATTGAAACATGACGACGTTTCTAATAGAGTAGAGGCCATGCAAAAATTGGATACCATTGCTATTGCCTTGGGACCAGAACGAACTAGAAAGGAATTATTACCATTTCTTAATGATGTTGCTCAAGATGATGAAGAAGAAGTTTTTGCTGTTTTAGCAAATAAATTGGGTGAATTTGTTCCATTAATTGGTGGTCATCAATATTCTGAACCATTGATTTCTATTTTAACTATATTGGCCTCGATGGAAGAACCATTAGTTAGAGATAAAGCCATTGATTCTTTAAATAAAATCAGTTTAGAATTGAGTGATGAAGAAATCAATGGGATTTTCTTGACTTTAATACAAAATTTGAGTCAAGGTAATTGGTTTCTGAAGAAAATTGCTGCTTGTGGATTATATCAATCGGTTATTATTAGAGTGGATGCCATTACTAGACAAAATTTATTAAAATTGTATTTTAAATTAGTTACCGATGATTATCCTATGGTTAGAAGAGCTAGTGCCACTAATTTACCACGATTAATTGATTTATTGACTGAATTTACTGAACATCATCCTAATGATGTTAATAAAATCACTAATGAAGATTGGGAAATAATTTCAAAAATGTTTCAACATTTAATTACTGATGATCAAGACCTGGTCAAATTTTTAAGTGTTGATGTTTTAATTTCTATTTTAGAATTTTTCGGGAAAATTCATGAATATAGTTTTAATGCTGATTTCTTATCTAGTGCATTGAAATTAATTCAAGATGAAAGTTGGAGAGTTAGATATACTGCTGCTGATAGGTTTAGTAAAATTGCTCGGAATTTCACCAACAATGAACTGGATTTATTCCAATTGATTGATCCATTTATTTCTTTAATGAAAGATCATGAAGGTGAAGTTAGGAAAGCAATTGCTAAACAATTGCCAGTTTTTTGTCAATTATTAGTGAAATTTCCTCTGACTAAAGCCACTATTTTAAATAAAATTGTCCCCGTGGCTAATGAATTGAGTCAAGATCCTCAAGAAAATGTTCGTGCTTCATTAGCTTCCACTATAACTGAACTTTCACCAATTTTAGAAAAACAGGCCACTATTGATAAATTATTACCAGTGTTTTTAATTATGTTAAAAGATGAATTCCCTGATGTTAGATTAAATATTATTTCCAATTTATCTGTCGTTAATGAAACCATTGGTATTAATTTATTATCAACTAATTTATTACCGGCAATCACCGAATTAGCTCAAGATCATAAATGGAGAGTTAGATTAGCAATCATTGAATACATTCCTAAATTGGCCAAACAATTGGGTGAATCATTTTTCAATGAAGAATTATTATCATTGTGTATGTCATGGTTATGGGATCCAGTTTATGCTATTAGAGAAGCTGCTGTTAATAATTTAAAAGAATTGACAGTTATATTTGGATCAGAATGGGCTCAAGTGGAAATAATTAATCGATTATTAAATCAAGGTGATAAAATTGTTAATGATGATGATGGTACTGGTAATGGTGAAAACAATGATAATAATAATAATAATGATAAAGTTGATTATTCAAATTTCATTATCAGAATAACTTGTTTATTTGCTATCACCAGTTTAATACCAGTTATTGATTATAAAGTTTTAATTGATAAAGTATTACCATTTATTAATGGATTAATTAATGATTCTGTTCCTAATATCCGGTTTAATGTGGCTAAATCATATTTAATATTAGTGGAATCATTAATTAATAAAAAGAAATTGGGTCAACTACCAGAAGCAAATGATCAAGAATTGAAAAAATTCATTGATTCACAAGTTTTAACAAATTTACAAAAATTGGAAAATGATGATGATGTTGATGTTAGATTTTATTCATTGAAAAGTATTAAAGGTATTAATGAGATCTTGGCTTGATGTTTTTTTTTTTTTTTTGATTTTTGTATAGTTTATTAAGTACATAATCTATACAACCTCTCCCCTTCCCCCTTCCCTTCCCCTCCCCTTCACATCCAATACACACACACACATACGTACATACATACATTACATGCACATATTTTCAACCAACTAATCAACTCTTATCTATACATCCCGTATATTTATCCTTCCTTTTGCAGTAATTTATCAAAATCAAAATCAAATGAACTTCCACAACCACAAGCAGAACTAGTATAAGGACTATCAACAATTTTAAATTGACTACCAATCAATTCTTTTGTATAATCCAATTTTGAATCTTGTAAAATCATTAATGATGATTCATTCATAATTACTTTCCCTTGATCTCTTTCAAATACCATCAAATCATCATTATTCTCTACTTCTTGTAATTCTTTATCAATATTGGTTAATTTCAAATTATATTGAAATCCATGACATCCTCCACTTTCTACTTGGATTATTAATCCAGAATCTTCATTATCTTGTTGAGAAATTTCATTTAATTTCTTACTAGCTCTTTCAGTTATGGCAAATGATAAATTAGTTTGTCCATGAATTAAATTAGTGGCTTTGAAATCATTAATATCTTCTTGTTGTAATGTTGTTGTGGAATCGTTAGTTGAAGGAATTGTGGATGGTGGTTGTGCCGATGGGAAAGCAAATGACGATGGTTTTAGTCTTGATGAATTAGTACCAGTATTACCAGAGTTTGTGGTGGTGGTTGATTTGGTAGAATTATAACGTAAAGTACCAATGACTGTCCCATTAAGTATTGGGGATTTAAATAACTGTAATGTTGAGATTCGTTTGGTTATGACCATATATCTAGTTCCTAACATCCTAGCTGGCGGTTGCGTTTGATAATACTTTATAGTTAATATGTATTAGTAATGATTAATTTCTCTTTCTTTTGATCATTGATTTTTCTTCACTTCCTGTATATAAGCACCCACTCAAATTAATTGGTTTATAAAGATGATAATACCTTCAAAAAAAAAAAAAAAAAAAAAACAAAGTTGCAAAAACCAAATCATTCTGATCATCATCTATCCTCCCCCCACTCTCATTATCAAAACTACAATTTGAATAGAATCTCAATAGACGTAATAATATATATATGTATGTGTGTTTATAAAATGTTTGTCTTTTTTTTTTTTTTTTGGCTTTTTTTCTCCTTATCTAATTGTCATACACAGACATAATAATGAAAATAAACTTAAAATAAACTTAACTTTGAAACTATTTAAATGAATGTATAATGTCTTACTTGTCACCTTTCTTCCTATATACCCCTTTCTCCCCATATCTCTAGGTATACTGATCATCAGAGACTCTCCATGATTCCAATAATTTCAAATGCTTCCAATCTTCTTTTGGTCCTTCCATACCCCAAGATAAATATCTGAAATACCAGAAAGTACCAGCAACTAAGGAAAGCAAACTGATATAAATGGCCAAATATAATAATTTCAGCACTGGAGAAGCATTAGGTGTATTTAATCTTGAAGCAAATGATTCAACTTCATAACAGAAAACAAGCATGGCAAAATAAAGTGCAGGAACATAATGATGAACATAGGTAACTCTACCCATAATGGCAAATGGTAAGAAATGTAACCCCCAACCAAACATTGGATAAATACCTCCCATGACAAATAATTTCAATTTGTGTGGATTAGTACTTGGGAAATCAACATATTGTCTTTGCCATCTAATCAAATAATACAAAACAATAAATGCAAACAAAATAACACCAAAAGTAGATGTCCAAGTAGTTGCTGGTGAACCAATCATATAATATTTAGGATTTTCTGGTCCCCATCCACACATTCTGATCCCAACATTTAATGTTGGCCATTGCCAAAATGATGAAGCCAAATCATCTTGCTTTTCAGTGTCGGGAACTAAAGCATTATTAGTAGCCATCATAGCCAAATTCAATTGAATGAAATCGCGGATGAATTTGGTTTTAGGTAATTTGAAATCTTCTGGAGCTGGTGGTAAAATTGCATTACGATTATTTTCAATATTCCACCAAGTTCTTTTGTCTTTTTTAAATGGGTTTTTATAACAAACAACTTCACCTTGTCTAAACCCCCATTGAGGTAAAGTAGTACCAGTAACTCCCAAATAACAATTCATCACTTCATTCTTCAATCTAAATGATGAAGTCAAAGGATGTAATCTCATCTTATCTTCATCACTTGCTTGTTCCATAATTTCCACAATCCAATTATCTTTAGGATCACCAATAGTTAAATTACCATAACATGCAACTTCATATTCAGATTTAGAGACTGGTGCAGGAATGTCATGAGTATGTAAGTTTCTACCAGTTTGTGGATGCATTAATCTTACATGCATACCATCAAAAATATATTCAACATCAGTAGTGTTACCTGAAGTGTCATAATAAGGTTGTCCTCTAGCTCTTTGGAAAATCCAATTGTTGTTTGAATCTTTATGACCATAAGTAGTAACTTGTTGTTGTTTGGAACCTTCTGGGAATGTTTGAACATGTGAATGCAAAAGTCCACCACTTAAACCTTGGTTCTTTAAAGTAATAACTGAGTGGAACATAGATACTTCACGAGGACCACCACCAACATCGGAACCAGCCAAATTAGCTTGGAAAAGTGATGACATATTGGCATCACCGGTACCTGATTTATATAACAAATCAAAATGAACTTTAAATGAAAGCATAAAGATGAAAATAGGGACAATAATCAAGGCAACAATTCTAGCAAACCAATGTTGAATATATTTTGTCCATGAAATAGATTTATCACTCAATTTGTTCCAAAGATCGACAACAGTGTAAATACCCACCAAAGTGGTAACAAATAATCCAACCATTTTAACTGAACAAGTACAACCAATGGAAACACCCGTTAAAAGAATCCATTTCCACCATTTTCTGGAAAATTCTTGTGATTTATTGTTAAAATTGTTGAAACGAGAAAAACAGAAAACAGTAGCAACAGTGAAAAATAACAACATTGAATCCAATAAAATGAATTTACCTAATGTAACATAACTTGATTCAAGAGCCACCATTAAAGTGAATAACCAAGTAGTAAACATAGAAAATCCAATTTCTTTCCCTGTGAAATATGCCAATGGAACACACAAGGCAGAAAAAGTGGCATTAAACAATCTCATTTTAGTATAATCAATATAATCTGGATATTTTTCACCACTTGGGAAATCCCAAGATCCATTGTACCCTGCCAAATAACCAGATAAACCAACTAACATCTTACCCAATGGAGGATGAACATCATGATAAAATTCGTGTCGTAAATAATAGGATCCAAATTTACCAAAATGAGCTTCATCCCAAACAACATGATCATTCACTGAAATACGATAAAATCTCACGAAAAATGACAATGCAGTGAAAAGAATAGGTGCCAAAATGGATTCAACTTGTTTTAAAGATTCAGCAGTTTCTTTAGCTTCATCATATTGGGTTCGTTTAAGAGTATCGACTTCATCTTCATCTTCTTGGTGATTAGGGTATTTTTCTTCAATTGAAGCAGTTGTAGAAAGTTCATTCTGCTTTCTCAACAAAGCTTCTGTTTCATTGGGTTCAACAGAAGTAGACATTTTGATTGGTGTCTTTCTTTTGTAATGAATTGGTTGTAAAAAAAAAAAAAAAAATAAAAATACAAGTCGGTTGAATGAAATGAATAGAGATCTGGTTCTTTTTTTTTCACATTGTTCAACAGTAAAGAGAGAGAAAAAAAGAAAACGCCTATTATAAGCAAATAATGTAGGTGAATGAACACGTAAGTTATTTTTTCAAGTCAGACAACCAAAAAAAAACAACAACGCGCAAATATAAAAGAAAAATCATCACTTTGTACACGCACATATAATACAACTACAACTATTGACCCATGTACACACGTACACACATATCCTACTGCAACGATGACTTTATAGATTCAATTAAGAACCATATTAGTTGATTATCATTAATTATTAATTTGAATTTCCCATCATTAGCAATATTAATTAAATTATTAACAAACTTTTCTATTCTTAATTTTTCAAATTTTATTTTGGTATTATTATACATAAATTTCACAATGTCTTGATATAGTTTCCCATCATTATATAATTTTGGTAAATCCTTTTTCGGAATATCAATGATGAAATTTCTTAATCTATTAGATGTTGGAGAAGAATAAACCAAATGTAAATCACCCAAAGAATCCAATTTGTCACCTAATTGATCGACCAAATTGGGGATTAAATAATCAGGCAAATCTAGAGGTTTTATAATTAAAGGATAATCATTAATATCTTCTAATAATTCTAAAATATATTCATTTATACTTGGGTGATTGGTGATTCTATTTAATACCAAAGTGAAATCGTCATCATTACTAACAAAAATAAACACTTGACGAGAAATCAATCGATTATTGGCACATTTGATAATTAAATATTGAATTTTGTATTGCGAATGTTCTTCAATTGAATTGTTATAAATAGTAAGTTCAGGAACAATATCACGATATGATTCATATTGAACTAGTAAATCATCTTCCACTTGTAAAGTTTGTTGATATCTTTGGTACAAATATTTGCATAGAGTAATTCGAAATTTTTCCAATTGCTTTTTAGTTAGTTTTATAGATGATGATAATGATGAATTGGATTTATAGATTTTAAATGTTTGATTTATTATCAACGATGATATATCTCTATCCTGCGACATTGGTGTTCGGTAAAAACGGGGCGATGGAAGTAGAAAAAGGATATAGATGTGATTTGTTTATAGTTGAAAAAAAAAAAAAATAAAATAAATTAGATTCAAGATCAAAATATTATGGCCGCGCTCTTCTTACACAATCATAATAATTCTTCTTTTTTGCATTTATATATATTTCCAGATAATGATATTTTTTATTTATAACTGTAAACACTATAAAAGCAAAAAAAAAAAACATCAATAATCTCTCTTATGTAGATATTTCAAAACTTCATTATACAACTTCAATCAAATAAAACTAAAATCAAAGTCTGGTTTTACTTCAAGCAGAAACTTTAGCAACGTGTTCCAACAAGTCAACAACTCTGGTGGAGTAACCGTATTCGTTATCGTACCAGGAGATCAATTTGACGAAAGTTGGGGACAACAAGATACCAGCTTTTTCATCGAAAACAGATGAGTAGGTTGAACTCAAGAAATCGGTGGAGACAACAGCATCTTCAGTGTAACCCAAAACACCCTTCAATGGACCTTCAGAAGCTTTCTTGATGGCTTGAGCAATTTCTTCGTAAGAAGCTGGTTTCTTCAATCTGACAGTCAAGTCAACAACGGAAACATCAGTGGTTGGGACTCTCAAAGACATACCAGTCAATTTACCGTTCAATTCTGGAATAACCTTACCAACGGCTTTAGCAGCACCAGTGGAAGATGGGATAATGTTACCAGAAGCAGTTCTACCACCTCTCCAGTCCTTGTGGGATGGACCGTCAACGGTCTTTTGGGTAGCAGTGATGGAGTGGACAGTGGTCATCAAACCTTCTTCAATACCGAAAGTGTCGTTGACAACTTTAGCCAATGGAGCCAAACAGTTGGTGGTACAAGAAGCATTGGAGATAATGTTCAAGTCTGGAGTGTATTTGTCTTCGTTAACACCGACAACAAACATTGGGGCATCAGCAGATGGAGCAGTGATGATAACTTTTTTGGCACCAGCATCAATGTGTTTTTGAGCACCTTCGAGTTTGGTGAAGATACCAGTGGATTCAATAACGTAATCAACACCAGATTTACCCCATGGAATGTTAACTGGGTCTCTTTCTTGGAAAACTTTGATTTTTTGACCATCAATGACCAAGCTGTCACCAGAAGCAGTGACTTCACCTTGGTATCTACCGTGGGTGGAATCGTATTTGAACATGTAAGCAGCATAGTCGGCAGCAATGAATGGATCGTTGACGGCAACAACTTCAATGTCTTTTCTGCTTAAAGCAACTCTTAAGACTAATCTACCGATTCTACCGAAACCGTTAATACCAATTTTAATAGCCATTGTTAATTAATTTGATTTGTAAAAATTTGTTTGATGTAATTGATTTGAATTCAATTGTGATGAATAAGAGAAAGAAAGAAAAAAAAAAAAAAGAGAAAGAAGAATTAAAAAAATAAAAAAAAATTTCCAATTGAAAGGAATTTCAAGGGTTAATATATATTCAGTCAAAAAAAAAAAATTCAATTTTCGTTGAATTGGCTTTGACAAGACAAATTTTAGTGGGTTGGTGGTGGAATTGCAAATAACTTTACTAAAAAAAAATTGTTGTTTGCATAATATGATTTGTACGGGACACGCCATACCCGGGGCATTATCACCCATCAATAAGTAATTTTGCGTCATGATAATTTCCCACATTAGGAGAGAAAAATTTCCATGGGCGAGAGTGAGAATAAGAATAAACAACAAAATAAAAAATGTACACCACGAGCCTGGATTTGAAACAGCTGATCTAAAAAACCGCAAACTCAAGTTAATTAACAATACCTAACACCGGTTATACCATTTATTGCAACCAAAATTATCACTGAATAGGACTTGGGTTATCAAATTGGAGAACACTATATCCCGTCAATTGACTCTAGTAACGAAAAGTATCGGGTACCGAGCGAATTGCAAATAGTTTCTACGTAAAAATAATAAACTGCATAGAAAATTAAGGGGGTCAGAGAAATAATTGTCAGCCAAAAATGTGAGTACAATTGTTACAACTCATTTCACGCCTCTCCTGCTAGCTTTTTTTTTTTCAATTTTCGGACTTGAACCACGCAATTTGTATTTTACTCGTCATCAAATTGATCATACTGGATAATGTATGGTGACGACCATAATTAATTAATAAAATATCGCAATTCTTTATTTTAGTTTTGTATGTGCGTTTTTTTTTTTTTTTTTTCGCCACCGTCGATTGTATTTGACTACAAAGGTGGTGGTGTGAATCAGCAGTCGACAAGGAGCAACAAAAAAAAAAACAATTAATTTGCATCATACCACTGCTACTTCTACTACTGTAGTATCTATTCTATTTTTTTTTTTCCTAGCCCTCACAATCACACACACTTTCTTTTTTCGGTCTCGGTACACTACCACCACGCTTTATAGCCTTACCATCAATTCACGTGCATATATCCTCGGACTAAAGCAACCAAGATCCAATCCCGGGGATAACAGGCAGCAACAAATCCTTTATATTGTTTTTGAAGTTTGATCTTTAATTCCATCGAGTTACTGATTATTATAAGTGTAGATAGAAATCTTCAAGACCAATTGGGTCCCCTACTACTATTGCCAAATAGTTGTCAGTTTTTTTTTTTTGCATCGTAACGGAATGGTATAATTCATAATAAACAAAAGTAGCTGATGCAAAATGGCCAGATTCTACACGAAGAGAAACGATAGCTAAAAGAAGTTTTAGGACTGTACAAAAGATTGCTTTGCCATCCCCCACAAAAAAAAGGAGTTCCACCACCAAACTGATCAATTGTTGTATAACGACTACTACTTCTTTTCTTGATTTTTAAACCACTCCCTTATATATCACTTAAATACTGAACGTTGCCTTGTCCAAAAAGAAAGCCACAATGTCATACAGGTTAATCAAACTCAATTCTGGCCATACCATTCCATCAATTGGATTAGGATGTTATGATATTCCAAGAAACAAAACAGTTTCGGTAGTTTATGAGGCTTGTAAGGTTGGATATCGTCATTTTGATACTGCTGTATTATATGGAAATGAAGAAGAAGTTATTGAAGGGATAAGTAAATTTTTACGAGAAAACCCTAATATACCACGATCTGAGTTTTTTTACACAACAAAGCTTTGGAATAGTCAATTGGGTACTTCAAGTACCAAACAAGCCATTTCAACCATGATGGCTCAAGTTGGTGATAAATTAGAATATATTGATTTATTATTAATTCATTCTCCATTACCAGGTAAGACAAAACGTTTAGAGAGTTGGAAAGTTTTACAAGATGCCGTTGAAAAAGGATGGATTAAAAACATTGGGGTTTCTAATTATGGTAAACATCACATTGAAGAATTATTAACAAATTCAACCATTCCTCCAGCTGTCAATCAAATTGAAATTAGTCCTTGGTGTATGAGACAAGATTTGGCCACTTGGTGTTTAAATAAAGGTATCAATGTTGAAGCTTATGCTCCATTGACTCATGGTCATAAATTGCAAACCAATAATACTGAATTCCAACAAATCATGCAAAAATATAATAAATCAGCAGCTCAAGTATTGATTAAATGGTCATTACAAAAAGGTTATATACCATTACCAAAGACGAAAACCCCATCACGATTGAAGGAAAATCTTTCTGTTGATGATTTTGAATTGACTAATGAAGAAATTAAAGCAATTGATCAACCTGATGCTTATGAACCAACAGATTGGGAATGTACTGATGCTCCATAGATAGACTTTTGGTTTTCCCTATGATTATTATGTTTACAATTTGTTTTAATTTTTTTTTTTTCTTTTTCTTGAACAATCTATATAGTAAATGAATGAAAATAACTTGTTAGTAAATTATTAGAGAAAATTTGTTGCAAAAAGTGGACCAAAAAAAAGTGTAACTTTCACGAAAGATTGACAATAAAGTATACTCGAAACGATACAGTGTTAAATTATGCAGTAACGATAACATAAAATGAAATGAAATGATAACCATTTGAATTTAGTATATGCATTTACGTTGATTTCAAAGGGAAATATGTATCTCCTCTTTTTAAGATTAGAGAAAGGGTTTTCAAACGGTGAGTTGCAAAGTGCTAAGTGATTGTTCAAAGAAAGGAGGGAAGGAAAAGCTGGCCAGAGGGTACACAAAAATTAGTAAAAGAAATATCCATAACATATCCCATTCACTGAAAACCCTAAGCTTATCATATTATCAACTACCCAAGAGATCAACACCTTTAAAAAAAAAAAAATGGGATGTTCACCATTAGTCCACACCCACTAGATTAAGTTAAAGTTGAATTAGTGTGGTATGGTGATATTTAGAATTTCAGTTTCCAAGCTCGTGATGTGTCCATACAGACATATTTAATATTTCAAAAGTGCATATATCTAAAGATCAATGCACAAAAGTTATTAAGAATTTCCACAGTTTTTGTTTTAAATTCCTTTCATTTTATGTGTATGTGTGTATGTGTGGGTGGGTGGGACTTGAATTGGCACTAATTTTGTGGCCAAGAAATCAAAAAATCAAATAATCTGAATTTTAAGCGAGCCACTGAGCGAACAAAAGAACAAACGAAGGAAAGAAAGATCAGAAGAACCCCCCTGTCTTATCGGGATAGACAAGACAAGACAATAATAATAATCTTCATTTATTCTCCATGATTTGTGTGTGTGGGTGGGTGGGTGTGTATTAATGCAACAAACTTCTTTTTTTGTACCAAGTTCAACTGATTCTAACTTTAACTAAACATTGTAATTAGTCAAGTAATTTTAAGAAAGAGCAAGAATAGCATTAATCAATTAGTTACAACCTAAACAGTATTGATAATCTAGATATATTTGAGTCAGATGATGTTGAAACTTCAAGATCATAATTGTTTTCTTTTGTTTGTTCTTTACAAAAGACTAATAAGATAAAGACTTACCTGCTAACTTACTTACATATACTTTATCTGCCGAAAAATAATAAAGAGAAGACAATACTGAATAAATTACAAACCACGATTGAGCCTCCTTAGATTAGGGGGGAGGGAAGTTTTTTTTTTTGGGAAATAATAATAATGGGTATTGTTGTTGATATAATAAATCCCAAAAATTTGATTCACAATCAAATTTCGTTCCGTTATGGTTCCCGAAATATTCCGAAACACCATTTTGATTGAAAGCAGCAGCAGGAGCAGTAGTAGTAATTGAATCGTTATTGTTGGTTGGATTATTCGTAAATTAAACAGCAACCATCTTGCAAAAATCTTTTGGAACCTAAAATAAAAAAGACAAGACAATAAATATCTCTAATAAGGTTAGGTTTACAGCACCTTTTCTTTTTTTCTTCTTTTTGAATATTCTTAAGTCAATGTAGAAGTAATGACGGAAGATAGATTGCTTTCAGGTTATTTTCATTTACATTTACGTTTACGTTCAATTTAGACAGAAATAATAATCCTTAAAGTGTGTGTGTGTGTGTGTGTTCAGCCTTGTATTGTCATGATGACTATCAAAAATTAATGGCTGGGTGGGTGGGGATAGTATAATTTGGGTTATTTTTTAATTATCCAATTCTAACTTACGTAGTGGAAAATATAAAATTAATTAATGTTTTTCAATCCTCTTCCAGTGTATTATTATTAACACAAATCTTACTAATCATTGTTACTAATCCATTAGTTTGACACATTGTAACATTCCATATAGTCCATTGACCACTAACCACAATTCAAAAAGTCATTGTCCTGTATTATTTTTAAACTTTCAACAGATTTCAAATATTTTGAGTAAAAAGTTAGACATCAACTGGCAAGAGGGGTTTGCAATTAAGATTAAAAAACTAGGCGTAACTTTACATAAATTTTAGTAAATCAAGATTAGCTTGTAAATGTAAAAGATATTAACAAAAAAAAAAAAATATTCTATTAGTTAAATCAAACTATGGAAATAGATATAATATAATATCATCATCTTCATCTTCATCAAGTGAAACAGCAATCATAATAGCTAAACCTAAGACAAATTAAACAAAAAAAAACAAAAAAACTAAACAATACAGAAATAAAACAATAATTGAAACAAAACAGCATTAAAAAAAAAAAGAAGACACAATATATACATATAGCCTGAACATAACCAGATGATCGAAAACATTTAAAAAGAAAAACAATATACCATAAATAATAAAGAATGGAAATTCTTCCATTTATTTAGTAATCCCAAATCTGTTGTTGTCGTTGTCGTAGTCTTAGAACTTCCCCATAAATGGATTACTATTATTATTGAAGAAAGGATCAAATGAATTATCCACCAACACATCTAACCCACCACCAAAATTTGATACTGTTGCCGGTCTATTAGTGAATTGATTTGTAGGATACACAATAGCATCATCAGAAGGACTTAATGATTGTACAAAATTGGGATCACCAAAACTTAAACCATCAATATTATTATTGTTCTTACGATTATCTCTTAAATAATTATTGTTTTGATTAGTATCCAATTGTGTAAGATTGGATTGAGTTGTATTCTGTAGTAGTTGAACTGAACCAGAACCAGAAACTGCTGCTGCTGTTGCTGCAGTAGCAACAACAGCATTAGCTGTAGATTCCATTCGTTTATCAAATGATGAAACTCTAGAATGATTATGTACTGGTTTATGAACACTACCTTTTGGTTTTTGTTGAACTTGTATAGATCCAAGAGTTTTTTGAGAATGTGAAGATGAATTGCGTCTTAATGTAGCAAAGATTGGTCCAGTATTTGAATTATTGAATACTGGATTTATGGCAGTTTGTGGTGAAGAAAGTGAATGATTTTCATATTTATTAGTCAAAGATGATAATGATGAAGTTTTACCCAAAATTGGTTCACCATTACTATCAGAAAACAATGAAAATGATCTATAATTGTATGTTGGTGGAGATACTGATCCAGAATTCAATCCGTCTTCTTTGTTGGAAGAATCACTTTCAACGTCTGATATGTCACGAAAAGTATTGAGGGAAAATTGGTTCAATGTTTGCTGTTGTTGTTGATGTTGTTGTTGTTGTTTCTGTAATGACATTGTCCCTTTGGAAAACTGGTCTGAATTAGGCTCTTGCTTGATATAAGGTTCATCATTTGATTGAGAAAAAATCAGTTCATTGTAATGATCACTTGAAGGAGATTCCAAATCTTCTCTAAATATTGAGGTTCTTCTTAAAGGGTTATTAGTTGGCATTTGTTGAGGAGATGTTACTGGAGAACCAACAAACGTTTCACCATTATGTTCGGCAAATAATCTTGATGATAGTTTTAAATTTTTATTGGGGTCGAAATTAGCAGCAATCTCAGTTCCTTGTTCCCACTCAAGGGGTATATTTTTCAATAAACCTTGTTCTTTGATTAAATATGTGACGACTTTGTTTATAGGAACAACACTTGCCGTACTCTGTTCTTTAACATCTTCATGATCACCAGAAGATGAATTTGGTGACGATGAAGAAGGAGAAGGTCTATCTTGATCCACAAGTTTTTCTTCGGTAATTATTTCATCAATAAACTGTAAATGTGGTCGTGACAACTCAATAAGTTTTTCCAACAGTCTAGTCAATATATCTAATCTTGCTTCTAAAAGCTCAACATAACCAGATGGATGTTTCTTCTCTTTGGTCTTCTTCTTTTCGGTGAAAACACAAATCTTGTTGTCCAATGTACATCTGTTGCAAGGTTTCTTACTGTCACATTTAGTTTTTTTGATCCGGCACGAATCGCACGCTTTTCCGACCCGTTTCTTCTTGATATGGTGAAGTCCTTGGGTATGAGAATGAGTTGAATGATCATCAGACATATTGGGCAAAAACAAAAAAAAAATAAAAAGCAAGGATTGAATAAAGGTAATATTAATAAAGGAAATTGGAAATTGGAAATTGGAAAAAGAAAACAAGGAAGAAAACGAAAAAAAAAAAAATAAAATAGTTGGGGGTGTTATTAGTATTATAATTATGACCGTTTTTTTTTGGTGTAAATTTGTGTTAGCCACGGAGGTAAGCTAATTCGAATTATCCGAATTCTCTTTTTGTTTGAGAATTATTATTTATGCAAAACCACTCGGCTATAAAGTGAAAAAGTTGCGGCAATTAATATTCTATTTTTTTTTGTCTCTCTCTCTTTTCCACCCACTGTTTTTTCAATGGTGATATAACTAACAATAGGCTTCAACAATAACAATAACAAGCACAATCACAATCACAATCACAATGATATAAAGAAAAGAAAAAAAAAAAGCTTATACCAAATGAGTTCGTAAATGAAAAAAACAAAGCAAGAATTAGCAGCTATTTGTAGACAGAAGTTAATCTACCAGCAACTGTATTTGTATAACTACTTCAAGGACTTGATTGAAATATTAAAAAGTGCGCTGACTAATCAATACTCTTTAACTAATGGAAGGGGGGAGGGAGTGGGAGTGAGGTAGTCGTGAACTTATTAATCAAAGACTACTTTTTGCACGACCGAAATAAAAGGATTGATGTTGAAATAATTTAAATCAGGGTATTTAAACTGGTCCTCGTAGTTTTGTTCTATCGATTTAAACAAATTCTTAACAGTATTGGCTAATGACCTGGTGAAGAAACTTTATGTATTGATAAATTGACTTGCAATATAACAGTATAACCGATTAAGAAAGAAAAATATTTTTCATGTCAGAAATCAGATAGACTATTTATAGTTTTATTTCTTCCACCATCTCATGGCTTACTGTTAATGTATTTAGTAATATCTTACTTTCATCCCCCTTCCCCCTCCCCTCTGGTTTCTTCTAGACAAAACTGAATGGTTTTTTTTTTTTTTTTGTAAATAGTAATAGCAAGCAAAATACAGAGTGCAAAATTGAAAGAGTTAGAACACAAAGAAAGGAAAGAGACAAAGAAAGAATCCTCACATATCCCAAAGAAGAATTTAGGCAATATGAAGTTTCATATGTTTGAGAACACAAAAAGCAGAATGGCTTGTTTTAATTCTTTGACTGTTGACAAAGAATGGAAATACAAGAAAATATATCGAATAATCAAAAACAAATCTGGAGCTTTCTCTGAAAATGCTTTTTGAGTACTTTCATCTCATCATCAGAAACTAAAAAAACGATATACACTATTATCGAACCACAACTGTTTTTAGTAGGTGCTGACCTAATTTCTTGACTATATAAACTCTTCATATTTGCATTTACGGAATTATGGCCGAGAATGAGGGAGTTGGATAGACTTGCATTTCCAGTTTTTTTTTTTTTTTATTAGTTGTGTTTAGATTTTGCAGTTTTTACTTTGCTGATTTAGAGGAATACGCAAGTGAGAAGGAAAAAAAAAAAAAGAAGCAGGTGATTGATAGTTGTGGATTAAACTGATAAAGAAGAACTTAGAGAACTAAATGATGATAAATCGTTATAGTTGATAGATAATATTATTCAATTTAGTTTTACTCTGTGAAAATGTTATAATAAAGTTAATCAACCGAACATATAATACACAACCATTTAATTGTCCACATATCCTACTTATGACAGGTTTTTTTCTTTTTGTTTGTTTCATGCAGTAGGAAGCAAACCATTGCATGAGTGTGGGAACAACCTCGTCTATACCTGCCGGAAATTGGGTAAACAGAGATGGTTGAAAAGTTCTGTTAAGTTTATTCCCCTTGTGTGGTTGTATTATAGAAGTCATCTACTGGTGTATCTAAACCGATGGATGTTTCTTGGATTCTTGTGCAAACATTTACACACATATTTAGCGAGACAGGAAAAAAAAAAACCCTCAAAGAAGTAATTACTAATCAAATATTGAAAGTGCAATTACAGGCTGATTTAGTTATACTTGACTAAATCTTGCTTTAATAACAGTAAATAGTAGACAGAATATGTTGATGTAAAAACAACTCTTTTACCATATTCAACAAAACACCAACTGAAGAAAATGTCAACATAGACTGGCTATTAGTTTAGCGCAAGGTAAACCCAAGCGAGCTATTTGATTCAGTGATTTCAACTTTCTCCCTTATTCACCCCAATTCACGTTATTGAACAATTTCATTGTACTCTCTACACTTATTTCATGACCTGCTTCAACGACAACTCGCTTCGGTACGAATCTTAAAGAAAAGGAAATCAGAAAATTCTTGGTTCCTCTTTTTTTTTTTTCTTAGTATAAAGTAAGTCAGGTGGGTACAAATTGTAATTGTAATGGATATAGTTCAAATTTTGTGATATAAGCCTTTATGGATCTTTGTCATTAGGCAAAATTGAACTATAAAGGATATTAGAAGTAACAATAATACATTCTTCGACATGGCTATTGTTTTCATTTATTCTTTACACATTACAATAGTCGGATATTTGTTCCGACTAGAAACAATTCATTCGGTGTCTATAAGGATTAGTGAAAAAAAAAAAAAAACAATAGCTTACAAAAACGGAAATAAAAAAAAGAAAAAGTATGGCAAAACTAACGCCTGGTGATAGTTTAAGGTGGCTTATGGAGGTAATAGTGTTTTGTTATAATTGAGCTCCTGACGATTATAAAATGGGGTTAAATCAAGGAAAAAAGAAGAAGAAAAAATGACCCCACGACACAATAATCGTCAGTTATTTACTGTTGATTTTTTTTTTTTTCCTGCTATGGAATAAACCTCTACTTTGTCTTTAAGGAATATTTCAAGAGACTAAAAAAAGATTCTTTGTTATAGGAAGAGGTTATCATTTATGTTATATCCAAACAATTACAGTATTATTGTATAACGCCATTTATCTTTTGGACACCATACAAAAATGAACAAAGAAATTTTCTTGGACTTAATAAGATTGTGTTATTTTTCCAAGTGTCATGTCACGATAACAATAAGCCATAAAATATATTTTTCTAAGCTTGGGAAAGATCTTTCAATCTTGAATTTTGGATAAGAAAAGGTCTAGAATTGTTGGTCATCCCCCCACCCCTACTATTAAATCACCTAGATCAATATTGATTACACTATGGTAGATGTACTTCCTCAAATCATCAAAATTGTCTCCTTCACCAATTGGTTGTGTTTTTTTTTTTTTTGGACGGACTGATGATATTAATCAGAAGGATAAAATAATATACATAACTCATTGTTTGCTGTGTTATTGTTCGTACAGATCCAACTTATGTAAATCCACTTGGAAGGCAGTTTTTATTTGCTTTTGGTATATGGCTAGATATTAGTGTTGCTAGGACATTCAACAATGAACAATCGCTTTGATTGCCTTTGCCAATTTTTGAACTTTACTTCAAAAAAAGACAAGATGTGGTTAATATTTGGTGCATAGAGCATGTGGTTGTTTCCAAGAGGCTACCATAACTGTTGCAAAGATGTGCTGCAGTTTTATAATGTTGATATTTGTTATATCTTACACGACTGCTTTGGGGGGTTGTCCTATTTTATTCTATAATATTTCATTGGAAGAGCAATTCATTTTAATATAGATCATCATATAGTTGATTTTGCATTAATTCTACCTGAAAAAATTACAAAAAATTGTATCTAGACTGATTTTGAAAGGTATTATCATCATCATATAGGAGAGGTTCCCAAAATACCAATTTTATTCTAGATAAAAATGGGTATTAAGAAAAAAAACCCTTCTCGGATAAGTTGTATATCTAATTCATTAAATAACGATTTATTTTGAATTAATTTCTTGAAACAGAATATTAATTAAAACTAGATTTTTGGAGGCGTCTTTATGCACAAAACGGTAACACAAAACCGTTAAGTTGCAAAAAAAAAAAAAAAACTAAAAAAAATCAAAGATCAAGTGAAATTTGACTTTTAATAATTCATTTGTCTAGGCTTTCGTAATCAACGTATTGTTTTTCTTTTCCCGGACGGGGTTTGATGATACTGTTGATGAGAGTACTTTTGTTTCTTTTTCTTTTTTTTTGCTATGTAATACTAGTGTTTCGTGTTTTCTACCAGCAGATTCTGAAACATCATAGCTAATTTTCAATTGAAACCATAATTAAAAAGCAGGGGTCAAAAAAAAAAAAAAAATTGTGGGAAACTAATAGAGATCATTATAGATTCTATTTATAATTTGTGAAAAGATTAAATAACAAAACTATTGGTTTAAAGTTGTTATGTTTCAGAAATTATCTTGTTTTAGAATATATATATTATACATAATCAAGTTTTGTGATAAAACTTTGCATTGTTTCACAACTCTGAAAAAAAAAAAAAATATAATTAACCAACTTCAACAAAATTTGAACTTGCTTTGCCTTTGCCTTTCTATTCAATCATTGATAATAAATCCTGTTATTCTGAATTATTGAAAAATAATACCTCTTATCAGGAAAGATTGATTGAATAAATTGGAATAGTCATTAGGAGTCTTACTTTGTAAATAATAACTAAAACTGGACTTCCCCCCCCCTTTATGTAAAGTTGTTTATATATTTACCCTCCTTCAAAAATACATAAGTAATATTGAGTAGTTTTAATTCTTGTCGATCTTTAATTTAAATCAAAAGCACAATAATATTTTATCTTATCTACATTGGCACACTCTCTATTTCCTCGGAAAGGCTGCTTGACAAAATAAACCCTTAAACATGTTCTAAGAGTAGTTATATTTATTTGACTTCCTGGTATTACAAGTTTATCCCCCAACTTTTAATTATGCTTAAGTTGGGTTTTGGAAATCATGGACTGGTAATAAGTCAGTTGGTAGCGCTTCTCTGTAGTGCGTGCCGAGGAAATCTGAGGTTAGCCAGCGGTACTAATGCATAATTGATACTTTAATACATACTTGATTGCATTTTAAATTGTACATAAAATACATAAAAATACAATACACTACGTCAAACGGTAATATCTCGGAAGTTATGGGAAAATCATTCCGCTAGATGTTTGATAGAAAGCATATGCCACACTCCAAAGAAAAAACGTCAATTTAATACGTTTAATTAACAGCATAACAGGTAAAAAAGAAAGAAACCTCGGGAACTGGATATTAACAAATTTTGAAAGATAATTCTAGAATAAATCTTTAAAGTGAAGAATTGTGGCTAAGACAACACTGTTCAGATCAGCTTTTGAAGCGGTTCTTTATGTATGAAAAGGTTTTTTTTAGATTTTACATACGTTATGAAAAATTCATTTAGTTAACCACAGCAATGAATTTCTAGTATTCTTTTTCCATGGATATTCTTATCACAATTATAGCCTTATTTGTATTTTGAGGCAATTTTTATTTTTTTTTCGTTGTTGTTGTGTTATTGTTCAAACGCTGGCTCCAATAACCGTTTTGGGGTTTAATTGGTTGCATCAGGCCAAACCACAAAATTACTGCGAAAAAACAAAAAAAAAATTACCGCTCTAGATAAGCAATTTCATGGCCCCATAAATGCCAATGATGTTTTTCCCTCACAAGTTGGCGTAGACTTAATGAATTATAAACAGGGTTTAAATTTTATTAGAAAAACTTTCGATACAACACTGTGCCCTGCTTACAAATTCAACCAAATTTTTGGTTTCTAAAAGAGTCTAGAACTATTTTTAGTACAGAAGCACCAATATAATAACAATTAGAATGTAAATCATTTTCTATAGATTATTATTAACTTCAAAAACGTTTCCATTTTAGGAGAATAATTAAAACGAAGTCAACCCTCATATATAGTAGAGTATACTTTAAAAATAACACAAATTAGTTTTTGTGAAACAAACAACTTGCCCTCCCCCCCTCCTCAATTATCATACCATTTGCCAATTTATGTCACGTCTAAAAAGCGGAAATGCATTCAAAACCTTTTTTACCAATATAGAAAAAGAAATGGAAAACAAAATAATAATAAGACAATAATATCGATATGACTAGTTTTGAACATACGAAAGCAATCAATTTCGAAAATATCTCCATCTCACTTTGTCAACTCAATATTAAGTACCAAGTTACCATTACCAAGATACACGAAATCTTATTATTTTATTGTTGACTATTCCACACAAGTATACCAGAAAATACATCAAACTAAATGCAAGAAATTAAGAGATAATATAATTGGATTTATTGGGAGATCAATACACCAATAAAAACACTTAGTCTAGCAAAGACTCCGTTAAAATAAAAATAACCAAAATGTAAGTGGATCTTCGATTGTTTTCTAGAACAACAACACAATTCATCCCTTGAACTTTTGTATGAGCTAACAAGACATAAGTAAGAGATAAATGAAACCATTTCAATAAAAGAAGAAACAGTACATCATGTCAGTTATGCAAAATAACAATCCCTTTATACTTAGTATACATAATTGAATAGTAGTAATAACTCCTAATTTAAGTTGAAAACTTTCATGTTTTCTTAGGTTCAAGATAAGCGTATAATAGAGTAGTTAACTTTGTGTAATAATATATAGATTGAACTAAAAAAAAAAAGAACACATAAAATGTGGAACTAGTTAGAACTATACTATGGCATTTACAGAATGTTCTTGAAATGTGAATTTGTGAATATTATAATCGATAAATCTTTTTTTTATCTTGAATATATAGATTCTCATATAGAAAATGAAAAGAAATGAAAGGAGGAAAGCTTGGGGGCAGACTTTTGTACAAAAAGCGGAAGAATAATCCCGTAGACAAAATTTAAGGGGTACTATCAGAATTCTCCAAAAAATTTATTTCGGAGTAAACTCAATTTCCTCCGTTTATGAAAATTTTGATACATTTTTTTTTTTTTTTCATTCAAGGCGTGAAATCTTGGATAAATATTTAATCTTGTCAATGATAAGCTTTACAAATAATTAATTTGTTAATTTCGGCCAAACCATGGTTGTGGGTGGAATAAGAGATAAATATTATATGTTGTTTAACCGATACTAAAGCTTGAGAAGTTCGTAAAGGAAGAGCTTGCTTAAGTTTGATAAACTGTTTGCATTCAATCTTCCCTTATTATGGATCTATTTCAATACTCTATGTTTGAAAACCAGCACCTCAAAATGTTTCATGAAAAACAACTTTTTGCCCATTATTAGAGCCAAAATCCACGAAAATTGGTTCTATGAATTAAGATTTTTGACTTCAAATATTTGCTAAAACTATCCATTTTATAATTAAACCAAATATATGCAATCAAGTTATGGACATGATTCTAACGTCACAGATTTTGTAATACCTTTTATTAAGCAAAATGGAACGAACAATCAGAAATTCACAATGATTAAAATACAAGTTAAAAAAGCAGGATTTTATTATCGACATCAATTGGAGCTGTAGCTCAGTTGGCAGAGTATCGGATTCCAATAAGAGGAATTCTCGGTTGTAAACATCCGACGGTCGCAGGTTCAAATCCTGTCAGCTTCATTTTTTTGATTTTTGTCTAGCATACATAACATTTTTTTTATGATTATCTCCCTACCAAAACCTGGCTTATTTAACGACAAGATCTACAACTATATGAAAAGCAGAGCCACCAACACGCTTTTATAAAACCTCTCGACCATCTGGTTTTGAAAAGAGTTCCTGCACATAAATATTGCATTGAGATCATAATTTTTTTTTTTTTTTTTTCACTTTTACATCTCGATTCCTGTATTGTGAAAGTACCTATCAAGCTGGACAGCCTAATAAAGACAAAGTAGGCAAAACAACGAAAATGGCCAAAAAGGGGAAAACTTCAAAGTCGACACCAGAGCCAACCCAAACCCTGTCGTCAACAAATACAAAGTCGAAAAAAAAGAAAGACTTGACACCAACACCTTCAAATACCACATCATCAACAACACCAAAACCTCAAAGAGGATTGGCAATTGGAGAAAATTTTGGATGGACAGGTAAACTCCCTGTTACTTTGCTTAATGAGCATTGTCAGAAACAAAAATGGGGGAAATGCCAATACGATATGAGCAAGAAAGCCAACGGATTTGTTGGTATAGTTACCTTAACTTGGGAAAACCCTAAAACGAAAGAATTGATACCAATCAAGTTTTACCCTAACTATAGTCCAAAGGAAACTACCAATGAAGCCAGACATATGGTTGCCACTTTTGCGTTGCATAGGATTAATTATATAAAAAATATGAAAATGTTGTTACCGATTATTTTCCGTGATTATTGGAGTGAACTAGAAGATGAAAGGTTAAAATTATTAAAAGAAAACAAAGAATTACATGACAAGAGATATAACACCAATCCATTTACAGTTTACTTACAACAAAAGGAGAACGAAGAAAAGAAGGCAAAGGAAAGACAAATCAAAGAACAGAATGAGTTAAAGACAAAGAAGCCTACAATTAGTCTTGGTACCAAGTCTTGTATTAACACCACTACGTCTGCCACCACCACTAAAGCATTGAAGATAGAATCAGACACTAGAAAATTTCCAAGGAAGCTGTGGGAACATGCTCCATTTATAGACATCCCATCTGACATAAGAACATCCATTGAACACTCAATTCGAAACCATATCGATTGGGTTAATACTGATCATGATTTGTTAATCAACAACCCATCGATTGCAAAGACTGCAAGTGAAAAGTTGTTATCACTTGGATTCAGAGAATCTCACATTAAAGAATCCTTTAATTACTGTTCGAGGTTTTCTGAATCTTTGGAGTGGTTGTTGTTTCACATACCAGAAGATGATCTTCCTCAACCTTTTGTGAAAACCAACAAAGACTCAAAAGTGCAATTAAAAATTTCACAAAATCTAGAAATGGAATATTCAATGAAGAGAATGGCAAATTCTGGATTTGATCAGGATGAAATACTTGAAGTTTACAATGCAAACAATAACGATGTACATAAAACATGTGTTGAACTCACCAAAATTCTATTCCCACAGCCACTCGAATTTGTTGCTGAACCTGACAGTCAAGAAATTTGGAATCAAGAAATTGAGGGACTTGAAATGACTGGGATATCTGTAAAACATGAAAAGAATGTGGCGACAATCAAATTGGAACATAGTTTTTTAGATGTCAAAATATTCAAGAGTGAAAATTATCCTAACGAATTTCCTGGTGTTCACATAGTTGTATCAAAAAATGGATACACATTAGCAAATTATATCAAGTTGTCTATAGTTAGAGAGCTATTGAAATATTTGCAAGATCATATTGGCGAATGCATGATATATACCATCTTCGAGTGGCTCAATGATCATGTAAATAGTATAATTGAAAATCCAGGTCCATTGATGACTACAGAGAAAGTTACTAAAAAAGCTGCTATTAGTCAAACAGGAAGCAAGAAGGATTTGAATAAAACTGTCACATTTGTTAGTGACAAAGACATTGAGTTGGTAAAAGAGTCATATAAGAAAAGAAAACATTCTGAAGAATTCACGGAAATGTTAACTCAAAGAAGTAAGCTACCAGCATTTGCCAAGCAGAAAAGTTTAATGACAGCTATCAATTCTGGTCAAGTAACTTTAATCACTGGGGAAACCGGGTCAGGTAAATCTACACAAGTTGTCCAATTCATTATGGATGATTTGTATTCAAAGGGTGACTTTACAACCAAAATAATCTGCACCCAGCCGCGTCGTCTTTCCGCCGTAAGTTTAGCAGACAGAATTTCCAAAGAAAGAGTTGATGAAGTTGGAAGTGAAACTGGGTATATCATTAGAGGAGAAAATAAAACTAGCAAAAATACCAGAATTACATTTGTAACAACCGGGGTGTTATTAAGGATGCTTCAATCTTCCAAAAAAAATGGAGTTTTAAAAAGCATTGGCTATATATTGATCGATGAGGTGCACGAAAGATCTGTAGATGCCGATTTCTTGTTGATTTTATTGAAAGAGATAATCAAGAATATGCCAAAATTAAAGATTATTTTATTGTCAGCAACAATTAGTGTCGATACATTCATCAACTTTTTTGAAAAACCATTGACTCCGTTACATATTGAAGGTCGAACATATCCTATACAAGATTTTTATTTAGATTCCATTTTGGCGGAATCAGAATACAAATTTCAAAATTCCGATGGCGAATTTATCACTCCGCTGGCAGATTCCCATTTTTACAAATCTGGGAATTTGAACTATGAACTAATTGCTCATGTTACTCGTTTTATCGATCAAAAATTAACACAGGAAGCAAAGCAAGATGGCTCAATTTTGATATTTTTACCAGGGGTTCTCGAAATTTCTAACACTATTAAAGAAATCAACAAGTTGAACGATAACAAGTTTATGACACTACCACTTCATTCAGGGTTAACATCAGCGGAACAGAAATCTATATTCAAAACGCCTCCAAGGGGCAAAAGAAAAGTTGTAGTGTCTACAAACATTGCTGAAACTTCAATTACTATCCCAAATTGTGTTGCAGTTATCGATACTGGTAAATCGAAAAACCTTTTCTTCGATCACAAATTAAATACTACGAAATTGATAGAAAGTTGGTGTTCACAAGCTGAAGTCCGTCAAAGACGAGGTAGAGCCGGGAGAGTGACCGCAGGTACTTGTTACCATTTGTATACAAAGGAAACATTTGAAGCAATGCAAAAACAACCAATTCCCGAGATAAAGAGAACGAGACTCGAGAATCTTTATTTGGTAGTAAAATCAATGGGTATTTCTAACGTCAATGAGTTTTTGTCAAGTGGATTAGATGCTCCTGATAGATCATCTCTAGATAAGGCAAATCAATTCTTACATGAAATCGGAGCTTTACAAGAAAATAGTCTTACAAAATTGGGTAATTATATATCCTTCTTACCTACAGATCCCCAAAGTGCCAAGTTATTGATTTTGGGGTGTATATTTGGGTGCTTAGATATATGTTTGACCCTAGCAGCTATTAGTTCTACAGGGAGCCCCTTTATCAACAATTACGAACAAAGAGATAGGTTGAAACAGATTCAGAAGAAATTTGGAAATGGTCAGGGCGACTTTATTAGTATGGCAAATGCATACAATGCCTATATGAATAACAAGTCCAAGAGGTTCTTGTCAGAGAATTATTTATCTTACACAACTATTAAAGACATTACGTCAACGAGATCACAGTACTTATCTTTGTTAGTGGAGCTCGGGTTTGTTAACAGAAAATTAGACGATTCTTGCAACAAGAATGCCGAGAACTGGCCCTTGATTCGAGGCATAATTGCCGGAGCATTTTATCCGCAAGTGGCAAGGATTCAATACCCTGATCCCAAATATTTCAAGTCCAGTTCTGGGTCCATTGAAATTGATCCTGATGCTCGTCAAATCAAATTCTGGATCAAAAGCCATGGGGAGTTACCAGCCACGCGAGTATTTATTCACCCCCTGTCGGTTCTTTTCAATGATAATAATTCGGATTTTACTTTGGATGAAAACTATAAGGACTTTCTTTCCAAAGTTTCGACCGAGGATGGATTTATAGATTATGAGAAAGCAAAAGAACAGTATATGCAATTAACAGCTCAAACAACAAAGTCAAGTGTTCCTATGTTGTTAAAAGATGCATTTGTTGCATACCGGTCTTCACATCACACAACAAAACTCTATGTGAGAGATTTAACACCGACTAGTACTTTTGCTACATTACTCTTTGGTGGCGATTTTAGTTATGATTTGAATATTGCCTTCGGTCAAACCTTACCTGGTATTGTCATCGATAATTGGTTACCAATTAGAACTTGGTGTAAGAATGGAGTTCTAATCAAGCATTTGAGAAGACTCATAGATTCAATGATTGATGAAAAATTATCAAACCCGAAATCCTCTTTGGATGAGGATATCTTCAAGGTTATAGAACGAATTATAAATTTATAGATTCTTTAGGTAGAATTGTATACAATATAAATCTGATTAGACAGATTGTTTAAAGTGGTGAGTGTTGTGTTATAGCTTGGCTTAAGGACACGACTTTTTTGTGTCCACAGAAGAAGCTGGAAAAAAAAAAAGAACAACAACAATCAAAACCATGAATAACTGAAACCAATTATACCTAACTTTTGTTCTCTAAATAGTGGTAAAAGTCATTAATTAGAAATTTAAATCATGGATTCATCAGCAGCTTCCTCACAGGAGAAAAAAGTGGGAACCTCTACACCAGAGGCAGAGCTCAATCAGCATAAGGTGAGAGCGTTATTTGCAAAATTGAAGGAGGAAATGGCATTGGCTAAAACAGTAACAGATCCCCAAGAACGAGAGAAACATTATGAAACGGTAGAAAAGATCAAACGAATATTAATGAAATATCAACAACAACAACAACAAGGGCAAGGACAAACTAAAAGTAGCAGTCCTGTTACTAAAGCAAATTCAACAAATCAGGATGCAACTGCTACTCATACCACAAATACACCTAGTCCATTGGCAACCAATAGCAACAGTGTAAGTAACATGGTAGAACAGAAAACAGAGACTGCAAGCTCTACACCAATTGAGCAACAACCTATACAAGTAACTACACCACAACAACCTGATAATGCATCAACATCACCAACAACAACACTGACAACACAACCCCAATCCCAACAGCAAACGATCACAATTGAAAAATATAATTTTGTGAGGAACACTTTAAGGGATTTATTGTTACAAGTCAAGACTTTAGAGGCATCGACAGCAAATGAACCTCAAACTAAGAAGGAAGAAAATGATCGCAAGATCATCGAATTACGTAACCAAATGCACAAGTACCGTGCAGCATTATTGCATATGAAAAATGTGTTAACTGAACAAGGGAAATTATCAGCTAACTCAACTCCTATTGACTCGCCAAGTGCAGCCACTAGTACAGTTTCAACACCAGCCGCCAATGCTACAAAGACTACCAATTCATTAGATGTAGCATCAACTGCAGAGAAGTCAGAACAAAACAATAAACCAAACGTGAAGCCACCAAGTACGACAGCAGCATCTAAATCGAAATCCAAGCCATCATCTACAACATCCAATACACCAGCCACCAAAACATCTACGTCTTCCAAAAGCTCAGGCACATCTAAGGCAAACAATCGTTCAAGTGGTCAAAATGCATCAGGGGTATCAGCAGCAGCTACAAAAACAGCATCAACATCATCAGAAAAAGATGCACCTTCTACTAATACAACATCGACCTCAGGTGTGTCATCTACTGCCACTGCCACTACAACAACCCCTACTGTTGCAGCAACTTCTTCATCAATTGCATCAGCTATCACTAACAAAAACACAGTTGATCCAAAAGTAACACCAAGTAACATACCCGACAATGACGGCAGAGTGTTGACTAAGAGAAAGTTAGTGGAGTTGATAAATAATATTAGTATTGATCAAGGGGACGTTAAGATTCCTATTGATAACGATGTTGAAGATATCTTTCTTGATTTAGCTGACGAGTTTGTGAGAAATGTGGTACAGTTTTCTGGTCGTTTAGCCAAACATAGAAAATTGGATAGAATTGACATACGAGACGTTCAATTGAACTTAGAAAAGAATTGGGGGTTGAGAATTCCTGGATACTCTACTGATGAAATACGGGCTGCAAGAAAATGGCAGGCTGACGGCGAATATGTCGAGAAAGTGAAGAAAATTTCAAGATTAAATAAAGAATAATGACACAACGAGTCAGTTTGTTAAATGAAGTTGCTTGTATAATTATACTGCTCACACAAAGTCATTTTATTTGGGTAAACTATAATTTCCGTTTTGAAAAGCAATTTTGGAATCTTCTACCAATGAATCAAGATATTCTTCAAGTAGGGTTTCATTAACATTTGCAAAGTTTAGCTTATCTTTTGGAACCATTAAATTAAGCAAGGTTTTCATTCTTTCAAAATTGATCAGGGTTAAATTTTGTAGTATTGTAATAATATAAGATTCAATAATAGCAATCTCTGAAAATTTACTCTCCATCGAAGATTTGACTGATGTTAGATTACTGGTGGCACTATCAATTTCCTGTTTCGAGCTTTCTGTGTTTTCTGGAAACACGCCTTCCTCCTCTTCGTCATTGACAATATACAAAGTTTTCGTTAATTCCATAAGCACTCCCTCTTTAACCCAATATGCCAACCCGTTAGAAACCATATACTCTGACATATTCAAAGTCTGGGCAATAAAGCTGACTGATAATTCATCTTCCTTTTCATTAAACAAAAATATTATCGATGCCTTATCTGGGGTGACTTTGAAAGTTCGACGACCACTTTTTTTAAATTCTAGCTGCAATGTAACCAATCCCAAGCTCGGTAATAACTCCAAAGTTCTACCATATTTCTCTTCGGCAAAGTTTTCTTTAAACATTTGAAACTTTTGCTCAATTTGTTTGGGAACTTTAAAATTGCTAGTGTCAGTATTTATGCTATCCAAAATACTAGACCAATATAGATGTGACAATACAGAAGCATTGAAGTTGGTATTCCCCGTGTTCTTGACATATAAATCATTTAAATATTCACTTTCTTTTATGTCACGAATCATAACATCTAAAGTAGCAAAATTTTGCTTACCAAATCGGGATTTTAGCAAATTCAAATTCAGTTCTATTTCTTCCACATTATAATCCTTCAATTTGATTAAACTGTCACCAAATAATCTAGTGAATTCATCAATGAAAATGTCTTTGGAATCAAATATTGAAATTAAGGACTCAATTATGTCGCTTACTTTACCTTTCTTGAAATCAGGCAATGCATCAATTGGATCAGGTTGCCAATTCAAATCAAGCAAATCTTCTAAGATATCTCTTGAATGATCATTTTTCGAACGGTATTTGTTGCTCGGATGACGTAACTCCCGAGCTAATTCAATCAATTCATTGTCAGGGGAGATATCAAGTAATCCATGCACCAATTTGATGATAATATCTTCTCTTGTTTTCAAATATTGCCGTATCGGTCTTACAACCTTGTCAAGCAATACACCTTTGGGATCAACAATTAAAAATGATTTTATAGTCTTAATGTAGGTGGTTATGACATCAATGGTATTGGCACCGGCATGCAAGATATTCTTATGACAGTAATCAATAAAACTATTTACCAACTCTGTTCTTTGTGCTGCTTGAGTATTAATCGAATGATCAATAGCACATGAAAGCAATGTCAATTCATATTGTTTCAGATTAAATTTAACTTTCAGTAAACATTGAAGTAATTCATTTAGTCCAACTTGAGATTGAGGATATTGCAAAACCATGGAATATATTTCCTGGATTCTCAAATTTATTAGTTCATCATGTGCGATTCTAACCAATTCATAAAGATAAACATTGTTCATAGAATCCGTCAAATTGGATGATGTGGTATAGCTAATCACAATATAAAAATTCGGATAAATTTCATCTTGTATAAAGTTGTTTATAGTTGATAGTAAAGGTTTATTCCATACGTTTTTGCATAACGTATTTGTAAAGTTTTTGATTTTATCAATGGATAACTTGATTACAATTTCATTCAACAAGTCAGACATGCCAATTGATGCCAATATTGATATTATGTCAATTAAATTCAATGTGATTGACGACAGGGGGTTGCTCAAAGTTGCTCTAACATATAACGATTCTTCGAAAAATTGATTCATGTTGATCCTAAATGATGATTGTTCATTAAGTAAATTACACGTGATAATAAAGCTTAGTTTTGCTTCAAACTTCTTATAAACATTATCAGATAAATTAAGATATTCAAATTGGGAATTATAATAGTGTAGCAAAATTTTGATGATATTAACGTATTCAATAAACTTCAAGTTCTTGGTATAGATCGATTCAAAAAATTGAGTAACTTTTTCATTGATTGTGTTTATGTATAGTTCAATGAATTGAGTTTGGTTGATTTCATCTTTCAAACATCTGCGAATAGCTGATTTAACTCTTTGTGATGGCTCCACAACTCTTGACAATAACAAGGGGGAACCGCAATCTTGATACTTGGTTAAAGATGTTACCGGTATGCAAGGGGACAACCAATTTAATAAAATTTGTATATCATTATCCAAATCTGATGTGGTATTGGATAGATCTGTCAAGTTAGGGAACGGTATAATCGACGATATTATATCTGCATCTATTTCTACCTGTGAATCCATTTGTGCTTTAGATTAGATTAGATTAGATTGGAGTGGTAATAGTTATATACAATGGTAAATAAAGGAAAAGCGGGAAACTAAAAATCAAAACAACACGCTTGATTATGTGTTTGTAAAGTAAGAAGATCATACCAGAATTTAGTTCGAGATACACGTCCCGATCCTGCTTGGTCGGAAACGTAGGCCACAAATTTGACTCACCCCCAAAAAATTGATAGCGTGGCGTGGATTATTTTTGTTTTTTTGGTTTGGCTTTTCCACAACTAAAAATTTTAACTTTGCATGAATCGAAGATTGCCTTACTGCCAAAAAAAAAATTTGAGAACAAAATTCTACATTCCCAAACAAACTGGATATACACACAACCGTATATATAGACAATTGTGTATTCAAATTCAAATGGTATGTTGCTGTTTCAATTTAGAGTGTCTTCCTTTTTTTTCTTTCTTTCCATACGGAAGGTTATCTTTTGCTTCTACTAGTCCTATCTTTCCCTTTTTATATTTACAATTGCCATATATTTTATTTGTGATATCAAGGATAAAACTGACCGGAGACTAAGAAAGAGGTGTCAAATGAGTAAATTACTAACATCACTCAAGTCAAATAAAGCCCAATTAAGACTTCAGTTTTGTGAATTAACTGGTACTTCCAATGCTACTGCCACAAAATACCTAGATAATGCAAGATATGACTTAACAAGAGCTATAGATAACTACTACAACAAGCATCCAAACAAGGCCCAAGTGATCAATAAACCAACAAAAGTGAAAATAGATGATCGTTTAATTCAGATTTTTGACAAATACAAGGACAACGATGACCCAAATAAAATAGATATTGAAGGGACTTTAAAGTATTTGGGTGATTTAGGTATTTCACCAGAACAAATTGAATCATTATCTTTAGCATTATTATTAAAATCACCAAAAACAGGAGTTTTCACTCGAGATAATTTTTTAAATGTTTGGCAATATTATAAATGTTTTGATATACGAGCAATGAGTGAATTTATAACTCAATTCAATAACGATTTGGTGAACAATACTGACAGTTTCAAAGATATCACGGTTGATACCCTGAATCTGGAACCTTTAAAGTTTAGGGATTTGTACAATTTCACATTCAAGTTTTCATTGGAGTTGGAAAACCAGAAAATGTTGGATTTAGAGACAGCTATTGAATATTGGAAATTGTTATTGCCAATAACCACCGAAACTCACATCAAAGACAATGGGCTTGATGAAGAATTTAGAAATCATGTAAATGAAAGACTTGAACAATGGTTTAAGTTCTTGACAGATAACGAATACATGACCAAGAAATCTATAAGTTACGACAGTTGGTCAATGTTTTATTTGTTTTTTAAGGAAATTGTTTTAACTGATCCAATAAAATTCAAAGATTATGACGAGATGGCGGCATGGCCAAGTATAGTTGATGAGTTTGTTGAATATCTACATGATTTTGAATTGTTATGAATATTGTCATTACTTTGATTTATTTCTTTCACATATAACATGTAAATACATTCATATAAACAGCATTATATAGAAAGAAGTAATGAACTTGTATTTCAAATTATCAAGAAATATATATAAATAAAACAAAAAAGAAAAAACGCAGAAATAAGTAATCTATCTAAAAAAAAAAGGTACCTCTAACGAAAACAAAAAGGAAATAGTAAAAATCTAAAAATCGAAATGAAGTTGCCATCGAATGCAAGCACAAAGGAAGTGGGAAGGGGGTGAACATTACTAATTTAAAAGGCTATCTATACTTGATTTCCTTAAAGCAAGCAAAGTTTTAGAAACGTCTTGGTCAGTCAATTTGAGCAATACCCTATCATCATTATCATTATTATTATTATTATTTTCATCGCTGCTTCCATTACCAGTATTCACGATTTCTGTTTTTACAAGAGCTTCCTTTACCTTTATCGTTTCCTCTTCCTCTTCTTCTGGTATTCCATTTATAAACCCCTTTCTAGGTACGTTATCATTTAATGTGGAGTTTGGGTTAACTACAGGATCTGGTAATGAGAACTTTACTGTATTTACCGCATTATTACCAGCCATATAGCCCTTGTTACCACTTAATGAAGAGGATGACGAGGGGGAATTGATGATACTTGTTGATAATGACGATTTCATCGGCATTGTAAATGGCGATGGATTCTGAGATTTGATACAAACAGTTTGTGGTGAGATTGGATTGGAGTTCTTTCTATGATTCAATTGATTATTGCTGGTTGAATATTTGTTCAATATTGATAGTATTGGAGTCAATTCAGGTGTAGGAAGCAGCAGTGACTGACGACTGGAAACGATACTAGACGTTCGAGAAGGTAAAACAGAAGAATTTGTGCAATGAAACGTGCCTGTAGTGCTGGAGTTAGTTTGGTTTTCGTCCGAAACTGGTTCAATTTCTTCTAGAATCGTTTCTGGTGATTCTGTACTCCCTGATCTGCCATCTAAATCTTGCATTAAATCTTTGAAATTAAAGTCTTTATCAATATTTCGATACTGGTTAACGTTCAATGGAACTTTTGCAAAGTCAATATCAAATTCTTCCAATGCCTTTAACTTTTCAGTAATTGTATCCCCACTAGTGTTTTCTCCACCATTAACTAGTGACAATAATTGGTGTTGTTTTTGTATGATGTGGTGTAAATATAAAATATACTCAACGGAGGATTTGAGAATTGTGAGTTTATACATTCCATCAATCTTGTTCCCGTTGTTATTATTGTTTGTTGTGGCCTTTTTAGTTGATGATGTTGGTGTAGCAATACCACTAGAACTACTATGACAGTTTCGACAGGCAGGAATCAAGTATTTTAAAGCCTCAAATTCACGATTTATCTTTATTCTTCTTCTTTTCTCAATAATAGAATGCAATTGTTTAGTTTCATTTTTACGTTTCGCCAACTCTTCGGAGTCGATATTTGCAGTTGATCTTCTTCTTTTTTTCTTGTTTGGTAAACCCGATCCGCTCTTTGTGGAGCCGGAAACTTCTATTATTGGAGATGTAGGAATTGATCCGGCTTCCGAGGTGTTAGAACTGCCATAATTATTATAGTCATTAGTCAATATTTCGTAGTTGTTGTTGTCATCTTCAGGATCCAACTCTTTGTTTAGTTGTATAATAGTAGTTTTTAAAATTGGAGGTGAAGGTAAACTCATAATAACGGTGTGGGTAAAAAAAAAAAAAAACAATAGCAATACTATCTATAGATATAGGTATGGGCAAATACGATAATGGTTTCACAATATTACCTAGAAGAATAATTAGATTTAGAAAAAAAATATATAATTTATTCTTTTTGAATAGGTTTACAATTTTACAATTTTACAATTTTACAAGTCGCTTAGGTTATATATATATATAACTATATATTTGAGTAATATAACGTGCGTGATATAAGTATAGAATGAAACGAAATTATGAACGATAGGAAGATGTATGTAGAAATCGAAGCAACGTGGGGATCGTGCTTTTCTTTTTTTTTTTTTTTTGGGTACTAATCCACGCACGCACGCGCACACACAATAATAATAGTTATCACTATATCTTGTCTTCTGACAATATTCTCAACTTAACTGTTAAGATAAATTACACAAACATTGATTCTAATCAAAGCCTACTTGTTGCATTGCATTATGTGCTTATCAGTAATAACACTGTCCCAGAATATTTTCAACATAATTCTATTTTCTGTTCTACACTTTCAGTAAATATCTTATAGCACCGAAAGCTTCTTAAAATAAGGCAAAAATTTGAGGAGTGTCGAAGTATCGATAGTGGTTGAGTCCAGGAAAACAAAAGCACAAGATATTTCATTAGAGATAGAAGAGAAGTTTCCGGAAAGGGACAAAATTAATTAAACAATTCTTAATCAACGTTTTGAGTTCTTTTGTTATTATTATTCTCTGATTTCAGCCGACTAATTATTCTTTTTTCAGAATTTCTGCACACGACAATAAGAAATTTCTTGACTAGTTGGATGATTTCCATTTTAGTTTAGTTTTTTCAATTAATTGCCATAGACTAATCTTCTTCTTCATTTGTTGTTTCTCCGCCACTTTTTTTTTGTACGATTTACAATATTATAATACCAATTTCTTTTTTGACCGTGTGATCTTAACTCCTCTCATTCTTTTCGAGTTGTTCACAGTTATAAATAAACCCCTCTATCTTATCCGTATCTCATTTAGACACGAGTATCAAGTATTCGTTCCATACAAAAATCTCGTATTACTAATCAAAATGAAAAGGATGTTTGTCAAATTTGTGTTGGGAAATCAAGGAAGAGAAGGGGCCCACGTTTTCTATATGACACAAAAATACAAATATGACACAAAATAATATTATTGGCTCAAGCACACTACTATTTTGAGCCAACTCAAAGTGGCGGGAATGAAAGGATATTTGACAGAAAGCCATTTCAAATCGATAAGTATTGCGGTATCTGTATTATACCATTCAACACTTGATGCAATCAAATGGGTATAGCTAAGATTTTAAAAGTCTTCATTTCTTATTAGGTGAGCCGGATTATAGTTTATAATCTTCATATCATGGAAAATTGTTGATTAAGTTATTTTCATATCCTGTGACACTAAGAAATAAAAGCTCTTTCGAATCAGACTGAGAATAATCTAAGGAAAGTTATTTGTGCACATTTTATTTGTTCGGCATTAATTGTACATGTACCACTCGTTTTAAGAGTTGTGACCATAAGTTTACTTTATATCAAAACCTAGGTTTGTAGAAAGTTTTAAATGACTTATCAACAGAGGAAACTGAATAATATTTTTATCTCCTATTATGTTCTCTAAGACTTCTGGTACTAGCTTATTTTTGTTTGTATCATATTTGCGGAATCTTTAATTAAGTAATGTATTTTATCTTCCTTGTAGTGATACATGTTAGACTTCAGGGATACTTTTGAGTTCATAGATAAGATATGTGGTTTTACCGAGTTTGCAACCTTTTTTCTTTTCGTGCGGTGAAAGTTAGCTTCTCGTGTGTGTAGTTGGAAATCCTTTTGTGTTTTGGTTTTCGATAGACTTTTGTAGATATATACATCATAAAAAAGGGGCTGTCAACGTGCCCTACAATACTATAAATAGAGGTATACGTATTATTAGAATGAATTATAAGCCTTCTTTCTTAGATCTAAGTGCATTTGGCAATCCCCGTGTATCAACTAATTGGTAAATACAGTTATTTCAGAGTGTTTATAATAGTTTCTGTTTTTTCCATTCATAAATATATTGCAGACTTCCATTTCCACCAAAAATACTTCAAGTAAAGTAAATGCTTGGATAAATGACTTGTAATTTGTCAAAAAAATTCTAAAGCAAAGATATTTAGCTCAGCAATCATAAATGTAAACTAAAAAAGTGTAATTTTCTTCATCTGCATTACATTTTTGCCTCGTGGGTGACTTAAAATTGATGAAATAAGTGTGTGCTTGGGTGTGCATTCATAACTTAATACCATAATACTTGACGTTGTGTGAATAGCGTCATTGTTATTTCATTTTCCTCGATAATTCTGCTCAATCATAATGATTGGAAACGTATTAATTACTTTAACTGTTGATAATATAGGTTTCACTTTCGAAACAGTCTTGCAGCTTTCTTTTATTCGCTGTTTTCTGTCCCGCATTGAACAATTCTTCCAGTTAAGTCTGTAATAAAACCCCTCATAGTTATAAAATAGTCAAACCAAGATGGAAGTCAAATTATAATCTTAATTCTAAATGTTGCCAATTATTTATCACATAGGCATGTGTGTGTATATTTTTCTGGTCTCTTAATTTCCACAACCATAAATTTCAAAACCAAAAAGAGACACTTTTACAACCAAAAAAAAAAAAATAGCTCAACTTTTGTTTAATTACAATCAAGTCATTACTTATTTTTATACTTTTTTTTTGACGGTGATTCTCTTTTATCAAACTCAATAGTATATATAACTTGAAGAGTTCAATTCGTTGGGAAACTAAACTCAGACGCTATCACTATTTATAACAAGACTCCAAAAACACAAAAACCAATACAGCAAACACACTAATTATGTCAACATTTAAGCGCTTATTACCCGCTCCACCCCCTAGTAAGAATGCATGGGGAGTTAATCAATCAATCGATGGCAAAGATTCCAACCCAATCACACAACAAAACGATAAATTCTCAAAAAAGTCTAAGGAACAGAAGCGGAAAAACAATTCATTTTATAGAAATATTCAAATTGCAAATTTGGCAGATCAAAGCTCAAATCTAACCGAGGACATTGAGATAATATCTAATAAGATGAAAATCATTTCATTTTCTCAATCTCCCATTCTACCATCAACCAATGATAACCACGCAGCCACTGTACTGTTACCAACTTCAATTTCAAACTTGAACTATAAATTAGCCAATATGGCTAGCATTGACGATGATAACAAGCACATCCATCGGGATAAATGTGAAGATACAGCAGAAGAAGATGACAGAGAGATCCTCATTAGCGTTGGGAAAAACACAAAGATCAAAAAACCCAAATTTCCAAAGTCCAGTAAAATCAAAGGTGGCACTGGATTGTACAAGTATAGGATCGGTGGTGACTGTCCCAAAGAAATACCCCCATATGCCACAAATGTAGTAAACACATACCCTCTACCATTTGAAATTCTACCATTTGAGGCTCAACTGTTTGATATTATTCCATCTCCGCATGATTCTTTCACAACAAGCATTGGCTCGGCACTGTCATTTCCCAATTCTGCTTCTCCAATGCTAGTATATCCCCAATTTGGAATCCCGATTTATCAAATACCAGTTTTCAACGAAGCACATCCAAATTCATCTTTACCAATTTCACCAATTTCACCACTGCTACAGTCTCCGCAATCACAAGCATCACCAATTTTCCCACGACCACCACCATCATCATCATCATCTCCACTTCAACAGCCACCTTCACCTGTAATCAGTGTTAAAAAGGAGAGTATCAAACATCAGATTGAATACTATTTCTCAACTGAAAATCTTTGCAAGGATACTTATCTAAGATCCTTATTTGATAAATCTGATGGTAGCATTCAGTTAAGTCAATTGTTGAATTTCAATAGAATGAAAATGCTTACCAATAATGGGAAATACATCAATTTAGTCTTGGAATCTATCCAAGAAATACCAATATTGGAATTATTGCTTGATAAAAATGATAAAAGTAATGATAGTGTGCGACTCGTGAACTGGAAGAGTTGGATTATTTAAAGGAATTGCGAACCAAAAAAAAGTTGAATCGATTCAATCAGTAGCTGTACAGCGTGAATTTTTATCAAATTGTTTACAACATTTATACCCCCATTTACCATTTTCATAGTAACTGCCATAAATATATTTGTGATTTAAAAACAATTGATCTTCAAGGTGTCCCGTTTTCTTTTTCAGTTCATTACTATCTGATTCTGTCAATGCATGATACTTTTCCATAACCTCTTGCTTGCTTTGCAATGTTTTTGTCATTTTTTCATTTTGCAATTGTTTTGATTTCAACATCATTAATGTAGGACTTGCTTCGAGACTTAGACTCAAATCAGTTTGTGGTATAGTTTTCGGTTTTTCTTCACCATAAAATTCTTGTTTTAATTTAGCCAATTTCCGATCCTTTTCTTGTTCATTATCAAGAGCTTGTGCCATTTTCTGTAGTTTCATCAACTTATCACCATCACCAGTTAATTTTTTAACAAATTGATTCCTCTTGTTTAAAAACCCTTTTGCAGAATCTTTGGCTAATCTAGATTTAGGATCGTATTCAATTCTTATTTTATTGTTGGGGTTAGAAGTGATATTATAAATATATGCTGGTATATCTTGTCTATCTCTAAGCATTTTCTCCATGGGATCTTTTTTAATGTTTTTATTCATATCTTTTTGATCCAATTCTAATTCAATTAATTCCAATTCATAATCAGTATCATCAGAATCATCATTATCTGGTGTTGATTGATTTTTTCGAGGTTGCTTTTTTTCATTCCAATTTTTCAAATGGGTTAACCATTCCTCTGTAGAATATCCATACCATCGATCTCGTTTACTATCATAGGTTTCATTTTCTTCTACTCTTATTGTGCCCTTGAATTCATCTTTAATACCAGTTCCTGATTGGGCTACACTATTATCGATGATTTCCCCCGTTTTCCGTTGATGGGCTAATGGATCATGGGTGGTTGTGGTTTGATCGTGAGTATGTTGCTCTTGTTGTTCAGAAGATTTGTTAGTTATATCTTGTTGATATCTTGGTGTTTCTAATATATATCGAGGAATATATGGGTTTAGTTCGTTTTTGTTTGGATGATACTTTGGCATATTGTTATATTGTTGGCATGAGATGATGTAGAGAAAAGTTATGTTTGTAAGAGATGTTTTCGTTTGTCGTATCTTTTTTTTTTTTTTTTGAGAAGTGTTTTTTTGACTGCACTTTAGAATGAATTGATTATCAGGAGCGTACAGTTTATAACACCTGTACCTTAAAACAAAACCAATTCTTTACATACAATTGGTATGTAATACCTGGGCTTACTGGTTCGACTGGCAGAATGTGTGCCACCTTGTTGTTTATTTTTGCTTTTGCAGCCTTCTTTTATCAATGCCAAAAACAAGACAAATTTGTCCTGTTAATCATTAAGCCAAGAGTAATTTAAAAATCTACAGCGTAATACAATTTTCCAGGTGCCTTCATATTGAGATTCTCGTATAATTTTCACCTAAAACCCTTTCCATTCATCTTCGTCATTATCATCACCTGAATCTTCGTTATCACTACTATCACTATCATCATCTTCTTCAATCACACCCCAGTCTTTCAATCTTTCATCATTCAAGACTTCTTCTGCACATTTCTCTCTCAATGTTTTCAATTGTGCCAGTTTATTCAACTTTTGAAATGGCTCGAGTAGTTTCAACACGGGAACTTCTGATACAATATCAATTTTTTTACCAAGTAGTTTGGTTTTATCTTCTAAACTGGCATCATTATCCAAATCATCGATTTCTTCTTGAATATCTTCAAACATGACCAATTCCAATTCATCTATAAATATGTCACACAAATGATAGGGTAATCCCATACTAACATTCTTTTCACCACTTAATACACTTTGATGTAATACATTGACCCAATTTTCCACAAGTTTGTCATCCCAATTATTTTGTTTCAAGAATTTGAAATTATGTCTTAAAATTCTTCTTATTAATAAATAATATTTGTCTACTCTCCATTGATCAATATTAGGCCATTCAATACTTATAATATCAAAAAATGCCAACACAAATTGAGGAAATAACAGAACACTAACAGTTTCACTATATAATTTGCCCAAATTCTCAGCTAACCGTTCTTGTGCTTTCGATCGATCACAATACCACATTGAAAAATATAATCCTTTCCAGATTTTCTTTAAATCCAATAACGATAAATCTTTCTTAGAACCGAGAAAGTTCTGTAATGATTCCAATGCAGAATCTCTTGTAGGCTTGTCATTGGATGCTAGTTTTTTGACAAAGCTTGAGGTTTGTGACATTATTGTTGTTTTTGCTGTGTGGAAAAAAGGAATTTTATATATACCTTAAGTTGAAAATATAACAGAGATGGAGTATGAGATGTAGATTAGAGATGAGTGAGATGAGGTTTGGAAATTTTTTTTTTTTTTCGTTCCTAAAAGAGTTAATACTCACTCAGTTACAACGGAAAAATAATACGCGCCTGTATATAAATATAACTCTCAACCAAAGGTTGTTAAACAACAAAAGTGAACACCCAAATCAAAATACGAGAATCCTGATTAGAAAAGTAACAACATGCTTGATAAACTGAACGAAGATGCTTTATAAAACATGTAAATAGAAATTCTTAATAATGAACTATTCTTATTTCCAAAGAAATTTCTCCCCAACCATCATAACAAACATTCAACACATATTAACAAAGATGATTTCATATATTTTAATACTAATTATACAATTTCTACTTTTATTCTTCTTACCTTTCGTCAAATAGTAAATAACCCGATTTCCAATAAATGAACTGAATTAACAAAAAAATGAGTTCTTCGTTTCTGATTTATTAACTTTGTTTCAACTTTCTTTTTCACATGTGGGTCGTCCTCCCGATTCATTCACAATTCTTCTTCTCCTTTCATATCTAAACAATCAAGTATCTGATTGGAATATGAACCAATTTAACGGCATAGCCAACAACACCCATCATAATGAAACCAATACCTACGGCTCTAATAATCTTCAAGTATTCTTTTTCATCTGGTTTTTGACATTTCTTAACAAATGCACTTCCATCTTTGAAGAATTCAACAGGAATTTCAGTTAATTTTTCTAATCCTTCGGCAGCCATTGTGATTAAACTAGTTGTGGTTGTAGGTGTAGTGGGGACAGTATAAGGTTTAAAAGAAAAAAAGAATGAGGACAACCAAAATTGTTCCAACCACTCGACAAATCAAAGAAAAAAAAAATTTCAGAGTAACAAATTACGTGGTCTCTCTCTCGCGCTTTCTTTCTGTTGCGGTTATTTTTTTGAACAGTTTTACACGTACCCACTTTTGTTTTAATCATCTAATAAATATTAATTACTATAACGTAATACCTATAAATATGTATCTTTTATTCACATTAAATCCAAGAACGACTCATTCTCATTATCATCAGATCTTAAGCTATTCATAAATTGTTCACGTTTTGTTTCCAACTTCTCTTTATAATACTTTAGTCTGTCATTTGCAACCCAGTCTTCCAATTCCAATCTCATTTCATTATCTAGACTCCATTCATTAATTAAGGGTTCAATATGTCCTATCTTCAAATTTTCCCCTTTAAACTCAATTAATGCTCGTAGAGCATCAGTATAAAGAACTCGTATCGATTTATCAATATCATTAGTAGGAAAGAATCCTAAATTGCTTCTTTTGGTGAAAGATTTTGCATCAACATGATACAATTGATATTTTTTTAATAAAATCGATAAATAGTCGTAATATTTCTGTTCTGTTTCCACTTCAGTAGTAATGATATGTTCTTTTAAGAAATTCAAATACAATTTATAAATGTAATTTGAAAATCCAAAGTTTTCTTCTTCCTGATGAATAATCTGCCAAATTTGATTAAAAATATCACATCTTTCAACTTTTAGCTTATTTAAAAATTGCAAATAACCTTCATAATCAAAGTCAACATCGTTTGTAAGTTCTTGCAATAATAAACTCTCCAAGCCTTCTCCAGTGTAATTACTTTGTTTGAGGAAATACTTTAATGCATTCTCTTCAGTAAATGATGTTGATATATTTGCCCAATGGAATACTCGTTCCCAGAAATTTTTATTAGCAAGTTGAGTGCTATCCATCTCGTCATATATTTTTTGGAAATTGTTCACATATTTGATAGCATAATAAAATTCTCCATTATATGCTAATGATACAAATAAACTGCTTAAGAATTTCAAATCTGGGTACAAACGATCAGATTTAGAAAGCTTGGAGCCACTTAATTGTCCCTTACTGTTGATACCCCATATTGTTTCCACATATTTTTTCAAAATTTCAATTTCCCCATTGTATCCAAAATGCTGCACCATACAACCATGAAATTCTAAATCCAAATCGGGCCAGATTGAAATATCCTGTATATCTTGAATGGAAAAATTGACGTGCTGACCAACATATCCTCTCTTATACAAGGGGTTATATGAGATATTTGATAATTCCGTGGGTTTAATAATCCATAATTTGTTATCGCCCCCGGCTTCCATTCTGAAAACCAATTTCCATAATTCAGGCGTCATTTTCAGTTTGTACAATTCATCGCCCCCTTCATATTTTCTGAAAAGTTTAAACCACCGAGACGCAAGATCAACTTTAAAATTACCCAATTCAAGTCTAATTAAATTCTCAAAATCACTAACACTCAATTTATACCCAGTTAAATTCCCACTTGCATAAATATCTTTTCTTTTTTCACGATTATAAATGTGTTCCCCACTTTTGGCGTCATATAAAATATTGCTATATATATTTCTAATCGATTTAGTGATATCATGAGGTGTGAACTTACGTCTAGATCTTGATTTATCAAATGATGAATGAACTTTAATTGAGTTTAAAATTGGAGTCAAATTGTAGTGTCTAAATATCGACAAATGTCCAAACGAAATTATCTCCCCTAAATAATTAGAAACGGTTTCATGACCCAATACTTTCATCATCCCATTGATGTCCTTACTAGACCAGACTTCGAGAATCTTGATTAAATTGGGATAATCTCGTTGGTCTCTTAATAAAACCAATTCTTGACGAATTTGATCATCACGCGAACTACTAGTAGTATGAATATCTGAAAGTAAAATTGAACTTAGTCTGTATGATTCTGTTAATTTTGCTGAAGGCAAGTTTTTTAAAATTTGTTGAATAGTTGATGAGTTTAGCGTAGTTGATGGTTTTGTTGCGGAGGAGGAGGCCGCTCCCGATTCGGTCGAGTTGGCAGGTGGAGATATATCATCCACACCAACAGCTATGGAAGAATAAGATCGAAAAGATTTGGATAGTGTTAGCACATGCTTGTTGGCTCTAAATATTCCCAGCATTGCTAAACGCTAAAAGTATGTTATGACGCTCAGCTGGTTGAGTGAATTCTCCACTTTATTATGGTGTATCTTTTTTATTTTTATTTTTTTTTTCTATGAAAATTTTTCGGTCTCTGTATAACAAACTGTTATGGGCTACTTACCCGGATCGATAATATTCTAATGGTTTTTGTGCATTCAATCCAGGAGCGAATCACAATCCAAACCACTTACTTTCTAATATATATATATATATATATATATGTATATTGAAGAATAATTTAAATAGATATAATACCACATACACCTGCTTAACCAGTTTATAATTTCATTTTGCTGTCAGTAATATTCACAGCATTGTATTTAGCAATACTCTTCAAGCCTTCCTCCATGGTACCACCATTTAATATATGTTGAATGTGTTTCTTGGTACCTTTAATAGCCCATGCAGGTGCATCACATATCTTTTCACCTAATGTTTTAGCAAATTCAACACCTTCGTCAATTGAGTCAACAATACAACTCACAAAACCTAATTTCAAAGCTTCTTCAGCTCCAAATTTATCTCCCAACAAAGCATGTTGCATTAACAATGATTTGTTGTTGACAACAGATGGCAATCTTTGTAAAGATCCGATATCTGCAGCAATTCCAATATTGACTTCAGCAATGGAAAATACTGCATCTTTGACGGCAATTCTGATACTATAAGCAGAAGACATATCAAGAGCTAAACCAAGGTTAAGTCCATTCAAAACCCCAATTGTTGGTGTATTGATTCTTGATGGGGTACCAATAGCATCTTGGAAATCAACAATGTGTTCATGTAAATGTTTGATGCCTTCATCTCTTGGCCTTTCACTTGCAAATAATTCCATGGCAGCTTTTAAATTCAATCCAGAAGAAAAAGATCTTGGAACTCCAGATGAAACCAAAATTAATTGAACATCAGATTCTTGATCTAATCTTTTGAAAATTTCGCCATAATTTCTCCAATTTTTTTCAGTAAAGGCATTCAATGTTTTGGGGTTAGTGTATTGAACGTGAACAAATCCAGGCTGTATTTGAGAGATGGTGAAAAATTCGTAATTGGAATAGTTTTTAGCATCAAAAGGCATGGTTGAAACTTAGATAAAGTTGATAAAAGTTTATTAAAGGTGAAAAGAAAAGTAATAAATTAGTTTTTAAAAAAAAAGTCTATATATATATATATATATAAAAATTATTGGTAGAGTAGAGTATGTGGGGTTAGAACAAGGATGTTGGTCGGAGATAATGTGGTCTCTCTTTTTTTTTTTGGTGGTGGTTCTTCCGTTGCAATATATGGCGGAGAAATTATCACAGGCACAACTATCGAAATGATACTACAACAAACTACCCCTTCATCATCATTATTCAAACAGCCTTACCAATTGGTATTTCATAGATATAGAAACATATTTATTTATTCATACAACATATCTTCCAGTTGGTTGTAAGTTTTCTCTTTGATTCATAATATCCAAACTCTCCAACATTTTTTTCTTGATCAAAGTAATAGCCTCGGTAACTGACTGTAGTGTCAACCCCTCAACTAACAAATATAATTTTGCTAAACTGCCACTTCTTTCTTGATCATTGGATAATGGTTTTGAGCCTGGTGGGTAATATTGACCTCTAGTTGTTATTGAGGTTCTTGACTCATCAATTATTTTAGACAAATTCTCTCGTTGCACAATATTCCACCTCACTTTTTGAGGTAAATCATTAATAACAATTCTACAATAGAATTTACATTTATCTGGACCTGATGTTTCTGGAGTATTACCTTCAATGATATTGAATTCAGGTAAGGCAATATCTGTCGCAGGTTCATTATTTGGTTTTTTCGTCTCTGTTTCTTCTTGTTGGTTCTGTGGCGGTTGTTGATCACCAAATCTTTGTTTTTCTAATTTCAACTTATTGTCTCTCACTTCTTGCAAGTTATCTAAACCTTTACCACCAAATCCAGAACCAATTTTTTCTTTGCCTGCTTTAACTTTATTGATAAATTTGTTAGCTATTTCCTCTAATTTAGGATCAATATCAGAATGACTCAATTTTAAAGCTTTCACCAAATTGAAAACTTCTTTTGGTTGACTAGAACTAACAAATGTAACAGCATTCCCCTTGGCACCAGCCCTACCTGTTCTACCAACTCGATGAACGTAATCCTCCATATGATTTGGTGGGTCAAAATTAATAACCAACCCAAGATTTCTAACATCCAACCCTCTGGCAGCTATAGAAGTGGCAATCAAAATATTAATACCACTATCCATACTAGCAAATTCTTTAATAGCGTATTTTCTATCCATTTGATCTTTACCACCATGTATTGCAATAGCAGGATATTTGTTTGATAATAAATTGGCAACCAACTCATCGGCATCATTTTGCTTCTCAGTAAATACTAGAATCTTAGAATCGGGACGTTCTATTTGATAATTAGATAATATATCGTGCAACTTCTCAATGCGCTGTTGCTTGTATTTATCCTGTTCTTCCAAAGAGGTCTCAAATAAGATAACATCCTGTTTAATCTCAGGAGCAACCACACTAATACCACCCACAATTATTACAACCGGGTCTGCCAAAATCTGTTTTGCTAATGTTTCCATTTTTCTGGGGAATGTGGCTGAAAACAATACAGTTTGTCTATCTGGTCTGATTTGAGTGAATATTTTATTTACTTGTGGTTCAAACCCCAAATCAAACATTCTATCTGCTTCATCTAGTACCACAAATGTACATCTCTTCAAGTTTGTCACCCTTCCGGAATTAGCTGCTAACAAGTCAATGACTCTACCTGGAGTACCAACAATTATTTCAACACCTTTTTTCAATTCATTAATTTGATTTTCAATAGAACTGCCTCCATAACAACAACATACTCTTAGATAATTATTCTTTTTGGTAAAGTTTAGTATTTCTTTTTCAATTTGTAAAGCCAATTCACGTGTAGGACTCAATATTAATCCAATAGGGCCTTGGTTATCTTTCAAAAACTGTTGATCATGTATATGTCTAAGCATAGGTAATACATACGATAATGTTTTCCCAGACCCTGTTTTGGCAATTCCAATCACATCACGACCAGACAAAATTGTTGGCAATGCCTGGCTTTGAATTGCCGATGGTTTTTCAAATTTCAATTTATCATGAATTACCGAAGATAGATTTGTCGGTAATGCCAAATGACTCCATTTTAGTATTGGTCGTGGAACATCTGTACCTTTGACTTTTATATTATCAAGGTCTTGTCTAATTAATTCTACTTGTTCATTCAGTAAGGACAGTAGTTCATAAGTTTCATTATAGAAAACTTTGCGAAACTCTTGATAGTTTTCGTGTGAATGATCTATTGATTGTAATTCTTTACCTTTGTTTTGAAGTTTTGTCAATTTTGTGGAAATCAACTCTTGTAATCTTGATTCTTCGTCAACTTCCTCTTCCTCCTCATCATCAGCGAGACTGTGGTTGTCATCTTCACGTACACTTTTTATAGATTTTTCGGCTTTTGTATCATCTGACTTCAATTCCGATTCACGAATGGAGGCAAGAAAAGCATCCAATTCATCTTCAGACTCTTTATCCTCTTGGTGTTCCAGTATCTCATCATACTCCAAGCTTGGCTTCTTGAAGACAGGTCGATGTGAATTTTTCATCTCATCTTCATCGTCGCCAAAATCCAAATTTCTCTTAAGGGTTGATCTAGTTGTTGGTTGATGAACTTTTTTCTTAATTGTGATAGTTGTGGTTTTCTCTTTGGTTGCCTGTTGTTTTTGTAATCTGGCTCGTTTCCATTCCTCTATTCTTTGTTGACGAGTCTTTTTAACTTCATCAGTACTGCCATTGTTGGTATTATCTTCTATTTTCGTTACTTTATTCTGAGCCTGTTGTTGTTGCTTTTTTTGCCTCCATAATTCTAATTGTTCCCTACGTTTTCTTAGTTTTTCTTCTTTCGATAATTCACTTGTTTGGTTAGTATCATTTTTAACTTCTTGACCACTATTTCTCAAAGCAGTCAGTGTTTCATTATCAATACTCATGGTCTTCTTAGGATAACTACACACTCGATAATAAGGTTTTCGGAGAGTGGAATAATTTGGAACACCTGGATGTTATTTATGTGTTGAGATGAGGTAGATTTATGGGATTTTTTGTGTATTGCCAGTTTTATTCTTTTTACAACCCTTTTTTTTCTCTCTCTCTCTCTCACTTCCAAATAATCTACTCTCTGAGAATGATATGATAGTTGTACTATGATAAATATACATAAGCATAAATAGTTGGAAATAAATAAATATATCTATATATTTTTTCTTATAATGCAGTTGTAACTGTTACAGTTTGAGAATTGACCAACAAAATTGGTGGCAAATCGTCTAACCAAATAGCCAAATTGTTAGTGTAATCAAATGAATCAGTATCGTTTAAATGAGTGCCGTTCGATGGCGCAGGTAATGTACTAAAAATAATGTGTGTTTTATCAGATGGTGAATTTTTACTCATTAATTCATTCAACACCAAATGTTGTCCCTTTGCAGGAATATCATTGAAGGTTAAGTTTTTTAATTCTTCTTGTAACTGTTTTCTAGTTATGGTTCTTTCAGAGTTAGTGTTTTGATTTGTTGACACATTTGGTTTCTGTTTATATACTTCGGATCTTGCACTTGATGGACCACATGAAGGAAATTTGCTGTCCCTTAAGGACATTGGCGGGAAATCTGTTTCATCATCGTCTTCAGCAGCTAAAAATTGTGGTGTCTCCATGTGATGGATAATTTCATCATCGTTGACAATAAGGTTTTTGGCTTTGGTTTTGCTGGTTTGCTGGGTAACTTCAGTTGATTCAGTATTAGCCAGTGAATTTTTCGAAGGTTCATCTTCAACAAATTGGATCGATTGTTTAGCCCTGTCTTTTGCCTTTGATTGTTTATCTTTGATTAAGATACTTCCTTTTTCAGCAGTTTCTTTATTTGTTTCATCCTCTTCGTTATCTTTCACGTCACCCTCCTCTTCATCGTCTTCTTGGTCATCACCATCCTCAGCGTCATCATTAACTTTTGCTGTTGGGATTTTAACTGACAGGAAATTTGGTCTCAAATTGATCACAGAAGATCTACTAGATAATAACTCTGGCGTATGGGTTCTGGAATACAAATTGTGCTCTATTAATGCGTTTTTGGGTTTAGAGGGGTCATCCCTTTGTCCACTCTCTAAAGTGGCTTGTGAGGAAGCAAGATTGACATAACTGTTGTCTCTAGAAAACAGGTAGCCAAGGTTGGCAGTAGTGTTTGAAGTTGCAAATGAAGACGAGTCTTCTGATTCACTATCACTACTATCAACTATTGAATCGGCATATAGTAAATCTTTTCCAGTTGTCAGGTTGGCAGCTCTCAAATTGAATGATAGCGACATCCCTTGTTCTTGCAAATTGGAAAGTGTATATCTTCTGTTACTCTTCAAGCCTTGAACTTGAACATCTTGTGGACTTCCTGAAGTCAAATTCAATGGTTGAAAAGTTTCTGGAAAAAGTGATGATTTTGAGTCTGTTCTTGTTGGTATAATTCTCAGTTTTTGCTTTCCCAAAGTTTTCCTTTTGTCAATATCACGTAGTGTCTCTCTCGCTTTGGACAAGTTTTTCCACCATTGATCACATGCCAAAATCCTGTCAACTTTATCATATTGAGTCTTGTTCAGTTGTGATTTTGTGTACCCTTTGATCATATAATTATAGGAATCCAAATTTGCTTCTTCCAAACAAATGACCCTAATTTCTGCATCAATTCTCAAACTTGATAACAAGCCGGCTAATCTTTCCTTTTCGTCCGCCACTTCATTCGAAAACTCAACAAATACAATAACACGGACTTTATAATTATTGATTTCCCATTCATCAACAGTTGATAAAATATACCCCAATTGTAAAATCAAAGTATAAGTGTCAAAGTTAGTTGACAATATCGATTGACCATTGTCAAGCTGTGCCACGGAAGACATTTGAATTGGGTATAAATCGATATATTTCTCTGCTGGTTTCTCATTTTTAAATGGTTTCTTGAATTTGAAAAGCCCTTTTCCCGTTTCTGTTTTGGGAAGAACCATTTGGGTAAAATTTGCTGCAACGGCAACAGTCGCTTGCAATACAATTAAATCTTCGACAATTTGAACCCATTGATTGATTGAAACTTTCCTTTCCTTTCTTAATGTATCAGTGGGCAATTGTCCCACAAATTTCTTGTTGCTATCATAACTTGGTAATATTGGTAATGCAAGTCCATGCTTTTTGAAATCATAAAATCCCAAAACGGTAATATTTGGTCTCATACCGCCTAAACCTGATCCAAGATAGACATTTCGTACCCCCCACGGCAAAGTGGGCCCCAAAGCAATCTGCACAAATGCTTTGATTTTCGACATATCTCTTAATTTTATCCAAGCTTGCTTTTGCTTTCTCACTTCCTGATAGGTACCTGTTGAAAATGTTCGGTAATTTTTGTCTGAATTACATGATGGATTTGTGTCATCGTTCATTAACACCACATGACCAAGAATGTACAATCCTCCTTTTTTCAAGTGGTTACAGAATCCAATCAAGTTCCATGATGTACGTGGATTGTCACAAAGTAGTAATATTTGTGGACGCCAGTACTTTACACTCATTTCCAATTTTAATCTTAACAAGTATTTCCTAACTTGGTGGTAAATTAATAATTGAGAAATGTCACCAAATTTGGAAGGTGGCGACAGATAATGAATCAACAAGATTAAGAAAGTCATGCAAAATATCACCAATGTCGCAGAAATACCATCAACAATAAACATTGCTACAAGACATACTGCAGCACCAGCAAAAGCAGTTTTACTACTGAAATACTTGAATGAAGGTCTGAAATTAGGAGCTGAACCAACTTTTAATAAAAAACAGGCAATGTTAGTAACTATGAATGTCATTAAAAATGCCATTGTTATAAACGTGGCGATCTGATTGATATCAGCAAATAAAAATATTTGTGCAATAAACCAAGTGGCAATGATACTATAAATTTGTGCTTTTTTCTTTTCTTTTGATGGTTTTTTTAATGTGGTAAAAATAGATAACCCAGGGATAATTTTATCATCAGCAATAGCAGTGATCATTGCAGAGGCACCAACAATACCCATGATCACGGAAAACAAAGATGTGGAAAACTCTCCCATTATGATAACAATGCTCGAGATATTGACGGTTTGTATGACCTTGATATCAACATGCAATAACTCTCGGGGTATGGCTGCACCCATTGAAACAATAACTGATATATACAAAACAAATGTAAGAAATAACCCCTTTATTGTTCCCTGAGGGATAGACTTTGATGGGGACTTTAGTTCACCCAGCATCGAAGCTCCTGCAAAAATACCAGCAGTTGCAGGGAAGAAGATTCCAAACAAGTCAGTGAAGTTTTCTTTTTCGCCTGGAGGCAATACTGAACCAGCAGCACCACTTGTGAAATTAGGATACAAATTTTCGAAAAACGTTTCCCACGACAATCCAGTGTATAATATGTCGCTATAGGGTGGTGGTAAGGGGTAAAAGGACTTGACAAAAATAGTCGATAATGGAATAGATAAAGTGCTAATTGTCAATATAATAAATAAAAGTAGTGCTGTTTTAGAAACAAGCAGTGACCCAACCATAGCCACTCCAGTACATATTGCCAATAAAATTGTCGAATACAACACCAGCCAAAAATAACCTGTAGGTAAAATATCGGCCATATCACCCCCAATACCAAAATTAACCAACAATGGTTCTATAAACCCCACTACATTCAATGATGAATTGAGAATTTGTCCAATGACAAAGATTATCCCAATGGCACCACCAAACTCTGGACCCAATGATCTGGATATCATGTAGTATGCCCCACCGCCCTTCACAGTACCATTGGTGGAAATTGCGCTAACAGATAGTGTTGTTAAAGCATCAATGGAATAAGATAATATCAACAAAAAAATTGTTCCTAGTATACCCATTTGTCCAATGATGAATCCAAATCTCAAGAACATCAAAATGGATAAAACATTCAATGTGACAGGAAGAAACACACCGTCGAATGTGCCTAGCTTGCTTCCAGATTTCTTTTGGGCTTTGTCGTTATCATTCTTTTCTATGGGGTTAACACTTTCGTTGTTTATACGATTGATATTTGAATAGGTACTGTGTTTCGATCTGCTAGTCAATAGTTGAGAATTTTCATTAATAGCTGAACCTGGATATCGTTGAGGTGTTGAACCTGTCGTTCCGGAGTATGACATGGACGATGTTGAATGGTGATCCAAAAATAAACGAGAAGTAACAGATCAACAGAATAAGGAAAAGGAAAGTAGATGTTTTTGATGAAGTGGGAGTATTAGGAGATTAGATTAAATTAGATCGAATGAATTAGATAAGTAGTTTTTTTTTTTTTTCCCCCTTCGAAATCGCTTCTCAACATATTCAATTAATTTGATTTGTTTGCTACATTTTTTAGCGGTCTTTTTTTTTTAGGCGATTGCGCGGGCAGCGTTAACCATGGTACTGGCGGTGGGAACTTGCACCAAGACGATAAAGCACCTTCTACTGGGTTTGTTATTGTTTGTTTCTATACATCAAATACCAATATATTATCCCTTGTAGTTAGTACCAATTGCTCATTTCACTGAAGCCATGCAAAAAATAATTTTGGGAATATACTGAATCTAAGGCCGAGATAGCTTATTTTTGGCGTGATAAGCGCAACTCGATTACTAAAACAGGAAGCTTACATGAATTGAATGGTTACCTGACAACGTATGAGAAACAGTATTACGCGATTCAATTGGTCGTTAAAGGTACTAAAATAAACTGATAATGTAAAGACAATACTACAACAGAAATGGTACGATGATTTAGACAGAATGGAAAGAAAGAAGAATCAAAACTGTTGGGATTTAATCATTGTTGAGAAACAACTCAAAAAGAAACACGCGCAAAGATCTGATAACAAATATTTGATATTGAACACCAAAACAATGCCATCCTTCTTAGGGGTACTAGGCTTTGATATAATGGGACTCACATGTCAAAAGCCTGGAAGTCGTTTACCGTATTCGGTATTGTTCGATCAAATTATATCTTTTGAAACAAAGATGGTTTGAGTTGCAAAAAAAAAAAAAACATACAGAAAGGAAAAACCATCAGGATACGACGTTCTCCTGCATAGGAACGACCACACGTTATACCAACAAAATAAAATGAAACCATATCTTTTGTAGTGGCTGTTGGTATTGATTCTTTTTCGAGGGAATCTGTTTCTAGTCGACTAATGTCAACCGATAAATTAATGAATAGTAGATTTTATTGAGAGATTTGTTAATATTGCTTTTGTTGAGGTAAATCTAAGAAGGTGTGGCCAGTTAGTCTCCGATAAAGTCCTCGGATAATCGTTAATACTTGGCTCATTATTTATTTGTAAATTTTAGTCACTTAAGGCGAGGCTAAGTCAAGTCAAATATCATGTTTGAATTATTATTATTATTCCCCTACAAAAAGAAACCAGAAATAAGAATCACCCAACGTTATTCTCCCCTTTTCTTTTTGTTATTTTTTGGGTGTGAATGTGTTTTGTGTGTTTATGTGCAGTGTATGTGAGAGAGATACAAATGATCAGCTGAAGTTCAAATATTTTTTTTTTTTTGTTGCCTTCAAAAAAGGAAAGGGTAGAACAGAAAAAAAAATTTCCACCCGTTTGTTAATATCAACTCATCACCAAGTTAACGCCACAAAGAATAGTAATTGAAATCAAGTGTTTAAAAAAATCATTCGAGTTATCTGGTATTACATTATTTAAATTATACGATTTTCCCTTTGTTTTTTTTTTGTTTGTTTTGGAATTACATAAATAGACTGAATAAAGATCCGAAAACGTATTCTTAGAACTTTTTTGTTTTTGGCTATACATTGGTTTTATTCAATTTATTCAACTGCTAGTTTCTTCAAAATATACTAATTTAAATAATAAAACTATTCCATACCAATCATATTTATAATAATACCTTAATTTAATTTTTACCAAATATGTTTAGATTAATTGCCAGCGGTGCCCAACAAGGGTTTAGACCAAGTTTAATACTGAAAGTTAAACCTCCTACTACTACCACAACAACTTCAACAACATCCAAATTCACATCAACTACTCAACATTTTCCATTTGAAAATAATAACTTATTAGGTTATCAAGTGAGAAATAACTCGTCACAAGCAGGAGTTGCAAATGTTGCCACTGCCACTGCTTCTGAACCAAAAATATCCATTCCAGAAACCGATGTTTACCAACAAAAGTTACTTAAATACAATATTAAATCACATGATCCATACCATTTGAAATTTAATCCCAAAGCTAAAAATCAAAGAAACAACGATTCCAACTCAAGTTTCAGTATTGATGAATTCCTGCAATTATTACAAGATGAGGCATTTAGAAGCCAACTTAATGAGAGGTATTTATTTGTTTATGCCTCTAATCTTTATAGTGGCACAATCAACCTGAGAAGGGCAAGATTAAACAAGTCCAAAAATAGAGATAAAGATCAAAGGTCGGCATTCCGTGAAGATATGACTTTGCAAAGCGCAATTTTGAATCTCACCGAGATAATTTCCACTGGTGAATTAAATACCGTGTTGTCCCCAAGAACTTTATTTAAAGTTTTCGGTACTTTGTTGCAATTTAAATTGAATGATGAAATTGTCAACCTTTGGGAAACCGGGGTCAATTCTAGTGTTGGTAAATTATATTTAGCACATGAAGTGTTATCGATTGTTATCCAAGTAGGTCATGAAACTCGAAGATTCAATTATGATGAAATTAAACAAATTTACCAAATGAGTGTCAATGAAGGTGAAACAGTTCATCCATACTTGAGTGACAGAATGGGCCAAGTTGCAGTTATGGAAGGGGATTATGTGACTGCATTGGATGCTTTGGAATCATTGATGAACCTTTATGAAAAGAACCCAAACGAAAAGTCTGTTTTGGGAGCATTGGCTCAAATCCATTTATCCTTTATTGGACACAGTAAAGACTTGGCTATAGCTGAAAGATTTTTTGAAAAGGGATTGCAGAAAGAAGGATTGCCATATTCTGTTATTATGAAAGCACCATATATGACTTCATTTTTAAGCAACTGTATTGCTGGTGGATACTCAATGGAACAAGTTATTGACTTTTGGAGACGTATTAGTAAACATTATCTTGAACAAGATTTTGATTTAATTTCTAGTCAATCAACTTTGCACACTGGATTTTTCAAATCATTCTTCGAAAAGTATCCTGAACCAACACAAGAAGCTATTGATTTGTTGAATTTAGCAATTGAAAGTGCCCCCAAGGTTAATGAAGTATTGTTAAACACCTTGATTTCGAATTTGCCATGGGGCGATAAAGAAATTTTCAATAAACTTCTTAATTTGTACCAAGAAAAGAATGCTACTAAGAGTATTGTATCTCACCGTATTATCTTGAAACAGAGCAAACAAATCGAATACACCAATGAGGAAATCTTACAACTTTGGAATGATTTATTGGCTAAATTGGATGAAGCAGGATATACTTATATTGCTAATGCCGATTGGTCAGCATTGAGAGCTACAACAATGTTTTCTGAGAAATTCAGCAAACAAAGAACCGGATTATATTTGTCAGTTTTGAGCAAATATAAAGATTATATGCAAAACAATTTTGCTGCCACTCAATTTTTAAGAAACTGGGTCAGAGATGCTAATGCTTATAAATTGATTAGTAGAATAACTTTGGAGGACGACCCACAATTTGAGGATGCTATAAAAGTTGAAGTCCCTGAATTTACCAGTTTAAGACCAAATATCAATTATCGTGAAGTCACTAAACAAGTTACTGATGCTGATCCAAGACTACTTGAATAAACTACAAGTAAAAGAATAGATTTTTTGTCTGCCTTTTCCTAAATGTTTTGTATTTTGTAATAGTTGATTTTTTTTTTCCCCCCCCTAAATAATAAAAAAAATTAGTTTATGTATATAGAGATTATTTGTTACTATCATTATGTATAGCAAATAATTCAAAGTTTATGAATAAATATTCACTAAATATTCAATATTTGATTAGGATGTCTGGAATTTTTTCCCTTTTGTTAGTTTAAGTTCAAGTTACTTTCGAGAGAGATAAATTACGAGAAAAGAAAAATTGAGTGATAATAAATAAATAACCATACACTTGCATTTTCTTTACTTTCTTGAATAGACAATTGATCAACAATGGGTCATCATGCATCCAAGCACAAACATAAAACAGGTATCCAATCTACTACTGCAAAAGTGGGCACCAACTCTTCAAAATCTCCTACTGGTTCTGCTCCTTCAAGTACCTTGAAACTGAAATCGGGATCTAAGCCCACAATTAGAATAACATCTAAAAAATCTCAATTTACAAAAGAGTCAAGACCATTAGGTAGTAAAGATGAGAATGATCATAATAATGTTTCATTAAATGCTAAAGAAGCACTGGCGAAAGCTGCTGAAGAACGATTTCAAAAATTACAAGGACAAAAATCAGGACAACGTGATAGACTAAGGGATAAAGCTAAACAAAGTAAGAATGATAAAGGATTATAGGGGTAGAAGATAGATTTAACATTCCTTCCAGGTTGTGTTGCACTTGATTGAATAGTTTTAGTCTTTAGATACTGAATGCTAACAATACTATAAACACTATTGGTATTCTAGATATTACAATAATAGTATCCCCCATGCAAGAAAGAATAGCTTCTTTAAATACGTAAATAGAAGTAAATGAATTATGGTTTGTGACTGACTGACCAACTCAGCCCAATTTCGTTTGTTTGTTCTCTGGCCGCCACCAAAATCTATCACCACGATAATGATCTGTATAAAAAAAAACAGGAAAATATACGAACTGGTTCATTTTTTTTTTCTTTTTTTTTTTCACTTTTTATTGTTTTTATACTACCAACTCGACATCTTTAAATAACTTTGAGATATTAACCTGAGATGGGTCAATCATTCTATGAAAAAGAACAAAAGAAAATCAAATCAATTATCAAATTACCATTATTAGAATTGGTTTTGAAATTCTTGCCACATTTACAACCAACAGTACAAGAGAAAGATGATACATGGGAAATAGTCGCCATTGAATTAACCAATTTACAATATTCGAAAATCTTATCTTCTTCTTCATCGTCATCATCAGCAGCATCATCGTCGTTAGCAACGGCGTCAGGAGGACAGAGAGGCGAAAAGCCCATTTCAATACTACAGCGTACAAAACTACTTGCGGGACAAAAACCATCGAGCAAAGTCGTTGAAGAACTTGAATCTATGCCTGAATTAAATGGGATTTATGTACGTGATTATTTTGAGGAATTATTCAACAAGTTTAAATCTGATTTTCAATTTTCGATTGCTATGAATCGACCAGATACTTTGGATGGATCTAGATCGGGTAATTTTATGATGGCAAACATTATTAAAGATAGAAGTGATGCATTGTTATATGAATTATATCGTTTGGAATTTAAAGATATTGAGTTGATTTCTAAATTGAGTCAAGAGCATTTAGAAAATAAATTGCGAAAACAATTGAACAAATTATACAAAATACCAAGTCATAGTCAATTCCATGATGATGACAAACGACAAGATGGCCATGGGGACGACAACGACGAGGAAGTCAAAGATGGGAAATACGACGCTATTTTTGACTCACAAGAATTACTAGAAAAATACAAAACTGGTCTGGTCAACAATAAGAATCAAATGTTACAAGATGAAATAAGTAAAAAAGACAAAAAGTTGGAACAGTTAAAAGTTGAAAATCAACGATTATTAGAGTTAAATCATGAGTTATTGGAACAAATGAATGGCGGCAATAGGAACAGTATTGGACAACGTTAGTTGTAATATCATATGAATACTAATGATAAATTTGTGATGTGGCCAATATAGTTGAAATTTTTTTTAAAGATAATAAAAAGGTGGGGTAAAACTTTCGGACATATTTAGATATTGTGATTTGTTGAGTTACTTTTCGACATGTCTGTATAGACAACTAATATATTTATTACTTTCACAATAATCAACAGGCCGAGTCGATAATCATTGTAGTCACCTCTTGTTGTTTATGTAATTGTTACGATGACTTGTATGCTTCATTTTTTTTTTTTTTTTGGGCTTGTATTCGTGGCAGTAATTGGGAATGTTCTGGGTAGAAATTGTGAAACAAATGGGCCAGCTTTTCCTAGTGAGTCGCGGTACAAACCATCCAACCAATACTAAAAAAGGAATTAAACCCCGCGTGGCATTTTATACGACCACCCTCACTACTGCGAGAGAATATTCAGTTTCAACACAAATGACACGTACACACAAAACACAAAACACCAACAAATATTTATTGATTGACTTTAAATTCCATACTCTAATTGATTTACCAAAAGAACAGCTTCGACAAGCTTTGCTTATTTAAACCAACTTCTATTCAATCATTACGTTTTTGTTTTTCTTATTCCAACACGTTTTTGTTTGTTCATTCGTTTCTTAATTCTTAGTCCGATTTTATACCCTACTCAATACTACCATGCCGAAAATTATTTACTATGATGTTGATTTTACTGAGTTTGATAATATGATAAATCAACTAATTGTGAGAGCGTGTCAGAATCGTGATGATTTAGATATTGATCAAATAATTGATTATTTCCATTACTGTTTTGAAATATATGTTGTGATTAATCAACAATCATTACGGATTTCTTCTCAACGAGTTGACACCAATCTCGAAATGTTAGAAAACAAATTATCCAAGTTTGAGATTCCTATATTCATAAAAGATGCTATCCGAGAAATGGCTAGACCAATGATTACTGCAGGAACCTCTTTGATAATGAGTAGTTATAATAGTAATATCTATTTACCCAATGTTACCATGGTTTCAGGGAAACAATATTTGAAATCGTTTGTAAATAACAAATATAAACGATTGATTACTGATTTAATGTCAGCAATGAAGTTGCAAAAGATTTATTGGCATCATTTGGAAATAGAAGAGATAGACACTCTGGGATTCTCCATGTATCATGATGAAAAAAATCTTATATCCTCATTTACTGCATTACCTCAATTTAGATTTTTAACCGTTGCATTATTGAAACACATTAGATTCAATCAATTTAGATTAATCAATGATAATGGCAATGATGGAGCAGGAATTGATTCCAAGGAAAGTAGTCCAGGTTGGATTAATTTAGATAGAGGAAAGAAGGACCAACCACCTATTAGAATTGATAATGCCATTGAAATCTTTCAAGATACTAATTTAACTAATGGATTTTGTGTTTATAGAAACAATGGCAAAGTTACAATAAATTCTCAATCATTAATGGGTACAAAAGTTGATTTAAGAGATTATAAGTTTAATTTTGATGAACGATTTCCAACTGAAAATAAATTCTTGAATGGTTCATTACAAAATCAGCAACAAGAAGGACGACAGGTTCACCATGGCCCTAAAAAGTCTTTGTCAATTTTCCCATCACACAATAACAATTACCACTATGGTGTTTATAAAAAATATAAAAAGAACAATACTTCAATTCATAAAGTGACTAAACCTGATAATTACAAAAAGAAAGATATATCAACTTCAAAAGTTTCTGTCAAAGTTTAGTAAATGATGCTGAAAATTGCAGCTGAGCTGCTCAAGAAGAATCAAATTAGAATAATATACGAACATTATAAAATAACAATCATATTATTGTAGATTGGAAGGATTTACTATTCAGATTTGAATCATTTTTTGGTGAAAAATGTTGACCAAAAAATAGTAGGTATAACAGTCGTCTAAAAGTCCATAGAATTCGATTTCATAGATTATACATAACAGTTACTTGCACTAAAAAAAAAAAAAAAAACTATTTTGCGAAATTTCATTGACAAAAAGTTAGATGATATGTATTGGTTAGTGATCTTTTTCAACATGGTATAGACGTTGCAACACCATAAAAGTTTGGCTCTCAAGGGCACAACTATTTGAAAACGAATTTTTAGGTTCTAGACTTAATCTCTGATAGTCAAATGTATAAAGGGTTAAATTAAAACTCACAGAGGGTGCAGGCAACTCTCATTTCTATATCTAGAGACATTCGCTTACTTTAGATGCTATCTATTTTGGCGGTGAATTGACAGAAAATTGCCAATGGCGATAACATGCATATTTGAGCATAAGAATTCTGCATGTTGTACTCCTTTTGTTTACATTTTTTTGTTTACATTTTGCTTACCTCCAAAATATCTTTCATCCCTTGCTCTGTCCTTTTTCTTCTTCATGATGATAAATGCCAGGCTGGCGTGACCTCAATTATTTTCCTCTCACCACCACTTTTTTCTCCTTCTTCTTTCACCATTCGTTCATCAATCCATCAGTTTCCATCATAAATCAATCAAATAGTTACTGCTACTGGGATTACAGATACTTTAAGTCATGATATGTATGATTAATACCCTTGTTTTTGAAGAACTGTGCTTACTAACTAACTAATATAGATGAGTTATTGATTTTTGTTTGACCAGTAGGTGTCAAACTTTTGGAATTGCTATTTGGTGAGTTATAATAATTCAAGAATGGTGTACTTCTATTTGACAATTTCTGTCGGATGTTATTGCTCAAATTGCTTGATGCTAAAGTGGGTTTTTATGTTGAGGATTGAATAGCGAGTGGCATGTTCATTATCCATGAAATCTTATTATTAGGGCTGTTGAGTGGATCATTTAACTTGATTTGACAGGGGCTTAGGGCTATTAATTTGCATTTACTTGAAGTTATGGTATGATCCAAACTAGTTTTCCACTTCAACAATTACAGATAGATAAATTGTTAGTGTGATGTACATTTTCCAGCCAATTTGGATTTATGATTCAATATCAAGGGCACGAACGAGTTTTTATAAAGTATATACTTATTTATAGAGGTTTTGTATTCAATGAGATGAGTTTAAGTTAATGATTTGATCATAATTAATGTGTCATATCACATAAAGTAGCCTAAGGTTTCTCACGGTCACAAGAACGCTGCTGTGGAATACGAGGAATACCACTGCAACCGTGGTGATTCCTATACTCAAACAAGTTTAAACCATCAACAAAATCAAAGTGAAGCTGCGAATGAAAACAATATCAACAATGTATTTGCTGTGAAAAAAAAAGAAACAGAAAAGAATCCATAAAAAATAAACTGTCCAGCAAAAATCATAGTTCAGCAGAAACATAAAGGGGAACAGTGGTTTGTTGATTGGATTTATCACCATAACCATGATTTTTCAAATAGCTACTACCATAATAGTCGATTAAGCAAAAAAATTGGTTGAAGAATTGAGGATTTCAATACAACAACAAACTCCAATAGTTGAAATAATCAATTCAATGTTGGATCCAATTTACAGAAGTTGCCAAAATGTGGCTCTGAAATTAAAACAAATTGTAGTTTTTGAAGACAAGCAGCGACAAAAGGCTATTCATGACCTGATAATAAAAGACTTGCAGCATATTTTATTCAATCCAGAAATACTGAAAATGATATCCAAAGTTTTCTTAACAAATATGCATCTTTTGAAAGATTTATAACCTATTTTAATTGAGCTGCTCACTTCACTGCCACCTCCACATCACAATACAACAGCTTTAGCAATTGACAATACAACAGCCTCAACAAGTCATAATACAACAGCTTCAACAAGTCAGAATATGCTGAATATATCAAGAATAAGTGCAGATAACTTTGAGAAACTCGATGATATGGAGAACGGTCTCCCCCAACTATGCGAATTAATTGCTGATATTAAAAGACGAAAGCTATACGAAAAAAGCTAGTTCAATGATATTTACATAACGTACCTTGTACTTAAGAAAGATTTGAAACATTTATCTTCTGGCAAGAGAAACTTATCATATACTAACAAGTCAGAAAAACGAAGGAGATTAAATGAATGAATTGTTCTTATTATTTTATATAAAGTTTGATTTTATATGTAGTTGTTTGTTTTATTGAGTATAAATTATTAAGACTTGAAATGAGAAGCCGAAGAGATGGGGCCGAGTTCAATTCTCTAGTGCGAGGAAGTAGTACCACTTCGACCTAGAGTTGTCGACCTAGGCAAAGATCAAGGGATAAAGAATCCAAAAAAGGAAATTTAGGGGAGGATAATTGCATATTTTTTCTATTTATAGTAATAGAAATACTAATTTCGAACCGGCTCCATACATATTTTGCAGTAGAAAAGATGACTCTTTATTGAATTTTCTTCCTAAACTAGTAACTGAGAATCTGAAAATCACACGAGAAATATGCATGCAGTAATTAAAAAAAAAAGAAATTCCTGTCAATTCACCGCCAAAATAGATAGCATCCTTACTTTAGCATAGTGTAGATGTAATTCTAGTCATCAATATCTAACTTTGTGTAATGGGGTGTGAGCAATTTGTTTAACCAATATATGAGTTTTTTGTAAATCAATGGTATTGTGTCACTATTGCATCCTCTTTTGGTTTTTTTGGATGCAAATTGCGTTGACCGCCTCAAGATAATCATACAGGAATAACAATTGTGGGCAGCATGTTGCCGCATTATAATGCTGCAAGCCAACTTAAATGCTAAAACCCCTATTTTACATAGGTTTTTCACTTATATGTGGAGATTCTGTTTGCTGGTTGGTGAACAGTATAATTGTAACATAATGGAATTCTGGTTTTGCTTTTTTTTTTTTTATTTTTAGAAGAGCTTTGTGGCATCAAAACCATTTCCACCAAACAACACCAAACGATCGACGGTTTCATATTGACTTGTGTGATTTTGGTTTTTCTTGCCAGGCATTGTTGTTGGTAGAGTCCTGCGCGAGCAAGCTGGTTCACCAACTAACAACAACGAGGTTGATTTTCTCTTAGTATGATAAGATCAATTTGTTACTCTTTTAACACTCATACCAAGTAACTTAAGGGGACTTTCATAGTTATTTTGAAATGATATATTATAAAGATAGGCTCGTTTTGTGTCCATTTTAATATTTGCATATGAATAGTAAAACTGTTTTTATTTTTTTTGGGGTGCTGGATAAATTATAATTAAGCGGCTGTGCTTATCCCTGACACAGGTTCGTTCGCTAAAGGGGTTATTTTATTTTTTAGAACATGAAAATTGTTGATAGAGATTAAAACCACAACAAATACAAGATATATATTTATAACCTGTATGACCAATCCTGTGCTCAAGATTTATAAACACTTTTTTTTCCCATTTGTTACCCTTTCTTTTTCTTCGTTCTTTTTGTTGATTTCTATTTTTTTTTTTGGTTTATAACTCAATCTTCCGGAAATTATAATTGGTTACTAATTGAGAATCTTCACTGTATTGTCAACCCAACCCGAAGCAACGTTACAACCAACATAACACAGATTGAATTTTCTGTTTTTGCTATTATTTTCCATTGATTTTCTTAGGTTTGAGTAACATTTTACCAGCTTTCATCCCCAACCATCTGAATATTTTCTTTCATTAAGTCATCCCCCTTTTTTTTTGAACATATTAGTTACATACGAATAACTAATTTTTACTAAAATTAGATATATTTTAATGCCTTTGGTTTAGTGTCAGAAGAGAGTTTTATTGTAATTACCTACAGTGTGTTTTTTTTTTTTGCATAAACTTAGTCAACAGACCTATCATTTGTTAACTGCAGAGAATACAAAACCTCAAAGAAATATAACTAGAAGTAACTAAATTCTGAATTGCCATAAAATATAAATAGAAATCAATTTCCACTAATCATAACCTATTCAGAAGATAACTATTTTTTTTTTTTTCGATAACTTGAATATCAATTAGTCCCCTCATGTCTTCAACACATGATATCTGCGACCCAATAAAATTTGTCAAGTTGGATTTCACAGAATTTGACAATATATGTTCGATAATATCCAATATGTGTCATTCAATCAATACTTGGCTTCAAGTGAACGATATAGAAGTTGTTTCCTACCTACATATCTGTCTAGAAGCTTATGTCGTTATCAATCAACAGAACCTACGAAATCGTGCTGGTAGATACGACCCAGCAATAGACTTTTTACCATCACTTGTTCATATTTTTAAATTGCCAACATATTTTAAAAGTGTAATACGAGAAATGGCTCGACCAATGTATGATCAAAATGGAACAATATATATACCAGACATACCGTCAATATCCATAAATGCATTTGTTGATAATTCCAAGTTGATGATTAGGTCACAAATATTAAAGATTTTGGGAGAAGATTTGAATATTCCCTTGTCCCCCATTGATATAGAACCATTCATCAAACCGATCCCGTTTGGTGTATATCATGAAAATTCCAATGAAATTTTATCATTTGCAAAATTACCACATTATAGAACAAAAGCTCAAAACGCGTTAAGACATATTCGTTTCCAACAAATTTTACCACTACAAACATTGGATGGGAAATATCAAGCGGTGTTGGAAGATGAAGAAACAGTTCAAATTTTTGATAGTTTACAAGATTTAAGCCAATTCACCAACCCACGATTTGGGTTCTATTATCGTGACAAAGTCGGGAAAGTTCAAATCAATAATATCCCAATGTATAGAACATTACATGGATTTTATAACATCCCTGGGAAATTGCTGGTTGATGATGTCATTAGTTTCCCAACTGAAGTTCCCAAAGCAAAGAAACGCAAACATAGTCATCATAGAAATAAAAAGAACCGAAGCAGCAAAGATACTGGTAGTAGTGGGTTTACTTTCGCAACAGCAACAACCCCCACAAGTTTTACAAGTGATGCTGCAAGCAGATTCACCTCTGATGCTAACAGTAAATACACCCTCAATTCTTCATTGGACTCACCACAAACTGGTGGAGAATCAAGTAGTTTAAATAGTATTTTCAATAGTTCACCAATAAGGTAGTGTGCGATGAATATGTTTTTTTTTTTTTCTGGTCATTTGTCCACGACTCCATTGATATGAAAAATATTTGTGAGATTGAAAAGTATGGCAGAAAAAACAACAACAACAACAAAAAGCACAATACTCTTGAATAGTTAGTTGTAGCTTCTCCACCAAATATATCAATTCATCACAGCCTTATCATTTCTAAAACATGGACGCTAAACCACCAACCTCACATTCATTATGGTCGCCGTATGATACTGTCCGAGACGCAGCAGATTCTTTGGGTGTGACCATCTCCGATGAAACAGCCAAAAGTTTAGCCATGGATGTTGAATACCACATCCATGAAATAATAGAGACGGCAGTTAAGTTTATGAGACACTCTAAGCGAAGGCAGTTGACTACGTCAGATGTAAGTAATGCTTTGAAAATACTTAATATTGAACCATTATATGGCTATGATAATACTCAACCTTTGAATTACAAAGAAACAATGGTTGGTGCTGGTGGACAAACATTGTATTATATTGATGAACATGAAATTGAATTCGAGAAATTGATCAACCAACAGTTACCCAAAGTACCTCGTCAAGTGAACTTTACTGCCCATTGGCTAGCCATTGAAGGTGTACAGCCAATGGTTCCTCAAAATCCCTTACCCAGTGAAATTAAAAGTCTACCAGCAGTGGTACGTGGAGCAACAACATCAATGTTGGGTAATGATATTTTAAGTCTTGGCAGCAAAAATGAAAATGGAGAAAGTGGCGATACAACTAAACATGAATCTGAATTGTTATCGAATGGTGGTTCTGCTAATCACACAAATAACAATAACTCCAATAAAAAATCAACTGAAAAAGATATGGAAATCAAACCATTGATAAAGCATGTCTTGTCAAAAGAATTGAAATTGTATTTCGATAAAGTGGTTGATGTGTTAATTTCAACTGACCCTGAAAAGGAACATTTGAAAAATGCTGCATTAACTTCATTGAAATCTGATCCAGGGTTACATCAATTGGTTCCTTATTTTATTCAATTTATAGCAGAACAAATAACCAATCAATTAAGAAATATTGAAATTTTATCAACCATGCTAGAAGTCATTCTGGCATTAGTTGATAACAAAACTATATTTTTGGATCCATATGTGCATGCATTAATGCCATGTATTTTGACTTTATTATTGGCAAAGAGAATTGGTCCTGTGATAAAATTAACTCAGGATAATAAACAAGAATGGCAAGATGCATTAAAATCTCAATTGGCCATCCGTGAATTTGCTGCCATATTGTTGCAACACATTATTAAAGTATATGGATCATCCTATAGTACATTGCGGCCGAGAATAACACGGACATTATTAAGGGCATTATTGGATTCAACAAAACCAGTAGGTACCCAATATGGTGCATTATTGGGATTGAGAAATATGGGTACTGAAGTTTTAAAATTAGTTTTGCTTGGTAATTTAAAAGTATGGTATCTGGCAATTATTGAAAAGAATGAAAATGATTATGAACGTCAAATTTTGATCAATGCCTTATTGGATACGCTTCGGAAACTAAAACTTGATGATAAACTATTGAATCAGCCCCAATCTCAAGATGGTGATGATATGGATATTGATTCAAATAATGAAATCAGTGATGAAGTGAAAACAAAATTAATAGAAAGATTTGGTAAATCATTAGCTGATTTATTAATAGAACAAGAGGATGGTAAGCAAATAATAAAAGGGATTTTCTTTGGCGAATTATCAGTTTGATATATATCTATAGTTGCTGTATACATTTGTATTAATAACCTTTATTGACTGTCTATAAAATTATAAAATTATAAACTGTTTGTTTACTTTCTTCTTTTGGAATAGGTGGATTTGATGTTTCGCTTAGTTGAAGGATTTAGTAATTCATCAGAATCATATTCAGAGTCGTAATCTTTCTTACCATAGTTATCTTTGACAACCTTCTCGTTAGCATAGTCCTTACTGTATGGGGAAGTAGAAATACTATCAAATAACTTTTTCGGTCTTGAACCCATCAAGTTTTCAGAATCACTTAAAATTGATATGAACGGTGATGATTCTAATGCAATAGGATCTCCTGGTTTGGGTCCAGATTTCCCATGACCATTATTATCAAGATTATCATTATTGTTGTTATTCGTGTTGCTGATGACACTAGTGACGCTTGAAACACTTTCACGTCTGAACTTCAAAGGAGAAGATCCAATTAACTGCTGGCGATGTAGAGGTGTATTAATCACCATATTAATGTCATTACTAACTCCTTTGTTGTTGTTTCTATCATCAACAAAAGCCGAGTTATTTCTTGGGGTTGAGAAAACCAGGATGTTCTGTTTAGGAGTCATCTCAACATTCAAGTCTTTGGAAAGAGATAATAGTTTCTCATTGATTGATTGTCGTTGCTTGGTATTGGGCCTAATAAATTGGTCTGTCGGGGTTGTGATCACTAGCATGTTTGATTTATATGGCGTAGCCTCAACTTCCAGTAGATAAGCTGGTTCGTTCAATGTGTTTGCAATACTTCCAGTATTCGTATGGTTTTCTCTGTGGCTTGGTGAAACTGGTATTGGCTGTTGCAGTAGTAGTGGTCGTGATTCTGGTGCCGGTTCTAATGGAGTTGCCTGCACTTGTGGCTGTATATACACCTTTCTTGCCTTTGCTGGGGTTGCTTCAATCTGTGATACTGAATGCGTTAATTTTGGTTTTATTGGAGTTGTTGACATTGCCTCGCTTTTAGTTCTCGTTGATCTACTGGTCGTAACAGTCGTAGTAGTAGTCGATAATGATTTCTTTGCTCTCGTTCCAAATATAAATGACTGTGATACTGTACTAATACTCGAAAGATCGGCTTTGCTGCTTTGTTTAAGATTTAAATCAACTTCACGTTTAGATAAATTCTTTGCTGAAAGATTGGATTTGGATTTCTTTAAAGAAATCAAGGGTTTGAAATCATCGGAATCAGCTATACTTGTAGATTTGGATAGTTTGGGAGGGTTTTTATCTAGTAATACTTTTCTATATTTTGATCTCGGTTTCGTTTTGTGGGTGTCATCTTGATGTTTAGGTGTATCAGAATCTCGTGGTGTTATTCCTTTTTCCATTTCCTTATCAATTTGTTCATGTTCGTCCTGATCAACTCGATCACTTTTCTTTCTTTTTAGACTGATTAGTTTCATATTCAGGCTTTTCATATTCTCAACAACAAATTCAACTAGCTTAGGTAACTTTTTATGGAAATAAGGTACTAATACATACCCAATAAACCCATACATACCAGCACCCCCAGTTTTGACTGATAATGTATCCCATAAACTTAATCTGTCAATATATGTAGTTAAAGACATAAAAAGCTCAAAATGTTTTTCATTTTCGATATTTTGGGTACTGGCAGGACTTGATATATCTTTGTCAGAGTTTGGCTGTTTCTTTTTATTCTTTCGACGTTTACGACGTACTAAACTTTGATTCTTTGATTTTTGAGCTTCTTTTTCTTCTTGAATTTTTATATTTTCAGTCAAGAATTCCTGCTCTTCCACTTGCATCAAGTTTAATAGCTCAAATATTATTAGAATCTGTAATTGAGCTTCTCGAATTTTCAAATCAAGAATAAATTGTGATAATTTCTCCATAGTAATACCATGTAATTGGTCTTCATTCTCCCCCTTGTTGTCAATGTCCATGATCTCTGAATTTCTTGGATTTTCAGATAAGGGCATTGGTTGGTCGAGTTCAAATCCGTGATGCGATTTGAACTTTTGCTGTTCAATCAATTCAATGCGAATCAATGCTTTCAGTACTTGGTAGTTCATGTCATTATCACTGCCCTTTGTAATATCACCAAAAATCCCATATTTTTGATTATGACGTCGATCAAACGCATTACTGTTTAGCCAGAATCCCCACAAACCTTCTATTATATTACTAGTCCTAGAATCGCTGTGTTCTTCGTGGACATTGTTATTGTTGTTGTTCTCATCTAAGTTGCCTTTAAAAAGATTTTTAAATCTTGGTAATGCAGTTTTAGGAAAATAACTTAATGGGTTATTTAGTGAATACAAAGTCGAGTAATATCTGGTTGTCAAAAAATCAATTGGGTTCTCTATTATCATTTGTGGTAACTCCTGATCTTTCCCATCTCCTTCTGGTGTAAATACTTTCTTTTCTATTTGATAGTCATCTCCTAGGGATGTACTTTCAGACTCGTCATCTTTCGTTGTAAGTGATAACGACATAGATGATGAACTCAAAAATGATGACAGCTTTCGTGTTTGAATTGGTGGTTTCATGGAAAATTCAATATTCGAACCTAAACTGGGCTTCCTCTTTTCCTTGTTAATGCTCTTACTGTCAAGATGTAGGTTTTCACATTGACTAATTAAATCACTACTTGAAACAATATCTAACCAATTATTGCTAGTGTCATTTCTTATGTTTTTATTATTCAATAAGGCCGATTTCAGTGATATTTCGATATTCTCAAGTTTAAAAAACCCATAAATGTGATTAGGTAACGGGAAAACAACCCCAAATTGTTTCTGTTTTTCAAAAACAGATTCTATCACCCCCTCATTTTCCATCACTTGTTCATTTTGTCTTTCCTTTGCTTGCGATTCATATTCCAGTTCTAATTCAATCAAATGAGACAGGTATAAATTGATTGTTTCATTACAAAAGTAATTCATATTTTGAAAATAGTTCAGGTTCTCATTGTCATTGGAACTGGATATTAATGCTAAAACTGACATTGTGCTAATGGGATTTAGAATATTTATAACCATAGATTTCTCTGTAGTTACATTGGTTGCTGGATTGTTGGTGTTCTTGTTATTCTCATAGAGCTTATTACCATTAATGCTTTTTAGGCTAGAGATTTTTATTCTATGAATAACTGATATGTTGGAATCTTTATCAACTAGATTTTCAGAACCATTACTCTTTGTACTGTTGTTGGAGTGTTCATTTGCTTCATTGGCGTCTGTATTTAGATTTGTCGCCATTTCAGCCAAGATTGAACTTTCAGTTATAGAAAAATTAGCACCAGTTTTAGAAATACTTTGCAAACTTTGATCATGATTCATTTAACCCTTTGTATAACTTATAGTATTGTTGCTTGTTGGTGATATAAAACTCAGGTTGTGAAGTTCATGTTTTTTTTTATCACAACATTTTAAATCCACAAATTCAACTTCACAAATACTGAAACGCGTCTTATAGAATACCGCTACCAAATGGATTTGAAATATTGTTCCTTTGGTGCATAAAGACAACAAGAATCCACTTTCATGTCTTTCATTAATCATTTCATTTTATTATTACAACACTTATAAATATCTATATACTGATCTAGTTATACGTAAATATCAACAACAACAACAACAAAAGTAAAAAAAAAAAAAAAATTATATGTATAAATAACTCCATTAAAACATAAAAGGCAAAAAATGTACATATCAATGTTATTCATGTTGACACTTTTGGGAAAGAAATGATTTGTCATTATATTTGTAACCATTCATCCTCCATAATGTCAGTAATTGTTGGTCTTTTATCAACATCACGAACCAAGATTTTCTTAATCAAATTCAAACTCATGTCACTAATAACATATGGGATTCTTAAATCACCTTCCATAATTTCATCAACATTATAAAATGGGTTTTCTTTATATAACATTGTGTATAATAAAATTCCCAATGCCCAAATATCTTGAGGTTTCCCCTCATATTTTTCTCCACCTAAAACTTCGGGTGAAGCATAATCAATTGTACCAACAAACACATCAAATGGACCTTGTTTAACATATCCTGCTGAACCAAAATCAATCAATTTGATTACCCCCTTTTCATCAACGATAATATTCTCATCTTTGATATCTCGATGAACAATTCCATTTTTGTGTAAATGATAAATCGATGAAACAATTTGTTTGAAAATAAATTTCGATTCATCTTCACTCAAATCTTTTTTTATTTCAATAAAATCAAATAAATCAATAGCTGGTGGATCACCAAAAATTGGGGTTTCTAAATAATAGTATTTGGAATCTTCAAAAAAATCAATAATTCGCATAATATTTGGATGAGGTTCACTGTTCAAATAAGCCATGATTTGAATTTCACTAGGTATTGTTCCTAATTTCCGATCTCGTACCCAAGTATCAACCAAAATTCTTTCCTTGTTAATACATTTAATAATAATTTTATAAAGTGGGTCTTGTTTATGTTGAGCTAATACCACCTTACCGTAAGCACCTTCTCCCATGTCTTTAACAACTTTAAACTCAGAAAACTTTTTGGTTCGTCTTTGACCTCCGACATCTTTGGGCCAATGTGACGATTGACACTTGATTTGTTCTAGTGACTCATTTTCTAACTCTAATATTTCTTCCTGGGTATACTTTAAAACTATATTAAAATCCGTCTTCACGGGGTCATCAGTTTGATTGGACAAAGTCAATGGAGATGATAAAGTTGGCTCTGATGAAGAATCTCGAGGATCTTTTGCTGGTTTGTTTTCTTCCTTTTTTTGCAGATTTTGTTGTTCTCTACCATTCTTGTCATATATATAACTATCCAATCTGGCTAAGGGAATACCCAATGAAGTTTCTTTCTTGGGTTTTCTTGTACTCAGCGCCCGTGTAATCTCACGAGGTGAGAATTCTAACAAATCATTTTCCTTTTCATTATTAAACAATTTCATTTGTGATGGAACAGTAGATGCCGTGGTTGGTTTTCGTTCATGATTACCAGTGTTCTCTAACAGAGTCACTGATTGATGCTGTGGTGGTTTGGCAAGAAATTGAAGCTGTTGTTGTTGTTGCTGTTTCAAATCACTAAGTTGCAACCCACTGGAGTATGTTCGAGGTTTCGAAATTGAAGATAACGAAACAGCTGATTTATTGCTGGAAGCCAATGAAATCGAGGATGACGTTGATGCAGAGCTCAACTTGTCCAATTCCTCAGAAATATTAGTTCGATTCTTGTTGGTTCTGGAATATGTTACCCAGACCACCAATGTATTGTTTGTTGAGACTCTAACTTGAACATCGACGTAGATCACATTCCCATCACGGTGTATTGCCTCAATACCTTTTGAATTAAAAAATATTGTTTCCTCAGATTCTTGGTCATTTTCAGGGTTTTGTTGCTTATTAATAACGGCATCATACTTTCTAAAAAAATGTTCGGGTAAAACCAACCCTGGTGACAACTGATATGCATAATTTGAGGTGGCCTCGATACCAGCGTGTAATATTTTGGTGAAATTTGGTATTAATTCATCAATACTATGATTTTCTAATTCATCAAATGATTTACCAAATAAGTTTCTAGCAATAGCATTGTTACATGATAATATCCGACATTCGTCACTATCAATAACAAAAATACCAGCAATATATGGCATTGTGTGAATTTTCAACTTAATCACGTGTTTTTCTTGATCAAATTCTAATGGGGTAGAAGTAATTGCACATGGAACATTATTTTCATCTTCCAATTGTAATGTGTAGTATCTGGTTTGATTAATCAACTCAATATCTTCGTCATAATAATCATCAATATCAAAACTGTCACGATTAATGTTACTACTGTTTCCATTGTTGGTATTGTTTGTATGGTCAGTTTCATCACTTACACCTTGCTCCATTTCGTTATTATGATGAAACTCGAGTAATTCTTTATTTAAAGAATAACTCAAACTATCTAAATTGCTGAGATTTTGAATTCGATAGTCCTCAATTAAACTTCCAGCAATTTCATTAATGGAATCGATTTTGTAATCGATAACATCTTTTTCACTCAGTATAACCACATCAAATGCATCACAAGGTATTTGATCAAACATACATATAATCAAATTTCCCTTGCGTTTAGCCCACAAGGAAGTCCACGAATAGTTTTGGTCGCCTGGCCTGACAATGGCAACAATTTCACCAGCAAACAAAATTTTGTCACGATTTTTCTTATTTTCCATAATTTGCATTCCCGTGATTCTTTTTAAAACAAAATCACGAAACTGTGGAGCAATTAAATCCATCAAAGTTAATGCTTTAATAGTGTTTTTCAGTACACCAAACATTAAACACGCTAAATCATTTGCAGCTTTGACTGAAAAAGGTAAATCTTTCTCCACTGTAAATACAGATTGAGGAAGTGCGTGTTTAGTAGTTAACAAAGAATGGAAGGGTCGACTTGCACCACTACTTTTGAAACTATTGTTGTTGTTGTTGTTGCTTGGAAACCTGTTTTTCATGCTATTTTTTGGGGGTAATTCATCATAGTTGTTATTTAGTAAGTTCAATGCAGTAGTTGAAGGACGTACATGTGAGGAGTTCAAAGAAGGGTCACTGTTTCCATCATACTCCAATAGTGAAGTTGGTTGAACTGAATTCTCTATAAATGGCATTGCCAATGCATACAACAATTTATACTTTAATATATCATGATTAGAATTTGAGCTGTCTAATTTATCAGGGGTAGATAATGATAAATCATGTAATGTGGTTGCTACCTCTGAATTATCTAATAATGCACTCAAATCGTTCTCTAATAAATCTATAATGTCTTTAAAATCATCGTTTTTATCTTTATTTGAAGAAACCTTTCTTGAGGTTGGTAACTGGCGTGCTAATGGCGGTGTTGAAACCCTGCGTCCCGTTAGTGGATTGCTACTACTATTATTATTATTCAATGGCAAACTATCTGACCTTTTCATAGTAGGCCTAAACAATGCAGCTAATGCTGCTGATGAGGCATTGGAACGCAATTTATAGTTCTTGTGCTCGTGAGCAGATAAAGAAGAAGAACCTGAAACGTCATGTATATAATCAGAACTGTGATTAGTATGCGAATATAATGCCTTTCTTAATGGTGGAGGTTGCAATGATAAATCTTCAGTTGACCCATTATTATCGATTTCTATTGGGTGTGAAGCCGATCGGAAAAGTGGGGGTGCTTCATCAGTTACAATGTTTATGGCACCACCAGCAGGGGCACTAGATTTGACAGGACTATTTGTTGCACTGTTAGTAGTTGTCAATGATTTGAATAGTTCTGGACGGTCCTTTAGAATCTCCAAAGATCGTTTCAACACATTTAATCTCAATGCCAAAGAGTTTGGTGATAAATGAGCATATGAGTACGCGTGAGATGACTCTATAGGGAACTTCAATATATCCTCAATGTCACTATTACTATTGTCATCACCATTGGTAGTAGGGGTGCTGGGTTTACTGTTATAGTTGGCAAAAGTGGGGGATGGCGTAAACAAGGGAGAGGAACGATTTGACCGAGTATTTGTCTCAAATCTCAACAGTGAGTGCAGATTATATCTTGAATTAGTAGCACATTGTATTGGTGGACGACTTGCAGATGGTTTGGGATTTAAAAAGGATTGCTGGTGTTGTTCCCTCAGTTGTTGTGTAGTGGGATTGTCTTCTATGAAAAACAGGAGTGATGGTGGTGGTGGTGGCCGGTTTGAAGTCATAAGATGTGTCGATAGATAATATTGTCTTTAAAAAATGGAAGAAAAAAGACTCCTGTAAGTAAAATCTAACAACAATGAAAACAAAATGATAACGAAGCAAATGTTTAGATATAGATATGTATATATATATATAATTGGAAGTTGAAGTTGGTTTGTAATTGAGTTAAAAGAAAACAAAAAACAAAAGCAAAAAAAGAGAAGTAAGAAAAATTGTTTGATAAAAATTAATTAATTATTGTGATTATAAGAAGAACAAGCAAAGAAAAAAAAAACAAGGAGTCTCTTATGTGTATGTGCGAGAGTGTGTGAGAGCGTGGGTTGCGACAGAAAGGCTGAAAACACAAAAATTAGAGGGGGGAGGGAGGAGGGAGAAGAAAAAATCGTGCAGGGTTAGTGGGATTGGTGTAGCAGCGGTGGTACTAATGGTGGTAGTGGTGGTGAGGGTGAAAGGAAGTGGGTGGGTGAAGGTCATCCAAGAAGAGGTTTTCTTTTTCTTTTAACTTCTGGTGTAATAAGAAATTTGCAAAATTTGAAAAATCTAAAACACAAGCAAAAGAAATGAAAACAATAAACCACAAATAACAACAAACTATAAGAATACCTTCATATATCATAAACTCTGTTATGAGTTTATTTGGTAAAAGAAAACAAAAAATGTATTATACTCTCCCCCAAATAAGTTTATTTCTTTTGTTTATTTGTTTTTTTTGGTTAATGATAGCTCTTTAAGTTTGAATTGTTCAATACTAAATTCATTTTGGTTAGCTTCAATGCGGAGCAATCTATCATAAATTGAAATGACATATAGTGTAATACACTCTTTCTCCCACTCCTTTAATCTCTTTTCAAAACTTTAAGTTTAATTTTGTTCTAGTCTTACAGTAGATAGCTTTTTGTATGCAAGATCGTAGTTGGTTACTTGGTTGTACATTGTGTATTGATAACAATGTCATCAAGGAGAAAGTGGCACGGTGGTGGTTGTGAGCATATGCAACAACAAAGACTAACCAAAAGAGAGAAAGTCACACACCCACACATGAATCCATTCTAAATAGATATATTTCAATTCTAGATCAACAACGAAGAACTAATTGTATATAAAAACTGGCTAATACATATTGGCTTTGGACATATAATATTCATTTAAAAAAAATTTGAGGAGTTGGGGGTGGGACAAACTAGTCCAAAAGTTAGTAAGTCGCGCGCGTGACCGGCGTCCAAGTTTGGTACGCGTAGATCTTCGGAGTTGGCAATACAAACGACCAAAAATTGCTCCCAAAAAAAAAAAAGAACAGGCAGAGACAATAAGATCTTGACAATACAATATTTGTCAACCATTGTTAACATTCCAGAAGTGGCAACACAAATTCATTTATCGCTTTTTGTGGTTGCTGTCTTTTTCAAGATGGTGTTCTGCACAAGATATTGGCAAAAACACTCTGGTCAGATCTTGAAAGCAGAAACTCGACCAATGGTGATTTAAATGAAGCTGGTAGCGTGTATATATGGGTTGAAAGATTTAAAGTAACCTGTCCATACGCTTCCCATATTCAATCTTAGTTGTTCTCTCCATAAGCATGTTTTCGAACTCGTAGAGAACAACACTAATATTAAAACTATCCGGTGATGATGCAACTTGTGAGCTACACCAATTACATAAAAACAAAAAAAGCACAAGTTCATGATTTTTATTCCTTACAGCCATATAATCACATAATAAATACACATACCTCAAAATAAATAGTTTAATCAAATTTTCGAACCCAAATCTCTTTCCCATCTCCCAAATTTCTCCATAATCGGCTTATTGTAATTCCCAAATCATATTTCTTTTTGTCAATTTCATCTTTCTTCATAGTCAATTTTTCAATTGCTTTATTAATTTTAACTCTAGTGTTATAATCAATTTGAACATTATAAGGTGGTAGTAATTTCTTCAAATAAGCAATTTCCTTATCAATTTTTTCAATTCGAAATTCATATTGATCATATTTCTCTTCAATTTTTCGCAACTTATGCAACTCTTGTTGGTGTTTATGTTCTTGGCTATCACCATTACTATTGACACTGCTTTTTCTTGATTGTGATTGTCCTTGCTGATGTGAATTTTTATTTTCTGAGTACGAAACTACAGGAGAAACACGGGGAGTGACATTGAACTTTGTATTTGTTGGTGAAAACTTTGTTTGTCTTGGTGGCTCTTTGTTTATATTAGGTGATGAAGTTGGAGATGTTATTGATTCTGGGTTCGATATTTTACGTACAGTAAATTTCTTGATTTTCTTTGGTAATGGTATGGAACCATTGCTTTCTGTTGTTCCTGGTTCTGACCCTGACCCATCTATTGGATTTTGTTCTGGTCGTTGCACGGATACTGCAACTGATTCTTGTCTTGGAGTTGGATCCACATCCACTGAAGCTTGTGATAAATCGTTATAGAAATTGGTTTTAGAGTGAAACGATTGTGGTATTCTATTTTGTCTTTGTAATTGTCTTTTTGCAGATTCACTTAGTGTTTCAGGATCTAATTGTGTGATAATTAATTTTGATTTGTAGGTTGAATCTTCATTGACATTTTCGTTGGTCTTAGTCTCATCTATACTGCTATTAGCTAGACTGCTTATAAGTTTCTCGGTGGAATTATTACTGTCAAGGGAGGAAATTGAAGAAATCGAAGGAGATGGTAATGATAGTTTACTTGTATTGTTGACGTTGTTATTATTATTGGAATCCTCGATGAATGAAGAGTCTGTTGGATTTGTGGTTTTATTTTCTCTAGCTATACTTGAGCTGGCGTTGTTGTCATCAAGGTTATCTGTGGTGGTGGCTGAATTGTTTATAACTTCTGTGTCTGACATTGTAATGATATGCTTAAAAAACGTATTTCGTGTTACAAAAAAGGCTAAGCACTATGAATGTAGTTAAGGGTATCTGTTATTTCCGTTTTACTTCGTGGGGGGTTATTTGCTAGGTTTTTTTGTTTAATCAATATTGAAAGTGGCAGAAGATAAAAAGATTGGAAAAAGAAGGCGTGAATTGTTCTAGGAAAGAACTCTAAAAAAAGACGTGTCAATTGGACCAAAGGAAAAAAAAAAAAAACCAAAAATGCCTCAAATGAGACAATTTGTTGTAGTTTGCCCCCCTAATATGAATTTAATCTTCCAACTTAAACACACGCGTACTATTATCAATATACGATGAAGAACTTATACTTCTATTTTCTTTAATCCAAGTAGTTATAATTGGAGTAGTTGAAATACTCGAATGATTACTCTCATCTATCACTTTCCTGTGTTTCTTATTCCACGGACTTAAAATGAAAATACATCACGTGCTGGTTTGTCAAATTCTTTCACTTTTTTTTTTTTTTTTTTGTTTTGCAACAGCAGTACTTCATTCAAAACAATAATCCTGTCTCGATAAACTGGCTACCATGGTTAAGCCAATCTTTGATCTTGTGATAAATGTACAATAGTTTGCTTATAGAGATTGTATTTCAAACGTTTCGAAAGCTTCAAACAAGTGCTTTGGTTAAAAGTATCCTTTAGAGTTTTACTGGCAAAGAAGTGACAAAAAAAATACTAAAATTGATTCCTTATGGAATAATCTTTCTACAATTTTCAGTGCTTCAGATCACCAAAATGAATCTTACGGTATATTGCTCTTCGTAACATAACCATCATTCTTTGGCTGTGAATGAATATTTGCAAGTAAGAACTAAGCTATATCTCTTATTAATTGGGGTTACTGTATGTCCATACAACCAGAGACAACAACAAAAAAAAAAAATAGCTGTCAAATCAAGATCATCAACATCCTTTTCTCATCTCAAAGATTGTCTTTTATTTGTTACACAACTTTATATCCACAGCAGTTGGTATTTACTGAGAGAATATATTCTTATAATCAACAAAAAGATGGGAGAGATAATTACTTTATCATATGGACTGCTTTGTAATAATACTGTCACTCACTTGTACAACACCCAAGAATCATTGATATCATACAAACCATCGTCAAAAGCAAATCATGATTTACAGGTATTTCTAACTCGATATAAATCAACGTCAGTCAGTTATTCACCAAGAGCATTGATCTATGATTTACGAAATGGATTAGGGGCATTGAATAAATACGAGTATCACGAACCATTACCCGTTGATTTTAATTTATCATTATTAACTACCAATACAACAGCATCAGCATCAGCATCAGCAACAAACAATTCATTAGAATCAGGGTATAATTTGAAAAAAGCAAGAGTTGAAAAAAATGAATACCAACAGAAATTGGATCAGGGGATAACTGATGGCTCGTTATTAAACGTTAACAATACTAAATATTGGACTGATTACAATAAACTAATATATAATCCCAAGTCGTTAACCACTGTCAATAATTTTGTTCATAATGAAAACAACCATGAATCGGGATATCATTATAATTTTGATAATTTAAAATATGATTTATTTAATATCGGACAAGAAGAATTTAAAGCATGTAATAATGACAATAATGGTCATGGCTTTGGTGATGGTGATAGTAATAAATTGATAGAGAATTTTCGATATTTTCTAGAGAAAACTGACAAGTTACAAGGATTACAATTGTTAACCAATCTTAATGATGCATGGGGAGGATTTACTAATGAGATGTTAATAGATTTGATTGATGAATTTTTCAACAACACGAGTAGTGATAAACTAAACTTATGGATTTATGGATTAATGAACAGTACATCATCATCGGACAAGACACAATCAATCAGATCAAAATTGTCATTTATTAAAACATTTATTGAATTGACTAAACAACTGAGTTTGGTTTTCCCGATGAATTTAAACGGCTTGAAAGATGTAGGTTTGAACAATAATTATTCCATATTGACAGATAAATTTAATCTAAGTTCAAATTGGCATCAATCAAGTTTATATGCTACGTTTATTAATTCTATATGGGGATTGAATAATCAACTTAAGAATCAAATCAACATGACCCATTTACAAAACGACATAGTAAAACTCAACCCTAATCAAAAAATCATTAATCAAATCAAATTCAAACAAAAGGAAAATAATCACGGTCATGAACAACAGCAATTATTTGGTTCAGATGTAAATCAATTTAATTTGAAGGATATAGTAAATTTGCAAGATCTTAATAGTTTTGGAAAAAGTTCAAAGGCCAGTGATGCCCAAAGAGAGCTAAACTTAGGAATATCAAAGAATGCAACTATCGATACTGGTAGTGATACTTATCATAATTTCGTTCAAAATAGTATATCAGCTTCAACTGCAGAAGATGTGGGAATTCTTAGAGATGAACAAGGACAAAATGGGATTGTGAACAATTATATAAATTCTTATATTGACAATATATTTCAAGTTGAAACTTTCCCTGTTGATATTTTAAAATCATCGTCATCAAATACTATTAATGTGATAACTGAATTCAATGTCAATGATGGATTGAAACATTATTTAAAACCATATATAAAACTAGTTGCAAACGTTAGAAACCAACATCGTGAATATCTAGATATTATTGAAGATAAAGAAGAATTGTTAGAGGATTTGAATAATATAAGTCAAGAATACTCTTATGGTTACGAATCAGATGATGAATATTATGAATGAACAAGTAAGTTTATTCATTTATTTATTTATATACAGATAAACGTTTTATTTAAATAGTTTTTTCAACTAAATAAATATCATATTTATCCTTTAATTCTTTCATGATAGAATCATTAATATCAGAACTCATTGGAGCCAACAATCCCTTTTTGGATAATTCACCGCTCAAGATTTGTTTAGTGGCAACAGCACAAGGAACACCAACCAACTTGGCCATTGAAGAATAACCATTTGGATCACCGTAATCGACCAAAGTAGAAGTTCTTGTTTCTTTGGTACCATTAGCCCATTCAATACCGAATTTATGTTGCAAAATGACCAAATCACGTTCACCTTTTTCATATTGCATCAATTCTTCTAAAGTGGCACATAAAGTATCTAATGGATTACCTCTTGGAGTAATTTGATTTTCAGAAAATAATCCTAACCATCTGAAACCAGCCAAAATTCTTTCTTGATCTTCTGGAGATTTGAATTTAGTCAATTGATTGATTTTATCAATTATATCTTGTTCAGAACTTGATTTGGCACCAATTAATTCAGCTAATGCTTTATTCCATGGACCTGGTTTAGAGAAAATTTCCATTGGTTCGTCTTTCAAAAATCCAAGATCAACGAAAACTTTAATGAATTCTGGGAAACCTTGGAATCTCAAAGTACCTCTAATAACGGTTTGAGCTTCTGGAATATTATATAATTCTTTATAAGTAGTGGAATCTCTATTTGGATAGCAAACCAAGGCATAACCTGGATAAATGAAATATGGTTTAGCACTAGCCATCAAATCTTCACTAGAAATATCAATGACTTTACCATCGAGCCAATATTTAGCTTGATTTCTTAAAGCCAATAAAACTCCTCTTGAACTCCAAGAAAATTTATAACCTAATGGATTATCAGAATTTTCTGGTGCTGGTAATCCACCACAATAAGATAAGAAGGATACAATTTTACCACCAGCTTTATGAACTTCTTCAATAGTTTTAACAGCATATAAATGATCAATACCTGGATCCAATCCAATTTCGTTCATAACAGTGATACCAGCATCTTTAATTTCTTTCTCTAATGCTTTCAATTGAGGGTTAATGTATGAAGTTGTGACAACATTTTTTTTGTTTTTAATGGCGGATTTAACCACATTGACATGATAAGTGTATGGAATTAATGAGATGACTAAATCATGTTTAGCTACTTGCTCATCCAATTGAGCAGCATTAGTGACATCAAGAGAGATGGCTTGCGCTTTATCACCAGCCAATTCTTTAGCTTTAGATAAGGTTCTGCAAGCAACAGTAACTTCAATATCTGGTTGTTCAGATAAGATATCAACGGTTGGTTTAGCAACAAAACCGGATCCCAACAAAAGAATTTTCTTAACCATTATTATTATTTAATTAAATTAAATTGAATTGAGAGGAAAAGGGGAAAAGGAAAAAGAAAGATCAAAAAAAGTGAAATTTTTTTTTGGAGATTGATTTACGTTTCAGAAATATTAAAAGTGAAAATTTGGAGAGAGAGAGTCAGTGATAGGTATGTAGGGGTAACAAATTATTTTCCATGCGGCAATCTGTTAACTTCCCTAATTTGGTAGTTTAAGCGATTATATCTGAAAGCCCTTGAAAAAAAAAAAATGAGTCAACCAATAATCTACCTCCAATACACGACCGCAAAAGATATATTCATAGTGACGGTTATATTCCCGATTATGGATGTTGGCTGCGGCTGAAGAGAAATTGAACCAATCTCCATTCTACTTAATCAACTAATAAATAAATACGCAGAATATTCATGCCATCATTCAATTATAGTTTGTCGTTTATATAATTATAAAATCTTATTGTATTAAACCCTCTCTTTAACGCTTTCGTTGTTGCTAGAACTATCTTGTTGTAATTCCTCGATTTCATCAGTATCATGAATTTGCAAATCTCTATGGAATCTTTCTGGTCCTAAAAAGATAATGAATATCATATAAGCAAAAATAGCCCCACAAAAAATACACATAACTTTACCATAATCAAACATTCCTGGTTGATCTTCAAGCGGAAACCTTTCTCCAATTTTTGCTTCGATGGTAGCACTAGCTGAACTAACTAAATTACCCAATTGATAAGCAACGCCCGATAATAAAGTTCTATGAGTAGAATTAACCAATTCTAAAAGATATGCCGGACCAACACTAAATGATCCAAATACAAATGCATTCAAAAAGATATAAGCGGGCCAGTTTCTGTCGGGGTTGAAAAACGATGGATATAAGAATGCACCAGCGCAAATAATACTAATGACTACGGTCAATCGACGACCTAACAATTCTGATGCTTGACCCATGATGATACCACCAATGATACCACCAATATTAGATACAACAATAATGACAGTTTTTTTGTCAAGTCCCACATGATATTGTTTAGTGATCATGGTAACATACAAATCTTGAGAACCATGAGTAGTAAAATTCCATCCAGCATAAAGTAATACCAAATATGAGAAAATCAACCATTCAGTTTTAAAAGTTACAAGGATAGATTTATCAATTTTTTGCCAGAATTTTTTCTCCTTTAAGGCCACACCACCATTTTGTTCTTGTTCTTTGAGTCTTTGTTGTTGATTGAATTTTTCCTTTTTAATTTTCATTTTAATATAATCTGGAGATTCAGGAGTAAACAATCTCCAAACAATTAAAATCAATGATAATCCACCCGAAAACCAGATTAAAGATCTCCAACCTTCACCTTCTTTATAAGTGTTAGCAAATGCTCGATACCAAACCATTGCCATAATATATCCAAAACAATACCCAGGTAAAAATAATCCCAGCAACACTGATCTTGCTGCGATTGGTTGACCTTCTAAAGCTGTGACCATGGCAATGGGATACATTGCCCCCATCAATATTCCGAATATTGCCCTTACACCCAAGAATTGTTGATAAGTTTGAACAAACCCTGTACCAACTTCAACAACAACAAATAAAGTAACAATAGAAATATATGTCCATTTACGACCAAAATAATCCGACGCAATACCAAATATAACTGCTCCAACAGATCTTAACATCAACACTAATGTGACACCCCAAGTAACATCAGTGACACTGATATTTAACGTATTGGCAATTTCAGGTGCAGCCACAGAAACACAAAAGAAATCCATAGCATCTAACGCCCAAGCGAAAAACCCTAAACAATAAAAATTCCAATCAGATTTGCTCATTGATTTTAATCCTGGTAGAGGATTAATTACTTCATACCATTTTTTATGGGTATGGTATAATGGCAAGTCTAATAATGTGGTTAATCTAGTGGCAAAATATCCAGAAATTGATGATAAGGAAAGATCAGGTTTTGCATTAAATAATTCATCATCTAATTCTGGTTGAGTTTTATAGGAATTGCTGTTATCATCGTAGTTTAATTCATTGGAATTAGTAATTGAAATATGATCAGCTCTTGCTTTTTCCTCCATTTTATAATTGTATAGCGGTGATTTGGAGTTATCTTAGTTATATATAATGTATTTGACGTAAGTAATGAATAATATTAAGATAAAACAAACCAATAAGGAAAGCTAAGTTATTTATATAGTTTTAGTCAAATACAGTCTCATTGTTCAATCTAAGTTAATACTTCCCCCTCTCATTGATAGTGGTGGTAGTGGTGGTGGCCATTCTATGGCGATTGGAAAACAAAGGTAAACTTTAAGAAACTGCTCCTTTGTTCAATAAATACGGTATACACACAAAACGGAAGGGCGCTGAAAAAGATTGTCAAAAAAAAAAAAAAAAGGCTACAGCATATGCACTATTGCATAAAGAATACAGTCAGTCTGTGGGGAAGAGGATTGGAATTTGATTAGGAAGGAGGATTCGAAAGGAATATTGCAATATGTTTACGTAGAACATAGATAAGAAAACAACAAAAAAGGGATGGTCTTCTTGTGGGCGAAGCTGGGGCATTACTGCTGAAAATTGACTCCTTTTCACCGAATTAAAGGTTGCCAGAAACCAACAAAATAGAGTTGAAGTATTTGTTGTTTGTCTATTTACTCTAGGAATACAACTGATAATGGGAAGCAACACTGAGGGGAAAGGTAAAACATTTCTGGGTGTTGGAATACTGTTATCTATTGTCCAACAAACTTAGAGTACTAAATATTGCTCCAAGAAAAACTGTAGATTGTTGTGTGTCTTTTGTGAGTGGGTGTGAAACAACAAAAATAGACAATTAGCAATGGAGTAGAATCTGAATTGGATAGAAAGAGGATTATTTTGTTGCTAAAAATTACAATTCCGTTGTGCATAATTATAAAACTTTTGTGGGGGAGAGGAGAACACCGAATGAGACCACAAAATCGCAATTATTGTGGTGGTTAGTGGTTAATGACTCATCCGTAAGGAATAATTAATATTTGACACACTACCACGTTTACTAAAATGGAAAAATATTTTTCCCCCATTTAGCCTAAAATGATTGATTGAATCATCCAATGGAAAGCCCGGAGAGTGTCAATAAAAAGTGGGGAATGGTGGGGGAGGCAAAGAGCGTTATCTGAGTCAAACGGCATTTTGTACATCAGTTTAATGTAGGATTATATGTTTTCTTGATAATTATATAGATCCCTGGTGTGGTGGTGGAAGATAACCTCCGAATAAAACAAACTGGTTTTTTTGAACAAGTGGGACATCTATCCCCACTATGAGTCTCATATTGTAGATTGTGATTCATATAGTCTAGTCAAAATCATTTTCATGAAAGTGTTTTATCAAATGATAATTATAGAATAAGGTTAGAGATTAATATAGTTAGCTTTTATATCAACCTAATAATTTATTGATTATGCCAATGTCGGATTAAGCTTGCTAAGGTTAGTTTAATTCTTTATCAATACAAGATAAGGTGGTTGTTTATTACCAATTATAGTAGTAAACCAAAACTGAAGTCATAGCAAGAATTTATTCAAATTTCTTGGTGTGAACGTTTGACAATTGATTTGAACTCGTCACTGTTGGGATGATTATGTTTGGATAACCCGGACTTTTTGTGTCGCTAGTCTAATGTGGGGAAATCCCTACAAAAACAAACAATGAAACTAGACGCAAGAGAACCAACGAAGATTTGTAATCTATTAATACTGCAAAATAATTAGGGGGAGGACGGGGGGGTTCAACATCTGAGTCATTTCCTTGTCGTATCTGTTTTTGCAAATAGACACCGTGATTTATATAAGTCTCTGCCTTATCTACTTCACATTGCTTTACTTCCAAATCAGTTCAATATAACTTGATGGGATAATAACAAACTTTTGGTGTACACTATTTGGAGAATAGAAAGTCTGTTGAACTACAAATCCAAAATTGTTTTTAGTTACCAAGTCAAAAAAAATAGACGTTTTTAGTAATATTCAATAGTCAATATACGAGATTTCATTCATATCCCTTCATTGTTAGAATAGGGTAAAAGCTAAATTAGTATCAATCGTTTATTAATCATTAATTAGACACTAACAGCACAAAAGTCGAATATGAATTACACACCAATGATATACTTAATAGATTCCTTTATTCATACGTGGATCTGGCAAGAATACATAATAATCATAACACAAGTATATTAGATCCCTAAATGAACACTGCCTTGGAGTTGTAGGTTTACGCTTTTATAAACAAAAAGCAGCTTCTACATTTATTTAAATTTCATATAGGTTCCAATCATTACAACCTCAGACAAGAATGAGAATATCCAAACCGGTTTTATCTAAATGCAATTATAAAGTGAAGTATAACCCGTTAATCAACTATTCTTTATACAATTCAAACATCAACCCTGTTTCGCATGGTATCCTTCGTGTTCTTGCTGTATCTGTTGGTAAAAAACTACAATATAGAAAGGTTAACTTCTACATCAATTGGTTAACTGAGGATATCAGAGGATTTGTTTAGCAACAATAACTACCATAAATGATAAAACCGATGGATAATGAATGTGTAGTTATCACGTGACCAACGGGAAAATCGTTGGGAAAGTTGCCTTAAACTTTTTCACATGCTAAAAAACTAAAACTTGTTTTGTGAATTAAAATACTCCAGATTTCCCAATCAATTTAGTTAAGAAGATTATGTATTTATTTATATTCAAATGATAGTTATAGAACATAAACCTAAAACTCGAGTAGACCAAATTTGATTGAAAAATGTTGAGCATACTATTCACATTGAACAATAAATACTATTTGAGATCAATTTGATAATTTAAACTTTTTTTTTTTTTCAACTCCAACTCACATTTACAATTTCTTTCTTTCTTTTTGTTTTGAAAAACCTTGTTTCTTTTCTTTCAATCCATTTGTTGTTGTTTATTAAATAGTATCTACATATACATTTATCAACAACTCCTAGTCCCCACCCCTACTATGTCATCAATTGCTCAAGAATTTTCAACATTACCAAGTGATTTAATATACTTGGTAAAAAATTTCCCTCAATACATTGATTTAAAAGCAAATGGACTTGGAAATGATATCATTCAAAACCAATTGATTTATTCCATCATTTGTATTTCTTTTAATCCAATTTTTTGGAATATTGTTGCTCGATTAGAATACAAAACCCATTTTTTAACCAAAATTTGTTTTAATTCGGCTAAATTGGGTTGTTATGTATTAGCAATCACAATTTTTTCATTGGGAATTTATCGTGATCATGTTTATTATCAAGCATTAGAAACTCAACCTACTTATCAACCATTAATTGATTCTGTTATAATTAAATCATTGGCTGTTACATTGTTTGCCTTTGGTAATGTTCTTGTTATCTCTTCAATGTATGCCTTAGGAGTAACAGGTACTTATTTGGGTGATTATTTTGGTATCTTAATGGATCATCGTGTCACTGGATTCCCATTCAATATTAATGATAACCCAATGTATAATGGTAGTACTTTATGTTTTTTGGCAACAGCATTATGGTATGGGAAACCAGCAGGGATTGCCGTGGCAATTTATGTGTTTGTTATGTATAAAATTGCATTATTGTTTGAAGAACCTTTCACTGCTAAAATTTATGCTAATAGAAGAGATAAATTAGATTAAAGCAATATTGTGGTATTGATTCAACACAATATTCTCCAAAGCCATCCTTCCTTTTGACTAGAGTTTTTCTTTTATCATTATTTACTTCAACATGTACATATACATAACGTTAATGGAGAGTTCCATTTTTGGTTCCTTGATGATTTTTTGTCTTATCAACTGTGTAGTAAATAGTTGTCTACATATAAATTCAACATTTCAAAATAAATACAAAGAATTCTGAAAATTTATCTGATAATGCAAAACTAAACTTGAATTAAATTATAAACTTTATTTAATTAATAACAGTCAATGTATATAATGCTCTTGGCTTTATCACCCCTACCATAGTAATGATTCTAAACAAAAAAAAAAAAAGGAAATAGCTTCAAATGTAAATGAAATGAATTGTAATATAAAATAGAAACATTACTCAAAATAAAATAAAATAAAATAAAAAAAAACAAGCAGAAAACCAAATCAAATCAAATCAATCAAAAAACAAAGATAAAAGGGAATTTAAATAATAGAAGTGGAAGTAACTTTGTGAACTGAAAAACAAGGAAAATGAAAGAATCGAAATAATAGACAACTTTCTCTCTATGCAATGCAAAAATTGGAATCACGTAATTATTCTAAAGAAAATCAAAAGTGCCAATATCTTCCTTATCATTAACATGGCGAAGTGATAATGATTGGAATTTCTCTGATGATTTATGATAATACAATCCACTTATACCACCAGGTAATAATCCATCACATAATGAAGAAGAAGAAGAAGAAGATGATGATGATGATGATGAATTAGACAAGGACCTAGTCTTACCATAACGGTCATTATCACTACCACCACCACCAATATTCAAAACAATATAATAGAAACCTTCAAATGAAGCTCCTGTTATTTGTTTAATTCTCGAATCGGGCAACAAAAATTCTTCTTTCCATCTCATATAAATATATTGACCATCTTGTTCTCCTCGCTGAACTTTTTCTAATCGTTTCATCAATTCTTCATCAGATAAAAATGTAGTTGATTGAGTCAATTTCTTCCAATGCTCGAAATCATTTTTAGCAAATGACCCCCATTGTTTATTTTCCGTTACAAATGAATATTTCTGTATGGAATGGTTTTCAAAACTGTTCGCACCAACGTCATATTCACTTTCAACATTATTGTTTCTCGATGTAAAATGATTTAATGGATTATTTATGATTTCTCCTTTAAAATATGTCGTGATTTCAGAATCTTTATCGGTTAACCCATTTATTTGCAAAAAACCAGTCACCATCGAATTGAATAAATCAACAGTCTTAAATTCAACTTTAATGTGGAAACTTGCCTTGCCAGATTGTTGTTCACCAATAAACAGGGAATTTGGTTGTAAATATCTATTATTAAACACTGATGTTTGATAGTTGTTTATAACATTACTCACATTATTAAATTGATCAAAATAATCTAAAGAATACCCTTTCCTCACTTGACTGTTTAACCTTAATTCCCTTTCTTGTTGCTGTTGTCGAAGACGTTTCTCTTCCTCTTGTTGCTGTTGTTTTAAATGTAACTGTAGTTCGAGATCGTGTTTGTGGTTTTGGTCACCATTTTCTGGCGGCAAGTTGAAGGAAGCACCACCGTTATGAATTACTGGACACAATGTATTTTGTTCGCTATCTATAACATGTGAGTTGTCTTCCGACAGTAACAACTTATTGGGTTGTTCTTGTTGCTGTTGAGAAAGGGGATGGTAACGTTGGTGGTTATGTTCGTGGTGGTGTTGTGGTTGTGATTGCGATTGAGAATTGAAAAAAAAATTGTCGTGTAACGGGCCATAATAGGTGGAGTTATCGGTGAAGTGTGATTGTGTAATTTCATCATCGGACACGAAATCTTGATTGCGCAGCTGATGCAATTGTTGTAATTTGTTGAATAACTGTTCTTGTTGTTGTTGAGTAGTTAAACTATCAATTAGATTGTTGGTAGACTCTATATCATCAACATGAGGCAGTTGTTGTGATTCTAGCTGCTGTTGAGGTGGTTGGGATGAAGATGGCTGTGATTGTGTTTGTGATTGTGAATGTTCAGACTGAGATTGTTGGTCTAGTGACTGATTCTTCTTATCTATTTCTGTTACTGGCATATTTGTTGTAAATCCTATCTTCCTTTCTTCGTCTATTTGTTTCTCTTCTATATGAGCTAATTGAATATAGTTGCTATTATAAATATGGATAAATAAGATGAATAAATAAGTTGATAAAGAAAGAAGAAAAAGACAGAATACAGAAAAAAAAATTGAGAATTTAATGAGACGAAAAAAATAATAAAAAAAAAAAAATGTTACGACTAAAAAAGAAAAGAAAGAAGGAGAGAAATAGTGGTGAAAAAAATAAATAGAATTTTAGATGATGTTGATTGATAAAGAAAAAACAAACTGAATGACTGACAAAAATATATGTACACCCCCCCCCCATCCTTCCTTCAAAATCATTTCAACTATAACAATAACAATTTATTTCATTATGATTTTAGATTTTGGTTTTAGTTCAGTTTTCTGTTCGTTTCTTTTTCTTTGGTTGTAGGTGTGGCTAGCAGCAACGCATTAGATACCACTTGACTCTCAAATATGATACATACGTTAAAGGCATCAAAGTTTCATTTTAGCGTTTGTTGCTGAAACGTAAAACCAACAACAGGTGACCTTATTTTTTCGATGCTATCTATTTTGGCGGTGAATTGACAGAAAATTGCCAATGGCGATAACATGCATATTTGAGCATAAGAATTCTGCATGTTGTACTCCTTTTGTTTACATTTTTTTGTTTACATTTTGCTTACCTCCAAAATATCTTTCATCCCTTGCTCTGTCCTTTTTCTTCTTCATGATGATAAATGCCAGGCTGGCGTGACCTCAATTATTTTCCTCTCACCACCACTTTTTTCTCCTTCTTCTTTCACCATTCGTTCATCAATCCATTAGTTTCCATCATAAATCAATCAAATAGTTACTGCTACTGGGATTACAGATACTTTAAGTCATGATATGTATGATTAATACCCTTGTTTTTGAAGAACTGTGCTTACTAACTAACTAATATAGATGAGTTATTGATTTTTGTTTGACCAGTAGGTGTCAAACTTTTGGAATTGCTATTTGGTGAGTTATAATAATTCAAGAATGGTGTACTTCTATTTGACAATTTCTGTCGGATGTTATTGCTCAAATTGCTTGATGCTAAAGTGGGTTTTTATTTTGAGGATTGAATAGCGAGTGGCATGTTCATTATCCATGAAATCTTATTATTAGGGCTGTTGAGTGGATCATTTAACTTGATTTGACAGGGGCTGAGGGCTATTAATTTGCATTTACTCGAAGTTATGGTATGATCTAAACTAGTTTTCCACTTCAACAATTACAGATAGATAAATTGTTAGTGTGATGTACATTTTCCAGCCAATTGGGATTTATGATTCAATATCAAGGGCATAAACGAGTTTTTATAAAGTATATACTTGTTTATAGAGGTTTTGTATTCAATGAGATGAGTTTAAGTTAATGATTTGATCATAATTAATGTGTCATATCACATAAAGTAGCCTAAGGTTTCTCACGGTCACAAGAACGCTGCTGTGCAATACGAGGAATACCACTGCAACCGTGGTGATTCCTATACTCAAACAAGTTTAAACCATCAACAAAATCAAAGTGAAGCTGCGAATGAAAACAATATCAACAATGTATTTGCTGTGAAAAAAAGAAACAGAAAAGAATCCATAAAAATAAACTGTCCAGCAAAAATCATAGTTCAGCAGAAACATAAAGGGGAACAGTGGTTTGCTGATTGGATTTATAACCATAACCATGATTTTTCAAATAGCTACTACCATAATAGTCGGCTAAGCAAAAAATTGGTTAATTCAATGTTGGATCCAATTTACAGAAGTTGCCAAAATGTGGCTCTGAAATTAAAACAAATTGTAGTTTTTGAAGACAAGCAGCGACCAAAGGCCACTCATGACCTGATAATAAAAGACTTGCAGCATATTTTATTCAATCCAGAAAATACTGAAAATGATATCCAAAGTTTTCTTAATAAATATGCATCTTTTGAAAGATTTATAACCTATTTTAATTGAGCTGCTCACTTCACTGCCACCTCCACATCACAATACAACAGCTTTAGCAATTCACAATACAGCAGCCTCAACAAGTCAGAATATGCTGAATATATCAAGAATAAGTGCAGATAACTTTGAGAAACTCGATGATATGGAGAACGGTCTCCCCCAACTATCCGAATTAATTGCTGATATTAAAAGACGAAAGCTATACGAAAAAAGCCAGTTCAATGATATTTATATAACGTACCTTGTACTTAAGAAAGATTTGAAACATTTATCTTCTGGCAAGAGAAACTTATCATATACTAACAAGTCAGAAAAACGAAGGAGATTAAATGAATGAATTGTTCTTATTATTTTATATAAAGTTTGATTTTATATGTAGTTGTTTGTTTTATTGAGTATAAATTATTAAGACTTGAAATGAGAAGCCGAAGAGATGGGGCCGAGTTCAATTCTCTAGTGCGAGGAAGTAGTACCACTTCGACCTAGAGTTGTCGACCTAGGCAAAGATCAAGGGATAAAGAATCCAAAAAAGGAAATTTAGGGGAGGATAATTGCATATTTTTTCTATTTATAGTAATAGAAATACTAATTTCGAACCGGCTCCATACATATTTTGCAGTAGAAAAGATGACTCTTTATTGAATTTTCTTCCTAAACTAGTAACTGAGAATCTGAAAATCACACGAGAAATATGCATGCAGTAATTAAAAAAAAAAGAAATTCCTGTCAATTCACCGCCAAAATAGATAGCATCTATTTTTTCACACTAGGTGCTCAATAAATATTGGCGACTGAACACATTTTTGTCACGTGGCAAGTTCAACTTATCCCTGCAGCTACCACTGTAAACTTAAGATTCTGCCAATTTAGATTTCAATACTATTCTTCTTGCAGTTTTCAATCAACACTGGATTGTCTATTTTCTACCTCCTCCAGAAGAAGAAAGAATATTTATTGTCTTTCTTTGCTTAGTCTTTAGTCTGCTTTTCAAAGCTGGCCAAGGAAATAACGGGATTATAAATATTGTTGTCCCAATCATTTTTGGTGTAATGAAAATTCATTGTTCTCTGATTCTTGATTGCAATTTTTGTAAATCACATTAAACTAGGAATAATTGGGTTTCCCAATAACCCTGTTTGATTATACAGACTGGCCTTTCAAAGAGAGTGTATTTCTAAAACTTAAATGGAAGCAGCCCAATACTCGTTTTGGTTGTAGTGATTACTCTTGGTTTCAGTTTTGATCCTTGCTCTTTTTTGGCCTTTGTAACCTATCTGCCGTTGTATACTTCCCTTGTTAAATTAAATAACCTCTTAAATTATCTACCCAGACAGTACTACGTTGCTATTTCTAGTGTTTGCAACCATTAAAATTAACTGGTGTAGTAATACAAGAATTGATATTTGTACACGACCATAAATTAAGTGGCTGTCGTTTTTCTTTTGGGTTTCGCTTTTGTTTTTGTTCAATTACATAATCTCAGTAGAATCGGTTTTAAACACCAAGAAAGGTTTATAACTATTAAGATTTAACTCCTGTTCAATTTTGATTACATTTTAGACTATGGATATCGATAATACTAATGATATATCATCTCCACCTACCCCAATACACCCAGCTCCAAATGAAGAATTAACTAATGGTGTGCCAACAAATACTCTACTAGCAGACTCCAATATCGATTTGAATCCTGACCTCTATGAAGAAGAGGAGATGCAGGTGGAAGATTCAAAGGACAATAGTAATGATAAAGGTTTACCCAAAAACTCGACAAACGATGCTTTACTTCCACCACAGTCGGAAGGTACATCCAATAACGATGTCAATGGTGCTATTACAAATGCTGACTCTGATTTAGAAGATGTTGAAATCAACCAACTACATCAAATTACATTACCATTTATTGAATCTTATCAATTGCTTAAACAGGACTTTCATAATACTTTAACCAATCTAAATCTGACACAAATCACGTCGGCCCAGCAATCAAAATTAATCAATTATATCGATGAAACATTGTTACAGATACAAAGAAAATTCATTAAACAACAAACCGAACTGGAAATCAGTTATTCGTTGATTCATTTATTACAAGAATTGTCCACGGTAATTAGTGTTATTTGGGTATCAATACAACAAAAACTGGTCTTATATGGGCAAATTGAATACTATATAAAAATTCTTGGTGACTTGGAAGATTATGTGAATAATTACAAGACGCTTTTCAATGAATCTTGGTCAAATAATAATAATTTACATATTAATATGCAAAATTTAGTGATTTTTTTCAAATTTTGGCAAAAAATCGATTTACAATTGAGTTTTTTAATTGATGGGTATAATATTGTTTTGAATAATGATAATCAGCAAACTAAATTAATTAAAATGAATGTTACTGAATTGACTCGTTTATTACCAATTGTCACTCGATTAAGAATTGCAATCATATCGAAGATTGATGCCATTCGTATTAGGTTGAAAAGGAATCAAGAGAGTAATAGTGACAATGTTGCTACATCTAATATATTGACTATATTTGAATTGGAAATAAGTAGATTATTTGAAGGAATATTAGAAAGAAGTTGACGATATTGATATTGTTAGGTATGTAATATGTATTTGTAATGGAATATAGGAAAGAAAATAGGTGGAATAGAAAAAACATATTGACAATAGTGAGAGGAAAAAAAAAACTGGTTTTGAAAATCTCTGCTCAATCATTTGCCATTCAGTGTATTTTTATACTTCAAATATATTCTCAGAACCAATGTGGCCGTTTACTAAATCATCAAATAGCGATGATAGGCTCAATGATTTGTCAAAAGATTTACCAAGTGATTTACAAAAGGTTTTAGAACAAGAGACACTTCAAGATTCCAACAAATTTGAGCTAGATAAATATTCTCGAATAGTTAATGATATACTCAATCAGCTCCCACCACAATTTACTACTGAACAAGAATTGCTAGATTTTGAAAATTATAAAATTCAAAACAATTATAAAATAGTGGCACAAATAAATTGTGCTGAAATTGAAAATTATTTGATTCAATTGAATAATAATCATTCGATATCACAATTTTGGTCCAATTTATTTAATTCAACTAATTCTAATAGTAATAGTGATTCTTCTGAAGATAATGTTACTACAAACCCAAATCAAGCGTTGAAAAATTATAAATCGTGTA